>NW_018742455.1:991245-1591245 GCF_001683475.1 Chenopodium quinoa
GATGATTTCTCTTCCTCCAATCGTCTTGATCGTAACTCTGAGGTAACTTCTTACTTGCTTTTCTAAATTTCAGGTTTTCCTCCTTGATTATCATGTGATGGAGACTTATTTCCCCAAAATAATAATAATATCCGGATTATTTGGTGACTGAAATGATATTAAATTTGTTTTACATGGGTTTTCTTTGTCTTTTTTAAAAAATTATTTACTGATGAATTAGATTATGTACTTCTATTAAGTTTTTCTTATAATTTTGGCTGATTTTGGCTAAATTATAAATTTGAGAGATTTGAGATTTTGAATTTCTGATTTACATAAACATAGAGTTGCAAGTTGTTTATTGCAATTAAAGTTGAAATCGGAATTATAATTGGAGTTCTAGCCTGAATTATGACTATTTCTTGCTTAATTGTGTATTCATGGTGCTCTTTGCTTCATTAAAGAGCTTATGTGTTTATTATTTCCCAAAATCATCTGGAATTTTATGTTGATGCCAGAATGTTAAGAATACAAAATATGGACAGAATTGAAAAAAGATTGATGAACTCTTTCTGTTTTCTCATTTGTGCTGTTATATTAACCATTATGATTGTCCTCTATAAATGTCTTATATCTTTGCATTTATTTATATGTTCTATTTCAATGCTACATCTCTTCTGAGACCAGGACCCTTTATCATTAATTTGGCTTGCATGTTGCATACCTTGTTCTAACACCGTACGAATGGTGTTTCCTACTCAAGATCGAGAAGCTTCTGGTCTAGTAATGTTGGCAAGTCCAAGAAGCAAAAGGGCTTCAGTGTTGTGCACTATTGATTAGTGTTGTGTTCTACTCAATTTATATCATAATCATTTTCAGATAACTCTAGCTGAAAAGCATTTCCTCATAAAATGTAGTTTGTAGAATAAAATTAGGACACCGACTTATAAAAAAGATGTTAGAGCATTGAAGGCGCGACAATGTATGTATTCAAGGTCTACTACTCTTAAGGCTAGTAGGTACTTTGAAATTATCCTAGCCTAAATCTTCTTGTGTCATATGCTATTCTAAATATTTCCCTTTATATTTTGTTTCATTCAAGTGGTTTTGTCCAAATAAGGTTTCATTTTCAGGGTATAGCTGCTTGGAAGGCAGGAGCCACTACTTTCAAGATGGAGGTCTTAATCATACTTAGGCTCTGTACTGGAACAGTAAGGTAAAATATTTGCACCTTTTATGGAGGTCAACCATTCATTATATTGTATAATTTTTTAACTCCAAAGAGGTTTTATTAATTGTAATTGGTTGGTAGGTGAATAGTGATTTTTTTGTACCTAAGCATTTCGTTGCTAGTGGGTCTTGACACCTATTTCCCTGCCAAATGGTTTTAACATAATGAATATACTAGTGTTGAAATACATAGCTTGTGATGTAGCCATTTCTTACCGAAAAAACTGCACTGCATTTGGATCATTATCAGCAATTTTTCAAATGTTTGATTAAATAGTTAATAAGTTTTCTAGGCTTAGAGGCCCGACATGGGTATGATTTTTTCTCAATTTTTTGTCATCGTTAATTGGCTATATACATTGGGCCTAGTCTAATTCTACATGATTGTGAGATTGTGCACATCGATCGCGTGGGTTGCTATTGGCTTTAAACTTGTTTCAATTCATCTGATATGCTACTGTCTGGGAATGTCGAAAGTAATTTTTTTGCAGTTTAACCTTGCATTGTCATGAGCTGTTAAAATCTGAAGTCGTATGCCATGATGATGGCCTTTAACTATGATTTAATCAAATATTTTGCTCCTGTACTCTGCAGGATCAGGGGGAAACTCAAGAGGATGAAAGTGCTAGCTTCAAACACGAAATAAATTGTTCGTGTTGCTTCTAGTTAAGCTGTTCAATCCCAGTTTGTGGACACGAAAATAGTCTTAAAACACCAAAAAAAACAACACTTAGATCAAGGGTTGCAAGGGGGAGATTCAACGCAAAGAAAAATCCAATTAGGAATGGATTTGGATATGATGTAGATGACACAACAACAGATTGGAACACCTGTCGACCAACATCAAGATAGAGTAGCATAACAATCTAAGAGGAAAGTCTATATCAGACTTCCAAACTGAGATTAGGCAAGACTACTACATAAAAAAAAAATACACCAGTATATCATTTCACAGTAAGGAAGGGGAGGAGGTTGAGATTAGAAATGGTGTCCAAACTTAGATAGGGTAGAGTAAGGCAATGGTGTTATGCTGTTGTTACTGATGTCAGTTGCTTATACTGTTGTTTGTTGCTGCTACTACTGTCTGCTGCTGCTATTTTCTACGACTACCAATGTTTGCTGCTACTGCTGTCATCTGGTATTAATGGCTGCTGGTACTGGTTAGCTGTTGTTTTCGCTAGCTAGCTGCGGCTATGTGCTATTATTACTATTGTTTGTTGCATCCGCGCTGATTGTATGTTTGTATAGAAATTGGAGGTCTAAAGAGACTTAAGTTCACTTCTTTTCATTTTGATTATTAGATTGTTTAGCCAATAAAAAAAATTGGTGTTTATGGATGTTTTTTTTTGTAAGAAGTATGAAATAAATTATTTCAATTCAAATTATTTTATTTTATATGTTAATTTCACATTCCTTGTTATACATATTAATATTATTTTTATATTTCAATAATAATAATAATAATAATAATAATAATAATAAATGTTACCTATTAACTAATAAGGTGCTACATTAGTTTGCAAAAAGTGATACATAATGTCAAGTAAAGTGCTACTAATTGTTAAAAGATGATTGAAAAATGTTACCTAATAACCGACAAAGTGTTACATTAGTTCTAAAAAGTGTTACACAATGTCGATTAAAGTGATACCATATGATTAAAAAATGTTACTAAGGATAAATATGTGTTACATAAGAAATAAAAGGTAACACTTTAAAAATGATACTAATAATATAAAAAGTGTTACATAAGAGGGTTTATAGTACCACTTTTGAAAGTGTTACCATACGTTACCCAAAGTGTTACATAACACCTTAGGTAACATGGGCGGAAGTATCACCCAATAAAGTGTTACCTATTGTCTATAGTAACATTTTTACCACTTTATGTAACACTTATTGGGTGTTACTTGAGGCTAGTTTTGTACTAGTGCACGTGTCACTGAGGACCCCACTTAACGGAAATTTTGGATGGAATCCGTTAAGTGGTGGTAACACCAATTTTTTGTTAGTTTGTGTGGTGTTAAAATCAAATTTTTTTTTTTGGAGGTGTTAAAAACCATTTTCGGGTTTTTGTGTGGTGTTAAAATCTAAAATATCCTAAAATTTATGATATTAAACTTAACTAATTTATGGTTTAGAACATGTGAGTACTAAATTAAAACATTTGATTTAATTTAGAACACCTAAGGAAAAGTTTAGAAATCAGATTTAAAATTTAGAACATACGAGTAAAAATTTAGAACATACGAGTAAAAATTTAGAACATAAAAAGTATTCTCACATAAGAAAAATTCTCACATAACAAGGCACTGTTTAAAACTTTTCATGTGCCAAGCAGTTGGCATTTCCTTCGGTTATATTTTAGTTTGCTATATATATGCTTCTTGTAACTTGATGAAAAGAAAGAAGAATGAATCAGTAAAAAGGCAAGCTAGTCATAGCCTTTATATTTTTTCCTCTTATTCTAATATCAAGCAGTAACATTATTTCTTCTTCCCAACAAATCTATGTTACTCAAAAGGATGGGACTTGCAAGATATATTTACTCACACACTTTATAGAGTGATATAAGTATTATTATGTAGCATCTTAATATTTATACTGAGTACCATAAAATAAGTTCTACACAATTAATACAAGTTATCTGTATAACGTACCAAGCAAAGCTTGACTTGGTCTAGTGGAAAAGCCGAAAAGTCTTAAGTCTTTGGAGTTGGAGACTCCCTTACCCTTACCCTTACACCCTTCCTCCCATTCTCAAAGTGCTTATTCGCTAACTCAGATATGAGGATCTCTGAGTTGTTCCAGCCTGATTGCGTAGGGTTCTTCTTATCAACCAACCAAACGTTATCTGTAATTCTATACCATGTGACGTCGGACAAGTGTGTACTACTACATAATAGAACATTTTCTCTATAGCTAGCTCTTACATACTTCTTTTTCTTCTCCCTAATTTATAACTCCATTGGTTTACTTCATTTTAATGGCAGCCTCAAAACCCACAGACACAAAATCTCAAGTGCAATCGGAAGATGAGTTCAAACAAGGTGAAATCGCCCTTCAAAAAGATCAATTGTGGTTTGGTTATCCATTACACTTTTATCAAGGATTTTGGTGCCTAAATATGATTTCAGATATCACAATCTCTTTTCAAACCAACTTTCAAGCTCAAGATACTGATGTTATTTTAGCTAGCCTACCAAAAACAGGTACAACATGGTTAAAATCTCTCCTTTTTAGCATTGTTAATCGAAAAAAATATAGTGATGTTTCTCAACACCCTTTGCACTCTATAACTCCTCATGAACTTATCGACCATCTTGAGTTTGAAGTATACAAAAATTGCCATGGGAATGATCTACCAGACCTAACTAAAATTCCATTACCTCGACTCTTTGCTACCCACATGCCGTATTTACCATTGCCTGAATCAATTAAAACATCAAAATGTCGAATTATTTATGTTTGTCGAAACCCTTTAGACAATTTTGTTTCTTCATGTCATTTTTGGCCTAAACTTGATCTAAATAAAGGCATGAAATTAGATGTGAACATAATGGAGGAACATTTAGACAAGTATTGTAAGGGGATATTCCCATTTGGGCCTTATGAAGATCACTTGTTAGGGTATTGGAAGGAGAGCATGAAAAACTCAAACAAGGTGTTGTTCTTGGAATACGAAGGGTTAAAGAAAGAACCAAAAGATCATTTGAAAAGGTTGGCTGAGTTCGTGGGTTGTCCGTTTTCGAAAGAGGAGGAGAAAGGCAATGTCATAGACGAGATAATAGAGTTATGTAGTATTAAAAGTTTGAAAGAAATGGAGATAAATAAAAGAGGCAAGTATTATGAATGGTTTGAGAATAAGGCCTTGTTTAGGAAAGGAGAGGTTGGAGATTGGTCCAATTATTTGACTCCTTCAATGGCTAAGCGTATTGAAGAAATGCAAGAGAGGCTTAAGGAGGCTGGTTTTTCTTTTACATACTATAATCATTTGAAAGCGAAGGATAGCTCATTTGGTTAAAGTTTTCTCCCGATGCCTAAGAATGTTGACTGGTGTTTGTTTTACATTCTATAATAAATTGAAAGCGAAGGATGGTTCATTTGGTTAAAGTTTTCCTCCTAGTGCCAAAGAATACTGAGATCAAGGTCGTCCAAGTGGGTAAATAATTATGAGTTTTTGAATGTAAAATAAAACTTGTGTAGTAAGTAACAAGGATTTGAGCCAAATAAAGAGGTGTCTAAATAGAAATTTCCATTCATTGTTTCTCGTTTTTAGTGTATTTGTATTGTTGTTCTAAATATAATAGCGTCTGCCCTTCTAGGCTTTCTATTTTTACGGCATTGAAGTTTATTGTACTGTTATTGTTTTCTAATGTTGCTTTTGTTTGTAATTTTGCATTATTTTCAATGTATATATCAATGTTTATTGGTATGTACTAGTAGTCTAGTATTATTATGTGTTCACTATAATAAGAAGAATAATTTTGCAACAAATTTTTTGCGACAAAGATTTTTTTTTCTATATATAAAATTAGCAACAAAAATATTTTGGTCATTACCAAAGCCTATAATATGTATCATAATACTTCATATCATATACATACTTATTAGTATTGACGGTTTGGTTTGGCCGCCAATGATAGTGTTAGTTATTTTGGGACAGAGGGGTACGGGGTAAAATGGCAATATAACTATATAAGGGCATGTTCTCATACGTTGAAATTCAGTTCAGTTTAGCTCCTAATTTCCTTCTCTTATAAAATATTCATTTCAGTTCAGTTCAGTTCAGTTTAGCTCAGTTCAGCTGAGTTCAGTCACGAGAATAGGCCCTAAGGTAAAGTCAAATCCATGCATGTGAAGGATTATTTACCAAATTCGGGTCTCAAGTGCAAACATGATTTGATGCATAATGCCGTCTTTGTCATAGAAATAACGGGGCCTAAGTTCTTAATAATAGCACTGAATTATTTTTGAGGGAAAAAAAATAATAGCACTGAATTTTAATAATGCCCAGTCTTTATCATAAATGTAATAAATTTAGGGGTCATTTGGTTAAGATAGGGTAAACGGAATGGAATCAAGAAAGGGATTGAGGGGGAAAGGGATTGAGGGGGAAAGGAAATGATACCCTTTGATGTAATATGTTGTTTGGGTTACATAATCAATAAGTTACGGATCTTCCACCACCTTCTCCAAAAACTTCTCCCTCATATTAATGGAGCACCACCCACTCCATCCCGACTGTCGCTTTTGGATCCCTTCCATTGTCACTGTCACCTTCACGCCGTTGTCTCTCTTAGGCCCCACAACCGAAATTTTCTCTCTCATCTAATTCTAGGTTTTAAAGGTCAAATTCACCCTTAAAACTCTAGATCTGGAGTTTTTATTGGTGTATTTGACCATCTATAGCCATATTTGATGATAGAAAAAGGTAATTTTTTCACTTATATTATTTTAATTTTAAAATTAGTAGTAATTGGGAGGTTGTATGTGGTTTTTTTCTGGTGGTGGTGGGGCTTCGGGGTGGTTGTGGTGGTTTTGATTAATGGTTGTGGTGGTATCATGGTAATTTCAAAGTGGTTTCGTGGAGCGGTGGAGTTTTAGGGGCGTTTGAAGGTGGGGTCGTCGGTGGTGGTGACGGCTACGGTGGGGACGGTTCACGGTTGGCAGTGGGAGGTTGTTGGTAGACCAAGTCAGGTGGTGAAAGTTGGTTATGGTTGTTGGGTGTAGAGGATTTTGGGGTAATGGATGATTCCCTTGGAGGGGGTGGGGAATGATGATGGAAGAAAATTGGGTAATCAAAGGGGAAAGGGAATGATTAAATTAGACAAACAAACAACATTAAAGGGAATCATGGTAGTTGATTCCCATTCCGTTTCTTAAAACCCCCCAACCAAACGCCCCCTTAAGAGTTTAATAATTAAGTCTACATCAATTGAGATTTGAGAGTGTATTATCCCCTGTGAAGGATCTATCATCCTCATTCCTCAGGTCTCAAGTGGAATAATAATGGCAAATTTCAGGTGTGCAAAATGACATGTAATAATTGTATGGGTTTTCCACTCGTGAAAAATGTTGATGTAATATTAAAAAACACCAAAAAAAATTTTAAAAGTTGCTTTTTACTATCTACCGTCAAGATAATCATTAAATCTAAAAGTTTGAAGCGTAAAACATGTTCTTCACAAGTTTAGGGGGGCATTTTGATTCCTTGGATCCAATTTGAGATCAAAATTGACAAAAAAAAATGATTGAAAACACCTCTTTTGCGTGTTTTACGCAAATAGAGGTGTTTTAAGTGGGAAAAAAGAGCCATTTATGATCAATTTTTGTCAATTCTGACCTTAAATTGGAATCTAAAGGCAAAAATGCTTCCAAACCCCCTAAATACCTCGTGTTTGGCACGAAAATCAAATCATTTTAAAAAAAATTATGTTAGGTTTACCGTTTTTTTGACAGTAGGTAGTAAAAACCTTTTTTTTTTTTTTTTTTTTTTTTTTTTTTTTGTGGTAAACTAAAACTTCAAACAATACCGGTTTGTTATATGTGTGGCCATAAAATGCTTACAAAAACCCACATTCTTTACACTTAGGTCAATAACGACTTTTGGATTTATTTGTTTCCTCCGTTATTTTACAAGTGAATAACTTTTTACTTTATTTACAAGATAATAAATTAGATTGTTTAACGTGTGTGGTTTTTTTAAAAAAAAAAAAAAATTCTTGGTCAATAAATATATATATATATATATATATATATATATATATATATATATATATATATATATATATATATATATATATATATATATATATATCATTGTCAATTTACTCATTTTAGTGTATGTATTTAAGATATTTTTTCTTCAAATTTGTATATATGATGTTGAAGTTTGTAGTAGAGATATTATATACTTCTTATATCTCTTGATATCTTGAATAATAATAGATGATATCATAATTTTCAAATTTTCAAGATATATATTACAACTCTAATAGTCTGATCATAGTTTTATTACTTTTCCATTTGGAAAGTAAATAGCTTTGTTGTCCACATATTTTGCGTGAATGAAGAAGACATGGGGGTGATAAGTGTCTGTGAGGTAATGATGTTGGGTTTGCTTAACCTCATTCATCCAAGTAATTATAAGAAAAATGAAAATAGAGATTGTTCAAACGAAGTATTATTTACGAGATGATAACAACAATATGATAGATGCTTGAAAAAAAAAAAGACAAAGATGATCGAAAATGAATTTTGGAATGTTTTGTATTTCCATGTGGTTCCGATGAAGATCATATGCTTAGGTATCGGATTGAGAGCCTACAAAGTCCCAAAAAGGTTTTTTTATGTAATTGGAATACCAAACTCTCTCCAAAAGGAATTATTGGCATTCAAAAGGCTTTGGAATCTGATCCCACAAATGGATTCCTTCAAAAACTAGATGAGAAGCCCTCTCTGGACATCTCTTACCTGTATGCCCAGGAGGAAGCCATCTGGGCTATAAGATCCAGATTAAACTAGGCTACCTCAGGTTACAGAAACATCGGTTTCTTCCACACTTCCGTCATCATCAGAATGAGAAGAAACATGATTGAAAACATGAGAAATGATGTTGGTGAGCAAATCCTGCCACACCAACTCCATAGCCACATTAATATCTATTTCTCTCAACTTTTCTCTTTTGAAGCTAGTCACTTTGACTCTCAACCCTATGCATATGGGAATGAGATACAGATTTCCCAGCTCCCTTTCCTATATGAAACTCACTATGCTGTGTTCTGTTTGGGAATACTCAAGGCCCTTGGAATTAATGGTTTAGACCCCCTCTTCTTCCAGAAACATTGGGGTCTAATTTGGAAGGACATTTAGGATTTTTTTGAATCCTATCCTACTTCTCTAATCTTTGTGTCCCCCCCTGAAATCATCAGCCTCATTCCTAAAGTGGAGCATCATGAAACTATTAAGCAGTATAGGCCCATCAGCCTTTGTAGCACTGTTTACAAAATCATCTCCAAGATTCTGGTAAACAGAATTAAACCTCACCTCAACTCTCTGATCTCCTTAAATCAGAGCAGTTTTATTCCAAGAGGGTGTGAGAATAATTTTATTGCTGCTAGTGAGATCTTACACTCAATGAAGAGAAAATCTGGGAAAAGGATGATAGACTTTAATGGCCATTTATAAGGTCTTGTCTTTAATAAGCCTTCTGTTGATATGATTATGAGTGCAATATCTTCCCCATCCTTCCATGTGATAGTAAATGGCGAACCAACTCCTTCTTTTAATGCTACCAGGGGCATAAGGCAAGGGGACCCCCTCTCCACTTATATCTTCATCATATGCATGGAATATTTATCTTCCATGATTGCTGAAGCCTGTGATTCTGGAGATTGGATTCATTTCTCCTTTAGGAAAAATTCCTCAGCCATCTCTCATCTCATGTTTGCAAATGATTTAATCCTTTTTGGAGAAGCTTCTTGCCAAACCCTCAATTCTCTATCTCGCACCCTTAATGTTTTTTTTTCCCTTTGTGGCCAAAAAATGAATCCTTCTAAGAGTCAATTGTACTAATCTAAGAATTCCCAACCTTATATCATTAACTTCTTTTCTTCCTCCCTCCATATTCCTATCACAAATGCTTTGGACACTTAGGGCCTGTTCTCATTGACTGAACTCAGTTGAACTGAACTAAACTGAACTGAACTGAACTGAATTGAGCTGAACTGAACTGAACTGAATTGAGCTGAACTGAACTAAACTGAACTGAACTGAACTGAGCTGAACTGAACTAAACTGAACTGAACTGAGCTGAACTGAACTGAACTGAACTAAACTGAGCTGAACTGAATTGAACTGAACTGAAATGAATATTTTATAAGAGAAGGAAATTAGGAGCTGAGCTGAACTGAACTGAACTGAACTGAACTGAACTGACCTGAACTGAGCTGAGCTGAACTGAACTGAACTGAACTGAACTGAACTGAACTAAACTAAACTAAACTGAGCTGAACTGAACTGAACTAAACTAAACTGAACTGAACTGAACTAAACTAAACTAAACTGAGCTGAACTAAAATGAACTGAACTGAACTGAATTTCAACGTAAGAGAACAGACCCTTACTTAGGATTCCCTTTAACTGATAAAAGACCCTCACCTTCTCAAGTTGGCCACATTATCAGAAAAATGAAATTAAAACATGCTTCTTGGAAGGCCAGATGCCTTTCAAAGGATGGCAGGGCAATTCTCATAAAATCCACCCTTCTTTCAATTCCCAAATACTCTATAAATGTCATAAACCTTCCTGGGAAAGTTCAGTAGGAGATTGACCAAACTATAACAGGTTCTTCTAAGGAGTTGACCAAGATAGGAGGAAAGCTTCCCTCATAGCATGGACTTCTCTCTGCTGCCCTAATCCTTATGGTGGTCTTGACTTTAGAGAAACTATAACCTAAAATGACATTCTTCTTACCAAGCTATGCTGGAAGTTGCATAATGCTGACAATCTAACTGCCAAAATCATAAAAGAGAAATATTGCAAGAAAGATATTCTTGTAGCTTTCAAATTTGTCTCCCATATTTGGAAGGCTATGGGAAAAGGGTGGAATATTTACTCAAAATACACCCAATGGGTAGTTGGGAATGGTAATTCCTGCCTCTTCTGGTTTAACAACTGGACTGGCAAAGGCCCCCTTAGGGATCTCATTGCTGGCCATATTCCCCTCTATGAATTCTCCCTCAAAGTTAGTGCCATCATTAATGACAATGGGTGGAACTTACAAAACATTTCAATCCATCTCCCTCTTGGCATTATTTCCTGCATTGCCACCATTCCAATATTTCCTGACAAAAGTGACATGCCTTTTTGTTCACTTGGAAAAGGGAGCTTCTTTGATTCCTCCCAAGCCTATAATGACCTGTGGTTGGACTCTCACCATAGTAAAATAGATGCTTCAACATGGAAGCTCATTTGAGACTCAAATTGCCTTCCTGCCAACAAATTCTTTTTATGGCAGGTTTCTTGGGAAAGACTTCCCACATCTACTCTACTAAACTCTAGGCATGTGCCTATATCCTCTTCTTGTTGTTTCTGCCCTTCAGAAGTTGAATTCCTGCTCCATATCCTCAGAGATTTCCCTAAGGCCAAGGAATTGTGGGCTCTACTCTCAACCCCTCCTTCCTTCTTCTCTTCAAACAACTTCCTTCTTTGGCTCACTAACAACTTATGAAACTCCACAAATACTAATCCTTTCTACATTCCTTGGTCAGTTGTGTTTTCCCTGACCATCTGGAAACTCCATCATAGAAGAAATCTTGGATTTTTAACAAGAAGAATATTGCCCCTGCTGTTTGCCTACACCAAATCTCTTAGCTTACTCACCAATAGGCCTTCATCACCCCAAATCCAAGCACAAAACCCTGATCCTCCTTTAACAACTCCATACCTTTCTCTTCTAAGAAATTATATGTGGATGCTTCCTTTAGTGCCTCCTCACCCTATGCTGGTATTGCTTGCATCTGCATTGGTAGAAATAGCTTCAGGGTTGAGGGGATAGCCTGTCATTCCCCTACTCTTAACTCCCTCCAAGCTGAAACCAGTGACATTCTGGCTAGTGTGTATCTTATCCAAGCTAGGGGCTAGACTAGCACAACCATTTAGTCTGATTGCCAAATTAAAGAGTTGTCATTGGAATAAATTCCAAAGACACTCCCTTTGATGAAGCTACTTACCTATATATGAATTGCAGGGCCCTGCTACAACAATTGGAGGGTTATTGCAGACTGGTTCATGTTCCAAGGGAGGGGATCCAGATAGTAGATACTCAGGCCAAGGCAGCCAAAAGGATTCTAACTAGAACTGAACCCAAGGCAGCCAAGATGTAAATTGGTTAAGGAATTTTAATAGCCTAGTAGCGCAGCCTAATCTTTTGTCTAGAAATGAACCCAAGTTTAATGTGACTTTTGGCCCTATGTGGCATAACTGTAATTGGTGATGTATCCTATGAAAAACATTCACTTAGGATTGTACTATACTATACTTTTTATGCTTTTAATCTAATCTAGTCACTCCTTTTAACCAAAAAAAAGAAACTGAGGAACAAGTATCATAGATGATGAATTGATTGAACTATGAGCCAAGAAAGTTGCAATTTATTACACAGTACATTGGGGTACACCTTATTTTTACTAACCACAAAAAAAAAAAAAAAAAAAAAAAAAGAACACAACTTATGGGTGAACGGTGCACCCGAGTGTATATAACAAATTCCATTATTTATGGTATGATGAGTTTTACCTCGCATATATAAGTATATAAGGTACAATTATGCATGATTAATTGAAGAAGGGTTGTAGTACAAATAGTAGATTAATAAGATATTATTTTTTAATATCATAAGAAGATATATTTTGTTATTTAAAATTAGAGTGTTTCTATTTGCAATAAAGGTGTCTTATTTGTGGGCCAAAATATTCCATTGTTGCAGATAATAATCGGAGACAATTAATTTTATGTTATCTTTTAGTTATCTAAACGACATGGGATGTTTCCTTTAAATAATCTTTATTTTCATTAATGAATGAAGAAAGAGAAGTTTTGAATTATATTTAATAAATACGTATTAATTGTTTTAGCAAGAGAATTGCTGAGAAAGCATATAGTTTAGTTGGTATTTAGTCTTGGTAAGGTTGAATAGCTTCATATTCTTGATTTTCTTAAATATTCTGAAGATCCCAATAAATTATACATCACATTGGTGTGGCTGCTGTTTAACTAGGGAGTGGTTTAATCTTTGAAAGTTTCGTGAAATTTTGGTGAAATATAAGTTATAAAACTGCTTCAAAACGAATTTTTCACAATCGTATCAAAAAACTCAATTTCAAAGGTCAAATTGATCGGCTTTGTTCTCCTTCGTTTCTAAGCCTTTTGATGTGATTCTTTTTTTTTAACGGTTAATATTTAAATTTGAGATTTTTTCGAGGAAAATAACTATCAATCTGCGCTTTTTTTTATTTTTTGTAATTGATGAAAAATCGAACTGATTTGAATTGATGAAAAATCGAACTGATTTGAAACTATTGAGGAGAAATAGTAGAAAGTAATAAAATATAAAGAAAGTGGGTAGGTGGTAAACTAAAGTATGATAGTTTAGAGGAAAGAGAATGTAGAATAGTTGAAGGATCCACTAGGAGAGAAGAAATTAGTAAAATATTGTGAAAAGTTTCTAAAAGGGAAAAGTGGAGCAATTAATGAAATATAGAGGCCGGGAATAATAGGGAATCAATCAGTATTAGAAAACAGGAAAATAACGACGGACTAGTTCCAGCGGACACATTATTCCGTCGAAAAAGTCAAAATTTTCGACGAATTTTTATTCCATCGGAAATTTCCGACGAATTTTTATTCCATGAAAATTTCCGATGAATTCAACAATTTTGTTAGAAATCTATTGGAAATTTCCGACGGAATATAAATCTGTCGAAATATATGTACTTTTTCAACGGATTTTCCGTCAAAAAGTACCTTTTTTGACGGATTTTATTCCTTCGGAAATTTCCTACAAAAAATTTCCGACGGAATATAAATGAAAAAAAAATGCTTTTAAAAAAAAAAAAAACCCTAAGATTCATATCGATCTCTTTTCCGCCTCTTCTCTTTCTCTTTCCCCCTTCTCTTTCTTTTTCTACTCCTCCTTCTCTCTCTTCTTCTTTTGTCGTTCACTTTCTCTCTCCTCTTCTTCTTCTCGTTCTCCTTCTATCTCCTCTTATATTTCCTTTTCTTGTTTTCTTTCTCGCTTGTCTCTTCTCTCATCTTCCTTATCTTGTTTCCCCCTTCTTTCTAACTACCACCGCCAACACTAACCACTCATCGCCACAACAACACGATGTGAACAACAACACCAACACAAATATCAACATCATCGGTGCAACACGAAGGTTTAATTTTAAGGTCAAATTGGACCATGAAAACTCTAAATCTAGAGTTTTCATGTTCGAATTTGGCTTTGTCTCTTCTCTCATCTTCCTTATCTTGTTTCCCCCTTCTTTCTAACTACCACCGCCAACACTAACCACTCATCGCCACAACAACACGATGTGAACAACAACACCAACACAAATATCAACATCATCGGTGCAACACGAAGGTTTAATTTTAAGGTCAAATTGGACCATGAAAACTCTAGATCTAGAGTTTTCATGTTCGAATTTGGCCTTGTAAACCCAAATTTGAGGTTTTGTTTGGTCAAATTAAGCTATTTATCTCTTTTTTTTTTTGTTAATTTTGATTATATTTGTTCTTTTTTTGCTTTTCTTTTTAACAAAAAAAAAATTTATGGTGGTGGTTGACAGATTTGTGGTCGGATTTTTTTGATTTTTTTTTTGTCGGAATTTTTTTGATGTTTTGGTAAGGGTTCGGTCAGGTTTTGGTTTAGGTGGGTGGATCTAGGTTAGGGTTTAGGTTAGGTGAGTGTATCTAGGTTAGGGTTTGGGTTAGGTGGGTGGATCTCGGTTGATTGTGGGTTGTGGTGGTGGGTCGTTCTAAGTTAGGGGTTGTGGTGGGGATTTTCAGTGGTGGTGGGGTGAATTGCGGTGGTGACTCTTTGTAAATTAGGGCCTTAAGGGTTGTGGTGGGAAATTTCAGTGGTGGTGGTGTGAATTGCGATGGTAGTTAGGAAAGGAATTTCTAGGGAAGGGGATACATGTGGTGGCACCGTGGCGGGGTAAGCTCTTTTGTTGTTTTAAGCATTTTCCGACGGAATTTCCGTCAAAAAATTTTGGCAGAATACAGTCCGTCGAAAATTTTCGATGGCCTTTTCTGGGCCTGAAAATCTCTTCTGGCGAACTGTTTTATGTCAGAATTTCCATTGGAAAAGGTCGTTTTCCCTACAAAAGGTTTTTCGACAACCAGTTCCGAGGGAAAGGAGTTTTTCGACTAAAAATAGGGTGTTTCCGATGAATAAACTCCGTCGTTATTTACCTGTTTTCTAATTTGAATTATATTAATTCCAGTTTAGTACAAATAAATTTAGTTCAACCAAAACAATTTATGTTTAATTATATAAAAAAAAAGGGTAAAGTGAACAAAGTTTTAACCTCATATATATACTTCCTCTGTTTTTTTAGTTGACGTCATTTGGCTTTTAACACTATTCACATATTACACTTTGACTAGCTTTTGTGACGATACAACGTAGTCAAGTGGGATCTGGTTTGAATCGATTCAATGTATATTTCAATAATATCCACTTTTTATAATTTTTAAATATCAAGAATATTAGAGATATAAATTGTTAAATAGTGCGTTGATAAGCGTAATAAGAGAAAGGTGTCAACTAATAAAACGGAGGTAGTATAAGACAATTTTTTGTATAGTATCTCACATTAAAAAAAAAAATATTCATCTTTAAGAAGAAGGATTAAATCCCGTCTATAATATTATATTTAATCACACACTTTATAGTTTATTTCTTATGTTCTTAATTTTTTTTTAGCTTATGTTCTAAATTTTCCTATGTTCTAAATTGTTTTTTCAGTTTATGTTCTAAAGGTTTTCCTAAGCTCATGATATAAATTTTTTCCTATATTTTAAATTATTTTTTCAACTTATGTTCTAAATTATTTTTTTTTCTCCTATATTCTAAATTTTTTTTCAGATTATATTCTAAATTTTTTCTGCTTATGTTATATTAATTTTCCTATGTTCTTATTTTTTTTTCTATGTTCTAAATTTTTTCTATGTTTTAAATATGAACTTCTCAAAATTACAGATATGCCATTATTAAAGGATCATTTTAGATGATTAAATCAAAACTAATAAAGGGCTGATATTGATTATTATATAAGATTGGATCCATATATAGAATATAACAATTAGTACTTTCTTAATTGAGTCAAAAATGCATTGATTTATCAAGGATGTAATAAATTTTTAGCACTTGTTTAGTCAGATATTTTATAGGAATTGAAAATTTCTTTTGAGTGCTATTTTGCAGAAAATATAGTAATTCATTTACCTAATCAGTCTAGGTGATTAAAATAAACTTCACGTGAAAAACGTGTAGTCTGATGTGCAACCAAAAAGTCTTTCATTTTCTTAAGAAGTCAAACATCGAACCAGTCGACAAATCACTAGATCATAAATTAAATCAGAGAAATTCAACATTGGAGGAAATATCTTTTTAACACGTAACACCCCCCACAAAAGATAACATTATTGGATATTAAAAAGCAAGTTTATATCAATATCTAGAGGAAGTGGAAATGGAGGAATGTTATGTATTTGTAAATACATAACATTAATTAAAATATTTTAAAAACATATGTTAGAGAGAAAAAAGAGGAGAGAGATAGGAAGAGAGAGGTCTGTAGGTGAACCCTACCTATTTTTTTGTCGGATTGTATCATATGATGGGGGACCACATGCTGATTGTTCCATTGAAGGTTTATATAGTACCATTGAATTGTCAGTGATGGTACTATTTATGCATAAATTTAGTACAACTGAATGCATGTATAATACCATTATGTGCATATATGAGGCGTGTTCGGCGCTAGCTTTTGAGTAGCTTTTAGGTGGTCAAACCACTACTTAACAAAAAATGTGATTGTTTGGCAAAGTAGTGGTTAGGGTAGCTTTTAGTGGTAGAGGTAGCTTTTATGAAAAGTTAGATAAATTAGTTTTTGAAATTAGAGGTAACTTTTGAGGTAACTGTTGAAAATTTAATCTATAATTTTAAAAATAAAATATTGATTTTTATATGTAACAGCTAGTCAACTGCTACTTTACCGAACACTCATATCTAAATTATTTATTTTCATAACTAACAGTTTGTTGACAGCTAGCAATTACCTACACAGCTAACAACTACCTCCCTAACTACAGCTACCTTCACAGCTATATTTTGCCGAACACGCTCGTATCCCCGTATCCCCGTATCACTATATATTCAATGGTACCATTTGATCATCCAATGATACTAGAATATGCTTCGCTTCTGCATACGTATAATTACATGAATACCCCTTGTTATGCATTTCTACATGCCTAACATTTCTCCATTTAAAATTCCTCCAATATCTACTTTGTTTAATTAAATTCTTATCATTTTGTGTAAGAAAATAAAATAAAATAAAAAATTAGGGGTCCCAATTGCATACTCCGTATAATAATTGGGAGTGGTGGCGGGGTTGGGTTTTAGGTTTTTGTTTTTGTTTTTGTTTTTTTTTCTTTTTATTTTATTTTTTTTAAAACCAATTAAGACGTGACACGTGTCTATTAGGGGTCTCATTAATGGATTCTATCCAAGAATCCGTTAAGTGGGGTAAAATCAAATTTCAGTGTTTTTTTGTGGTGTTATAATTAAAGGGTTTTTTTTTTTTTTTTTTTTTTTTTTTTTTTTGTCTACATGTACTAGTTTGTGATTCGAACAATTTCCGAAGTTTTGTTTAAATACAAAATGAAAAAATTACTTGAACTTAAAATAAGAATTTGAAAACAGTATAATTTTAAAATTAATTCAAAAAATGGAAAAAAAAATATGGAAATTGAAAAAAGAGATGCAGTAGTATACATGTAAATGTTACTATGTGCAATTGCTTAACTGGTATTTAGTCTAGAATATTACTCGTACCATCCATGAAATTAACAACCATTAGCATGTGATTAATTTCTTTCAAATTAATTTGTAGTTTATTATTGTGCAATAATTACTTAGAAGTTACATTCTAGAGAAAAATTAAATAAGATAAGTGTACATATGAAAAGTTTTAGAGTGATGACACATAGCGATGATGTGACCCCAAATCATGTTGATGCAGCAGTGACACATGGCGTCCTCATGCTGTCTCTTTGCGTTTTAATAATATTATATACTAGTTTTGTGCTCGTGCGATACCTTTTTTATTTATTAAATTTTAAGATAAATTTTTAATTTATATAACAAATTTTAAAATATATCATTTATACAAAATTATTTAGAAATTGATGTGCTTTTGTAACGATTTACTATCAATTAGGCATGTAATGACTAATAATAATGTTGGTGGAAATAATGTTCGATTTAATACATTAAAAAATTAAATATTAGCAAAAAATAATTTAAATAAAATAAATGCTTAAAGCCCGTTGGGTTGACCCGAACCCAAAACTTTAAACAAGGGTTGAACAATTGTTGACTCGTAACCTGAAGTGACCCAATCCAAAATAACTCATGATCCGACCCTAATTGACAGGTCTACATAGTAATAAAATTCTATTAGATTTGTGAAGTATATTATTATAAGTTTATAACCGATTATTATATATATATATATATATATATATATATATATATATATATATATATATATATATATATATATATATATATATATATATATATATATATATATATATATATATATATATATATATATATATATATATATATAGGACCAAGTTATAATGAGAACCAAGACTAAAATAAGAACTAGGAACTAATCTAGACCCTTAGATCATGTTAATCAGATGGTTCACATGCTTCCCGTGTCATTAATGACATTATTGTAATATTTTAACTTTATGAAGTAGTTTCCAGTTTTATTTCTTAAAATTAAATGAAAATTTAGTAAAAAGTAAATGAAATCAATCTTAAAGTAAATGAAATTGTCTTAGAAGTTAAAAAAATTGGAAAAAAAGGTTGAAAACAACAAAATTACGAGAATGCCATTAATGAGAGCGGGTGCAATATGAGCCATTAGATGGAGTGCGATCAATGGCTGAGATTAGTTCCTAGTTCCTATTATTCACCTTGGTTCTCACATGATCTCAATTTTATATATATATATATATATATATATATAAAGCTAAACTTTTAGCCAGGTCACGAGGCAGCGACACTTGGCATTCTAACTTTTCGCCAAGTGTCGCGCCACGTTGGATAGGTTCAAATAGACTTCATAAGATAAAAAAAGTTAGTTTATAATTCTATTTTGAATCAAATTTTGATAGAATTTTAGGATAAAGTTGTTATTTTAGAGTTTTATTTTTGATAAAATAAAATTTGAGTGTCGCGCCACGTTGGATAGATTTAAATAGACTTCATAAACCACCCGGACATCGCACGGGGCACAAAACTAGTATATATATAATTATTTAAAAAATTCAAACAAACCGTGCATCGCACGGGTTTCATCTAGTTAACTTCTAAATTGGAATCAAATCATAAAAAATAACCAGCACCCTTTGTTGGTTGAGAAACAATATTTCAATATTGCGCAACGATTACCAATCTAAATCATATTGAAACCAACGCCACACACACACGTATTTATATTAGGGGTGTTCATAAATCGGACCGGACCGAAAAAATGGACCGGACCACCCCGGACCGGACCGAATTAATCGGTCCGGTCTTCGGGTCTTGAAATTCATTTTTCTGGTCTTCGGTCCGATCCGGTCCAAAAACCTTTTAAAACCGGTTTTGGACCGGACCGATTTTTTTATTAAAAATATGTGTGAAACTTTAAATAATGGTTAAAATTATCCTTAATAAACTTAGAAAGCTTTAAATTTACAAGCTTTTTTGCACTAAACATACAAAAAAAGATGTAAAAATGACGTTACAATACAGTTTTTCCAATATTTTTTTTTGTGCTTTCCTAAACTTTATAAAAAATTGAGTATTCTTTTTAAAAAAATTCTTAAATCGGTCCAAAGCGGTCCGGCCCGGGTTTTGGACCGATTCTTTCGGTCCGGTCCGGGTTCGGTCCTAACTTAATCGGTCCGGTCTTCGGTTCTTAAAATTCTAATTTTCGGTCTTCGGTCCAATCCGGGTCGGTCCGATCTTGGACCGATAAACAGCCCTAATTTATATAGTAAAAATAAAAATGGGGTTACAAAAATAATTCCAAATTTTAAAACAAATTACAATTGACAAGGAAAAAATTGAAGTTTCTTCCCCTCTTCATGCTTTACCAATGAGTGATTTCCCAAAATAATGTAATAATATAAACTAATTCCTTATGTACATCTATACTATTATTTTAAAACAGGAAAACTTAAAGACAATATAGAGTGTCATGTGTATATTTTTATTTTTTGTTTTGTTTTCATTTTTTTTTATTTTTGACATACTTATCTGGATGTTACTAAGAACAATGGTTATTTAACCATCTAAGCCAACTATCAAGTATGCTATAAGCATGAAAATAAATATATATAATTGATACTCACAAAGTCTAATTACAAATAAATAAATAAATAAATAAATAAATAAATAAAAATAAAAAAAATAATTTATTATATCAAAACATCATCACAAAGAATTATTGAAGTAGCAACCCGGTGCAACGCCCGGGCTACACACTAATATATATATATATATATATATATATATATATATATATATATATATATATATATATATATATATATATATATATATATATATATATATATATATATATATATATAATAATAATAATAATAATAATAATAATAATGGATGTTTTACGCTTTAAACTACTTCTTTCGTTAAAAAAAATTATGATATAAAAAATAAATGTATATGATAATTTTTGAGAATTATAATCTAATAATTCTTTTTGAATAAAATTATAATTCAATTTGTACATCTAAAATATTGGTATTTTATCAAAAATAAAAGTGTAAACTAACAATTTTATCCTAAAATTCTATCCAAATAGAAATCTAAACTAACTATTTTTTATCTTATGAAGTCTATTTAAATCTATCTAACGTGGCGCAACACTTGACAAAAAGTTGAATAGTCAAGTGTTGATGCCTCGTGACCTGGCTAAAAGTTTAGATTTATATATTAGTTATTATTATACAATGATATGTGATAATCACTTTAGTTGGTTCTCTTGATGGATTATCCCAAACACCTTACCACAATACCACGTACTACTAACTACTCCCACCTCATCATCAAGAAAAAAGAGTTATAGGAATATTACTATATTAGCCGTTGAAATCAATTATTGACTTGGTAATTTTCTTAGCATTATAAATAAGTGTAAAGATTGATAGATCGATGACACAAATTCTTTAAGCTCAAATTTTCTTTAGCTATGGAGAGAATTACCATCTTTGCCATCATTTTGCTCGTGTCTTTGGCAGGTTCAATAATTCATCAATAATCTCTTAATTCATACTTCATATATTTTAATTGAGATTATTATGGTTGCTTAATTATTAGTTTGTTTGCATACACGGGGATGTATGCCTTAAGGTTAGGTGTAGTTGAATGGTACCCATGCATGACTTGATATTGCATAAATTAATGAATAAAACTATAAAAGTGGACGTTGTATCTTGTATGCATGTGTTTTATATGAATGTATATTAAAGTTCGTTGTTGGTTCACTGGTTGCCTAAGTACAACTAATAGTTCTAATCTACGTTATTGTTTCCCTTGATTCTATATATAAATTACTCCCTCTATTTCTATATGTACAGAGTTTTAGAAGAAATTGGAGAAAGTAATAAAATATGGAGGTAGTGAGGTAGCTGGAAAAATAAAAAAATGCAAAAATAGTGGAGAGAATTAGAGGAGATAGAATATGAAATTAATAAAATACTTCCTCCATTCTTTATTACTTGACCCGCTTTGACTTTTACACTATTCAGCACCCCTCCTTTGACCGTCTTTTATGAATAATATATAAGGAAAAATATATTCATGTATGATCTTTTTAGATTCGTCTTAATAAGTACTATCATAAAATATAACTTTTAAAATTTTTACTTATGGAGAATTTGAGTTATTGATCGTTAAAGTTTTGCATTGACAAGCGTGATAAAAGAAACAGGTCAAGTAAAAAAGAACAGAGGAAGTAGGATTCATGGTGGGTCCACTAGGTGAGAAAAATTAATTAAATAATATTGTAAAAGCTTTTTAAATAAGAAAATAAAGCAAGTATTTAAAATTAGCTAGAATAGAAAAGTGGAGCTAGTATCATAAAACGGAGGGAGTAATAATATGATGGGCTGAAGGGGAAGTAGGTTTTGATAGCTAAATATGTCAAATGAAAGAATAAAAGAATAGGGAGAGAAAGAGAGTTCACCTACATCATGTAAGCGTTTGAAGCTCAATCAAACACAATTAGTAAATGACATTAGTTGATACTTAATAATCAATGTTTAATATTTTATACTCTAGTAATCATTTACATTACTTTTTTTTTTTTTTTTTTTTTTGAATAGCATCATTTACATTACTTTGATAATTATAAAGTTATCCCATTCATTGGCATCAATTTGCCAAAAACGACACAATTAGATATCAAAATTTCAATGTCAATCGACATAAAATTTCATTAATAAAAAATGCAAAATTAAAAATACACTCATAATTATGTCAATATCTATCGAAGCACAATCAATATATTGGACAATAATTACGTCAATATCTCCATTTTTTTTTTTTTTTTGCCTTGAAGGTCGTATAATTCCCTCATTTTAGAAGCTAGAAAATTTTGCTAAGCGCATGTGGAGACTCCCCAAAAGTTTTAAGTGGACTTTCTAGCAAACAATTAGGCACAAAACACATCTATCTTAATCACTAATTAATCTCTCATAACAAAACAAATATAAACTAATCTGAAGCATTGGATTTTCATTGGAACTCACTATATGAGCCATCCAAGGCCTAAGTATTGTGGTTCCAGCCCAATATGCAATATCCATATATTGCTTTTGAACACATGTATTTTGGGCTATTTTCTTAGACTTGTTAAGTCTTATATTTGGTTCATATTTGGCATGACTTTTTTTGTGGCTTCTCTTGGAAGCTTTAGAGGGAAAATTTTGTGGTAAACAAGAGTCTAGGTGAGTGGCAAGTGGTTGATCAGATCATACACACAAAATAGAGAGAAAGTGAGGGTTTTGACAAGAGAGCATCCAACTTCGGAGTTTTCTGGACAGCTTCTGGTAAACTGGCTATTGCCGGAGTTTTCACCGTTGGATCGTGCTCAAATTTTGACACTTTACTCCTGAAATCAAGGGCTTCATTTTGGAAGGTTGGATCGTCATGTTGAGGTATGGTTTGTTCAAAATCTGCTTCGGACAGAACTGCTGTTTTTGGGTGAATTCTACTCTTTTGCTCTCTAATTTTGATCTCTTATTGTTTGTTATTGTGGTGGGTTATTAAATATTTTGTAGACTGATTTGAGTTTATTTTACCCTCAATTATCAATAAGAGAATCTAGGGTGGACTCCTTAATCGGTCTCATGGTTTTTATCCTTCACATCGAAGGGGTTTTCCACGAATAATCCGTGTGTGTTGATTATTGTTGTTTTCTTCCGATTATTGTTGGTATTGTTGTTGATTTGCTACTGCCCTATTGCTGTCTTGATTGTGTTATATTGGTTGTGTGAGAATTTGGTTTGTTTGGATTGAATTTGGGTTGATTGTCTTGGTTGTGTGACATTGTGGGTGTCGTATGTAGTGACCCTTCCGATCCCTACACTAAGCAAGATCGTTACTTATTGGCCTTTCCTCATTTCAATTTCTAAGTATTTGAATTGATTTCACGGTGTTCACGTTTTTAAATGATAATCGAAGTTTTAATTAGCGCCTATGATGTTTATACAAGAACTAACCCTTGCGGCAAGAACTAGGATTTTCTCATGGAAGTAATCTCCTTGCTTGAGGTTCCATGCTTAATTAAGTTCCTCATACAAATGGAAGATATTTACGACTTCCTTCAATTCATGCATGCATCCTACTTGAGCCAATATTTCCTAAGCTAACAAGTAACTTCCAACAATCCTTCCTCTTGACGAGATAATTGATCTAGTTAAAAGCACACCTTAAATAGATGTAAATAATAACCGCCCTTTAGGGCATCAAGCAACATGACTAATAACAACTAGCCAAGTTTGAGAATGTATGAGTTCAATTAAACGAAAAAAATTGGGTACGCTGGACTCACTATGAGTCCAATATATTTGACATTAATAATTTGATATTTGACATTAGATTATTAACGTTAGATAAAGAATTTCTTAATGTCAAATATATTAGACTCACAATGAATTCGATTTCACGCTAAGAGTTTTTTTTTTAATTAAATGATCAAATTCGATCATAAAAACTCTATATCTAAAGTTTTGATAGTTGAATTTGACCTTAAGTAGCGAAAAAAAGGTTAACTAAGAACACCTTTGTTGTTTTTGATATTCTTCCCTTTGGATAGAGGAAATAGAGGAAGCATTAGAAATTGAAGGAGGGAAAGGAAACAAGTGTTTAGGCTTTGATCACCTCCCATTATAAGTTACTATATTTGACCTTAAGCATGGACATAGAGATTCAAGGAGTAGGGGACAATTCCTCGGCTTAAACCAAAAATTTAAGCTAATACTAAGTTATACTTCCTCCGTTCCTTAATTAGATGCCTACTTTTCTTTTGGGGGGTTTCAAAATTAGATGTCTACTTCTATTTTAAGAATGTACTTTTTAACAATGTCCCTATTTTTTATCAGTTGTCATCAATTTTCTTTACGAGTATTTCTTTTGTACTTTTGACATCATTTTCCAAAACTTTCTCTCTCTATCTCTTCAATCATTATCAACTGCAGTACTTTTTTTTTCTTTCTATCTCTCTCTAACCCCCACATGCACTTTGTACTCTTCAATCATGGGTTTTAAGGAATCTCTAAGCTCCTTAATTCCCGTGTAATTTTAGAAATAGATATCTAATTAAGGGATAGAAGAATTATGATATTTGAACTCGAGACCTTTTTGTCATATTAGCTCTTGATATCAAATCAAAGGACGGACTAACTAAAATGTTAAGATGTTTTTTTTTTGGTTGTGATGACATAGATGTTAAGATGTAAAGCTCAAGATTGTTATACTCTACTATTGTCAAATCCTTTTTAAAAGAAATAAGCATTTGTGTCGACAAATCAATCCTCGAAAGACTACATATAATATTGGTATTATTTGAGACTTTAATCACTTCAATTCTACGCATTTAGTGAAGATCAAAAGTAGAATAGTTGACTTGACTTAGATACAAATTAAAGCTTCATCGTGTGAAATTGTAAGCAAAAACATATTTGCACGACCTTCCTTTCCAGCTGTCTTTTCATATATTCATGGTAGACAATTCATCATTATTAATACGAGTTAGCCTTAGCATTTATTAGGAATTACAATTATATTATGTAACTCTTTTACCATTGTTAACATACCCATTACATTTATTTAGATGGCGGCAACCTTAGAACCCACGAACAACAAAGCTCAGGAAAATTTGCAAGACGAAATCAAAGAGCTACAACTCTCCCTTCCAAACGAACCATGGTTTGTTTGGCCAATGTACCTCTATCAAGGTTCATGGTGCCTAAGTTATATTTTGGGGGGTATTATCTCATTCAAAACCCGCTTTCAAGCTCATGATACTGATATCATTTTAGCTAGTCTACCAAAAACCCGTACAACATGGCTAAAATCCCTTATTTTTGCCATTGTAAATCGTACGAAATTTTCTGATGATTTTACTCAACACCCTTTCCGCACCAAAAATCCTCATCAACTCATCGAACACCTAGAGATAAATGTTTACGAAGAAGTCAATGGATATGAACCAGACTTATCTGAACTACCCTTACCTCGACTCTTTGCTACCCACATGTCATATTTATCACTACCGGATTCTATCAAGAATTCAAAATGTCGAATTGTTTATGTTTGTCGAAACCCTTTTGACACCTTCGTTTCAACATGGCATTTTTACCAAGAGTTTGAGCCGTGTAAGGGCATTAAACCCGATCTAGATATGATGGAGAAATACGTAGATATGTTTTGCTCGGGTGTCTCCCCATGGGGGCCTTATGAAGATCACGTGTTAGGGTACTGGAAGAAGAGCAATCAAAACTCGCAAAAGGTGTTATTCTTGGAATATGAAGGGCTAAAGAAGGACCCAGAAGCTCATTTGAAAAGGTTGGCTGAGTTTTACGTAGATATGTTTTTTAGCTTTGTTGTCTTAAAAGTTTGAAGGAAATGGAGGTAAATAAGATTGGTAGGTTTACTACTAAATTTGAAAATAAGGTTTTCTTTAGAAAAAGGGAGGTTGGAGATTGGACCAATTACTTGAGTCCAACAATGGCTAAGCGTATTGATCAAATGCAAGAAAAACTAAAGAAGGCTGGTTTTTCATCTTCATACTATGAGCTAACTTGATTAGCTCTTAATTTTGCTACATTTTTTTTTTTTTTTTTTTTGTGTTTAGAGAGCCAAAAGGGCGGGTGATGAGAATTGATCTCAAGATCTCTTAGAACCGGAAGGAGAGCTCTAACCACTTGATCTATCCCTCACTCTCAATTTCCTACAACATAGTAGTTGATGCTATGTTAATTATTCTAGTGAGGTATTACTTGTAAGTTGTAACACATGCACATATGTCGGAGACGAATCAAGCAGATTCTCAAGTTGGGGCTTTAAGGGTAATATTTTGTACTCTCTCCGTTTCATAATGTTAGTCTCATATACTATTTTGGGTGTTTCAAAATGATCTACCCATATTGAATTTATTCCTTTTTTTATTTTATTTTATTTTCCTAATCCGGTCTTATAATTTCTAATCCCATTAGTGGATTGATGACATGACAGTAATTAAATATTTTGATTGGTCATCAATCTCATTAGTGAATTGATGACATGACATTTGATTGATATTCCTAATCTTAAACAAGCATTATAATTGATGCTTTTCAAAGAAAAAAATCTAAACATTTAATAAGATAGAACTAATTAAGCAATTTTTGTACTAAAATGTAAGATTCCAAATATTATTCATTCTCTTATTTTTTGTGATTGATTCTATATGGGATTGACAAAGTGAAACGGAGGGAGTAATATTTTGTTATTGGTCGAGTTTAGTCCAATTTTAATTATTTTCCTATAGGTTATTGGGCCTTGGTTTTCTTGTACATTTTGGAGTAAGGAATAAGGGAGTGGTGTTATTTCTGTATACAGTTTTGATTGACGTTCAAGGTGTTTGTTGAAAATTGTGAAGTGCAGTTTCGATTTTGAAGGTCGATCATTTAGGTCTTTAGGGGCCTTAGCCGATCCCCGGCAGTTATTTTAGAGGTTTTGATTCAAATGTCAAAGTATACTTTTCGTTTTTTTTAAAAATGCATCACTTTAATTTTTACGCTATTTACATATTATGGTTGACTTAATTTTTTCACAACTCCAACCAATCGGAGAATCCGTTGTTTTGCAGGTACAGACTGCCCGGAATCCAATCTTGGTGTTGTAACCCCGAAACAGATATAATATTAAAATGTACTCTCTCCGTTTTTTTTATAAGTTAGAGTTGAGATTTTCCGATCCACTGTTCATATGTCATCATTAACTTAATTTATTAACCAACATATACATAAGATATAAATATGATTATATAATATGTTGTTGAATTTATCATAATGTCCACTTATATAAATTATTTTTTTCATAGCTTTTACAAACCTCTAATTAAAGATATTGATAATCAAAGTTGTGTCTCGGCAAAGAAGCCAATCCATCTTTAGCTTATGACAAAAATAGAGGGAGTAACATATAATTTGCCAAAAATGGAAGTGTAACACTATTAAAACACGACCGCATTCGTAATTGTAACACTTATTAAAATACGGTGAGAGTAAATATATATAAATGATTCAATTAATTAAGTTTCTCTCCTAAAGTATTATTTCACATACTTAATTTTATAGATGTTTGCAATTGATCGTGGTTTAATTTTTTTTTTTACTTTCCTTAAAGGTAAATTATTTTTATATCTAGTTCAAATCTTCGTATAATCATATACTCTCTCCCTCCTAATTTTTCGTGCCAATTTATCTAAAAACACGGTTTTTAAGGAGCATGGTGGAAGTAGGAGAATATTCTATTAAAAAAGATAAAAAAAAAAAAAAAAAAAAAGTAGAGAATATTGTATTGAAAAGAGAAAAAGTAAGTAATGATTTTTTTTGGGTATATGTGTATTTTGTGTGGGAAAGATAAAAAATAAGTAATGATTATGGACTATTTTTAGAAACGGGCACAACATTTTGGAACGCTCAAAAAAGAATACAGACACGAAATTATGGGACGGAGGGAGTATAATGCAATGCAACAGAACATAAAAATATAAAATAGATTAATTCTAATCGTGCATCGATCGGACAGGGATAACCTAGTAATATACTAATAGTAACTACAAATCTAGATAAATCAATTCAAGTTTATAACTCTGATGTACAAAAAATTGTACATTAAAGGGTAGTTGTATGGTCATTTTAGCTAATAAATGAAGGATAATTTTGTCATTTTACCTAAATGAGGGATAACTTTGTCATTTCATCTATTTTTATTGTTTAGAAAACAAAAAAAATGGTGGTTGATTCATAAAATTACAAATTTGTAAATTAGCCCGACTAATTGGATGCTCCTTATATAAATTAATGGTGCAAATTAAAATTCAAAATATTACATTTAAAAATTAATGGATTGAGTATTGCATAAGGAATAACAATTTCATATCTAATCTCAATTCCACCCTTACATATTGTTTAATGATCCTAGATTCCAAGTATGACTTGCTCCCTCTTAGAGCTGTCAATTTGGATATTTGAGTTGAGCTTAGTTAGGTCAATAAAAGTTTGGTCAACACGGATCAGGTCATGTCAGGTTGATGGAATAATAGGTTGGGCCATAATTGGGTTTGGTCGTGTCTGGTCATGTATGTATACTATTAGGATTTGGTCAGATCCAGGTTAGGTTGAAATTTAGATCGATTAAATTTAGTTAGGTTAGATTCAACTAGGTTTAGGTTTGATACAGGTTTGTAGAAGTTTTTTGGGTCATGTAAATTTTGGCCAGATCATCATCCGACCATTTTAACGTGAATATGACTCCTTTAATTATTAAAAAATTCATAACAATAAAACGTATATATATAAAAGGGGGTTACTAAATGCCACAATAGAATTACTCATGCTGTAGTATTGAATGACCTATTTACCCTTATAAATTTTATGTTTGACCTCATTCAATTTTCTCACCAACCATGCCCCCTTTATGCAGTACATTTTATTGCGTTTCGTCCACAAGAGGCTGAAAACAATGGAATCGCTGCATAATAAGGGGGTTCGTATGCCGGAAAACGCGGGGAAATCGCCGGCTAATTTGACGATAAGTTTTTTTTCATGTTGTGTGCATAGTCGCATGCTATATGCGATTATACCACAGAATAGTCGCATAGCATGCGACTACGCCATGGTAGAATCGCATATAGCATGCGACTGAGCCATGGTGCGGTTGCATATGGTGGTAGTACAATATATTTTTTTTTATTATATTAACCTTTTATACTTTTTAATACTCCCTCCGTCCCTGATTGATAGTCATTTTTGGTAGAAAATCACGGGAATTAATAAACATAAATAAGAAGTAACAAAAGTACATTGAAAAAGTAAATTTACATTGGGTATGGAAAAAAGTAGAGAAAGAAAGTAATTAAAATAGGAAAGTTAAATTTACATAGAAAAGTTAAATTTGCACAAATATTTTTGCAAATGGGATAGAATTTTGGTAAAAAAAAATAATATTAATAATACTTGAAAAAAGCAAATGTGACTAACATTTTGAGTCACCAAATATGGCAAAAGTGACTATCATTCGGGGATGGAGGAAGTAATACGGAATATATAATTACAAATACAAAGGTCAAAGGTATGCAATGACATGTGTGCTGGCGAAAGTTTTACGATTATTATAAGGAAAATTTGTCAGAGACAACCTTTTATAAAGCAATTTTTGTCTGGGACAACCTTATAAATTTTTTTTGGCAAAGTCAGACCACTTAAAAAAAAATAAAAATTGTAAAGGGAGACCAACCCCCTCCTTCAGGCCATTGACCACGAATTCCGGCGTTGACTCCCACGTGACTAGCACGTGCTCCTCTTTTCTTCTAATTACACCCCTAAGTAAGTTAAGTTAAGTTAAGTGCAGTTCAGTTTAGTTCAATCAATTAGAACAGGTCCGTAGTCTACATTATTGCAGAGGATAGATGTACAATAAATTCATTGTTTAATTACTTGAATTTTTTATTAATTTTTTTCTGATCTTATTTGAAATAAGTAATAAGTTTTTGAAATAAGGTGCATTAAAATAATAAAGAGTTAAAATTGAAAAACAATTATAAATATGCAACATTTTTTTGCCATTGTGAACATAACCACAACATTAAATGGCAGCCTTAGAGCCCAAAAACACAAAAGCTCAAGATAAAACGGAAGATGAAACATGGTTTGTTTGGCCGATGTATCTCTATCAAGGTTTATGGTGCCTAAATTATATTCTTGAGGGTGTAATCGCATTTAGAACCCACTTTCAAGCTTATGATTCTGATATTATCTTAGCTAGCCTACCCAAAACCGGTACAACATGGCTAAAATCCCTTATTTTTGCCATAGTAAATCGTAAGAATTTATCTAATGATCTTACTCAATACCCATTTCACACCAAAAATCCGCATGAACTCATCTCACATTTAGAAACAAAAGTTTACCTAAAAGTCAATGAAAAACTACCAGATTTGTCTAAAATACCTTCACCTCGACTCTTTGCTACTCACATGCCGTGTTACTCACTGCCAGATTCAATCAAGACTACAAAATGTAGGATTGTTTGTGTTTGTCGAAATCCTTTAGACACTTTTGTTTCGATATGGCATTTTTTCCAAGAGTTTGAGGCATGTAAGGGGATCAAACCCGATATGGAAATGATGGAGAAATACGTAGATAAGTTTTGCTCGGGTGTTTCCCCATGGGGGCCTTACGAAAATCATGTGTTGAGCTACTGGAAGGAGAGCAAACAAAATCCAAAAAAGGTGTTATTCTTGGAATACGAAGGGTTGAAGAAGGAACCAAGAGATCATTTGAAAAGGTTGGTGGAGTTTGTGGGTTGTCCGTTTTCGGAGGAGGAAGAGAAAGGAAAGGTTGTAGATGAGATAACAGAGGTATGTAGCTTTAAAAGTTTGAAAGAGATGGAGGTCAACAAGAGTGGTAAGGTTATATTTGGATTTGAGAACAAGGCTTTATTTAGAAAAGGCGAGGTTGGAGATTGGACCAATTACTTGACTCCTATGATGGCGAAACAATTTGATCAAATGCTAGAAAAGCTTAAGACAGCTGGGTTTTCTTTTGAATATTATCAAATGAACTCATCATAATTCAGAAGTCCACAAAATCAAGCTATTGACCAGATCAAATTAGTGATCTTGTTTTAATTACTCAAGCAAGATCTTCCCAAGGGTGGCTGATGTCTTCTTTAGTTCATCTGTTTGAAGTTATTTGAAAAAGCTTATGTATTGCTATTTTCCTATTATTGCAATCTACTTCAATTCAGTTTTTTCCAAAAGGTCAGTGAATATATACAAGGATACGAGTTGGACGTACACTTGGCCTGGGTAGAGATCACTATTTCAAATAGGCTGGGGTGATAATGAGTCTGAATTGTTCACGATTGTTAAAGCTCAACTCGTTCAAAACTCAGTCAAACATCAATTCAGTAAAGCCGCTTTTGGCTCGACTTTGGGTTTGGCTTGAGACACCCTTGTGAGCAAATCGAAACTCAACTCCAGACCTCGTGAACAAGCTTAACTATCTTTTAATCTTTGAACATTATATGTCATATTGTTGAAGTATAAACTTCCCAAACAACATCTGTAAGTGTTTCACGTTGAGAAAATAAGAGAGTTAAACTCTTTATAAGGTTAACGAATTAATCCTCCTATTACAATATGGTTTTGGGATAGAAGTTCTTTGGATTTGTGGAGCGAACTCTCTCTCTTAGTTGCGAGTGCAGCCCTGACCTGTATTTAACACATATCCTCATACACCTCGTAAGCACACCTTGTATGAGTTTTATACTTGGATAGCATAAACTTCGACAAATCCTCCATTGGAGTTCTTAAAATCTTTGGGCTCTTATGTTGAGTTTATGGGCTAGATCCAAAATTCACTTTTTATTTGGGCCGATGTATGCTTCTTCATTTTGGACCAAAATTTAAAGTACGTAGTGTTGGTTTGTAATATAGAGTGTGTTTAATGCTCAAAGTAGAAGTGTTGTGATTGATTTCATATTTCAGTTTCGTTTTCCATTAATGTGAGATTAAGAGCTTTTATTTTATCCTAGTGGATTTTTTTTTTTTTTAAAAAAAAAAAAAAAAACCACCCTCATCTTATTCTTATATATATTCATGTTCTAAATTCAATGTATTTTCATGTCAACCAAACAAACACTTTATTATTATTATTAAATAGGATATGAAAAAAAGTGGAGCGTCATATGATTTTACATAAAGTCGGCTGAAGAAAGACATACAACCTTGGCAAAGAACGTCGTTCCGCAGAATATATGACTCATGCTCCTTTAGGTTCTTTAAAATTTGTGGGTGGGATGGCTACCAAGATCAATGCAGTCAATTATCTCTCTCCTTGAAGTTGGTTAGCTACTTCTCATTTTGTTTTAGGATTTTTCCTATTCTTAGGTCATTTGTGGCATGCGGGATGGGCTTGTGCAGCTGCAGTAGGATTTGAAAAAGAAATTGATCATGATTTTGAACTTGTTCTTTCGATGACCCCCCCCCCTTAATTGAGACAAGAAAATCAACGTTTTAAGGTATAAATCAATTGGCTTCCATCATACATATTACATATAGGGATCAGGTCATACGTAAAAAGTATTCCTTTTTTCTAGTTTTTTTTTCAACTCATTTCGATGTAATTTAATTTCTTTTTTTTTCTGGCTCGACTATCTCACCTAGCCGAGCCATTCTGTTTTATTTTTAACAGACCAAGAAAAACTAATAAAAGAAAGAAACAGTTCTATTGAACGAACAAAAGGAGAGAGAGGGATTCGAACCCTTGATAGTTCTGAACAAAGAACTATCCGGTTTTCAAGACCGGAGCTATCAACCACTCAGCCATCTCTCCAACATAAGACAATTTCTATCTTATTCTTATTCCCCCGAATAGAACATGGTTTTAGTAGCTGATACCATCCGAATTTGTCGGAAAACTTTAGGTGTAAGTTGATAGGGTGATCCATTTATCTGTATATTATATAGAAATGACCTATCATGCCCATCAATATCAATATATATTAAAACTAAATGGCAAGAATTGTAATCTTGCCATGTGTCACCAATTTCGCCATATGGCGCCATGTTATTTTATTATTATTATTATTAATTTTTTCACTCAACAAATTCTAGTTTGTTAGCATTAATATTTGAAGTTATAATCTCATATTCTTAGCTTTATTGAATTTAAAATTTAACCACTACTCTAATAACACTTATGGTAATATAAAGTGCGTTATTCATTTTCATTAATTCTAAAATTTTAATTGTCTTATATGTGTATATTTTATCAATAATACGATTACAAATTAATTTTATTTCTTTTAGTTACTCATTTATGATTCATATATGTTATAGTATTTAAAATATGTACTCCAAAAAAGCATAGCAAAATTTTGTTTTTTTCTTTTAATCACAATAAGTGTTTACTTGGAATTATTTTTTTATGAAAACTAAAGAATAAAATCTTTTTAATAGATAAATAGACTAATATATACGGATAAAACATTTAGGTTACCACATATTATTAAATAAAGAATTTTGATGTTCAATAATATTTGCAAAAAATAACAAATATATATATTTTTAATAAATATGAAACCACCGATTCATTTTACATTATTTTATTATATTTTTTTTATATACATGACCCGGGGCATCGTCCGGGCCAAAAACTAGTTTAAGAATTTAATTATTAATTAATAATTTCCCAGTAGTTCCTAAATAAAGCGGTAATAAGTGATATTATATAGAATCAATGAATTCCATAGTAATAGTCTAAAATCCCTTCGTGATACATTTATTAGTTTATAGTACAATGACCGATAAAGGGATCAAATGGTGTATAGTTTGTTTGTTGATAGCTTGGAGGATTATACGTATGACTATAGCTTTTCACTTGACTGTTTTTGCATTAATTATTGCTACTTCATCAATCTTATTGATTAGTGTACCCATTGTATTTGCTTTTCCCGACGGTTGGTCAAGTAACAAAAAATTTGTATTTTCCGCTACATCATTATGGATTGGATTAGTCTTTCTGGTGGGCATCCTTAATTCTCTAATGTCTTGAACCTATTTGTTCTAGATCCAAAAATGACCCCTCCCCCAAATTTGAATTATTTCGATTGAGTTGTGAGACATAGTAAAATACAATCAATTTAACAAATTAAAAAGTTCCCCAAAAGACAAACAAAACAAATAGCGAAAACAACAAAATTAGAGGGAGAGGTTAAATACGGGTCTGGGCCGCACTCATCACGTGAGAGTGTAAGTCCACCACTTTACAAGACCAAGGAGGTTCCACCTCAAAACCATATGGCAATGAGGGGAGTAACCCTTAGCCTTATATTGTGGTGGTAACTCTTAATTCTTTCAATCACTAGGTGAAAAAAGGCATTTGGCAGCGCTTCAAACCCGGTCTAAGGCACCGGTTTGAACCGCTGCCTATGTGAGGGGTGCCAAAAAGGGGGCCAAAAAGGCACCGGTTCAAACCGGTGCCAAAAATCGAAATTGGCACCGGTTAACCGGTGCCAAAAAGGCCCACAAAAAAATATTTCAAAGTTTTTGGCACCGGTTAACCGGTGCCAAAAACCCCCCAATAATTAATTTTTTTTTAATTAAATAAACTAGAATTAAATGAGAATACCAAATATGAATCGAACATCACAATCTATATAATTCAATCTATTCAATATATATATATGATAAAAAAAAAATTACAGTATAGATCAATAAAACAGTATATAAATCAAAATAAAAAAAATTACAACATATAAATAAATAAATAAAATTACAATATAAATCACAAAAAAAAATTTACAACTTCACAATATACTTGTATCTTGATTCTTCAATTTAAGATCTAAATCCATATACCTGCACCAATTAAAACAACCAAAATGAATCGATTAACATGATTTAGCTGCGAAAAAAATAAAAAAAAAACCCCAGAAAATCGGAAAAAAAAAAAAAGAAAAGAAAATCAGTTTAAAACCTAGAAAAAAAACCCAGAACATCAAAATCAAAAAATAAAAATATATAAAAAAAACTCATAAAAAAAACCGATTAAAATAAAAATTAAAATCGAAAATCAGAAGAAAAAAAACCCAAAGAATAAAAAAATTTCGAGAGAAAAACCCAGAAATTAAAAAAAAAACCGAATTAAAATAAGTTTAAAAATCGATTGACCAAACCAGAAAATTGAAAATCACTTAAAAAAACAAATTAAAATCGATAAAAATAACAAATAAATCGATTAAAATAAAACAAAATTCGAAAACCAATTAAAACCCAGAAAATAAAAAATAAATCGAATTAAAATCGAGAAATAATACCCTAACCTTGCTCATGCATGTGTTCGTGGTGGATTAAACCAAAAAAAAATTCAAAGAAACCCATAAAAAATTTTGAAGACACTCATAAAATCAATTAAACCCAAAATTAACTTCGAACAAACCCAAATCAACTTGTATTAACCCAAAATAATCAATTTCGAACAAATCCATAAAAAACACCCAAAAACGCATGCATTAACCCAAAATCGATTATTGTAGCCGAAAATTAACCCAGAAATCGAAAAACAAAATCAAAATCGAAAAAAAAACAATCGAAATCGAAAAAAAAACCCAGAAATAGAAAAAAAAATCAAGGTCGAAATCAAAAAAATTAACCCAGAATAACCCACAAATCGAAAACACCCAGAAATCAAAATAGTTGAAATCGAAAGAAAAATTGAAATTGAAAGAAAAATCAAAAGCCCAGAAAAAAATTGAAATCTTAAAAAAAAAAAAAAAACCGAGAAATCGATAAAAAAAAATGCAATCAAAATTGATGGAAAGAAGGGTTTGAAAGAGAACGAGAAAGGGATTGAAAGAAGGGATTGAAAGAGAACGAGAAAGAGATTGAAAGAGGAGATGAGAATGAGAGCAGATGAAAGAGAAAGGGATGAGAGAGAAAGGATGAGCGGCGAACAGAGAGTGTTTTGTGAGTGAATTAGCTTTAGGGTTTGAGACTTAGAGTGGTATATAACCTTATATATAAATGGAATAAAAAAAAGCCGGTTTTTTTTAAAAAAGGATTGGCACCGGTTCAAACCGGTGCCCTTTGTATTTTTGGCACCGGTTTTGTCTGAACCGGTGCCATTTCTCTTTGTCTAAAAACCCGCCCATTTTTAGGCTAATTTTTGGCACCGGTTTGGCCTGAACCGGTGCCATTTGGGGGTTTCCTTTTTGTATTTAGTGAATGTGGGATTTCATATCATTACCACTACACTTCCCCTTTTTTAGTGTTTAGTGTTTTTTAGTGTGGGACAAGAAGAATGCTCACATGTGGGTTGTTCATGGGCTCCAAAGAACCAAGTAAATAAAGAAATTTAGAATTTAATCGGAATGGTGGTCCGACTCTACACATATATCATCGAGACATATATTGTATATCTATGTATATGCATGCAGGGACATATTCCTTCTCAAGAAGGTAAAAATGCGGATATAGTCAAATGGTAAAATTTCTCTTTGCCAAGGAGAAGATGCAAGTCCAATTCCCGCTATCCGATCAAGGGAAAATAAATTTATTTACTATGATAAAGAATTTGGTTATAGTTATAGTCGACCCCGATAGTGTAGTGATTCTATCCTTCGCGTTCTTTTATTTTCTCACTCCCCAAAAAGAAAACCAAATAAATATGAATTTCAATTGCTGAAACACTTTTTTTAATACAAAAAACTGACTAGCTGAAACACTTTTTTTTTTAGAAATCTTGGCACAACTCATACTCAACTGCTTTAAATTTGACACGAGCATGCACTTAATTTTTATGTATTCGCATCCTCTAAGTGCGGAAAATCCCTATTGATCTTCTTGATTAACGAATTTCGTCAATCTAGGGGTTATTCAGGTATTTCAACCTATTACTATGAGGATGCGTTTGTAATTTTACAGTAATGACATGGACTTTTACTTTGACTGAGCATCCAGGTAAACATACGCTTGTACATCTGGACTTAACTCCATTTCATAGTCGTCAGTTAACAACAGACTAGGGTTTTTGTTACTCCACCTTCAAAGTTCATCTCTCTCTCTTTTGAAATCATCATTTGGAATCGACAACAAATGTATGTTAATTAATTTTTTTTTCAAATCCACAACCTCCATATCTTTGCCGCTTTGAAAACACTGTAGATCTTCTTTGCATCCTATCACACAATCAGAATGGGTCAATACGATTTGGGTAAGAGGAGGCGTGACTGTAATGAAGACAACAGGCTGGACATCTTGGTTCAGCAACCAATTGTAAGTACTAATTATCTTTTATAAATTTGTAATATATCAAAAGGATGATTGTCTTACTTATGAATGTGAAATTGAATATGCTATGTTCATTGGAAGTATTACTTAAATTTGGAAATATTCAGTGTATATCTTGTATAATTGTTATCAATGTGTTAAATTAAGCATAATTATAATTGCAAATTGGTAGAATTGGAAATCGAATTGTTCACAACACAATTGATTTACATCCTCAACTGTTTGCGGTAACGATATTGTGAATTTCATTTGCTTTCTACTTGTTTAATTTCTGTTTTTAATTTTCAAACCATAGCAGCTGATGATAGTTAGTTTATGGATCGTAGGATAACTCCCAAAGCGTGGGGGGCCGTGTGAAAGCAAGAGCCCAAGTGATTAATCAATATTCAGTAGCATTGAGAAGAGTGAACTACTTGATTTGTGTGTGATTAATTATAATTTTTTTATGGTAAATCTAATTTTAATTAGACCCTAATGTGACTTTGGTAAATTATTTGAATTGATGTCAGCCCCCAAATATGAACTGTCGAGTTGAGTCATTCGGAAGAATTTGCCAAAAATTTGATGAAAGGAGGATAAGATGGGTATGTGAGATGGGATTTGGTGGCTTATTACATTTGGCTTCCCATATGCATCTACCTAGACAGTTAGCTTATTGGATAATGACGCGTATTGATCCAATTAATAGATGCTTAATTGGTACAAACGGCAGGTCCTTCAAGTTTTTTAAGAACCAAGTTCATTGGATTTTAGGAATTCCTATTTGGAAAACTGCAGTTCCTACAACAAAGCAATTGTTTGGTGATGTTCGTTTGAAGGTGCAGAATGTTTTATTGAAATATGGAAGGACATGGGAGACGACACCTAACCAACAATGCGGTCGCACATACACTTCAATGGGCATCCCTGTTACCGTACAGATGATGGATCGATTGGAGGGACAGTTTGAGGCAAATGATGAAGAAGAATTCAAAACATTATTCCTAATCCTTGCCCTTCAAATGATTTTATGCCCAATACAGTCACCAAGACTAGCATCTGACTTGTTACCGGCATTGAGTTGTGCTATGGAATGCAAAAACTATGATTGGTGTGACCTTGTTTTGAAAAAATTTCTTCAAAGTGTTAAAATTTTGCGCGACGTTTTTATGCTAATGGTTTTGCAGGTGGTTGCGGTGGATGTGCTATATTTGCTGTAGTGAGTATCTAATTTGTGCAATAATTTTTTGTGGTGTTGTATTTTATAAATATTAATATTATTTGTTCAATTATTTTGATACTTATACATAATTTAATCCTGTCCTTTGTTGCAGATATTCTTTCTAGATCGTCTGAATTTGGATCCCTATGACTGGGATGTATATCCTCGTTTGAAGGTATGGAGCATGGAGAGAATAGGTTATGCAGGGAAGCTAGATAGAAATATTTCCGGTGATTATGGAAAAATTGGGGTAAGCAATCATGTTAAGTTAGTATACTTAGTTTTAATTCTGAATTGTTAATCAATTAAATTGAATTTGACACCTTTATCCAATGTATTTTTTAGCTATTGGATGTTGCATATGGAGAAAGACATCCTAAAGTAGCTAGGGACACATTAGGACCCAAGGAATCTCCGATGTTTGATGTGAGTTATTGTAAGTGTTTTTATTTTTTTTAGTAAATGTGAGTGATATTATATATCTCACCTTTGATTTTATTTGATTCTCAACGACTTTTTGTATAATGTTACAAATACTATTTATGTTATGTAGGAAGTTTCGCAGCTACTATATAGTACAAGTAGAGATAGGCGTAGACGTTCGGATCTATTTGCTTTACGATGGGGTACCAAGAAAGTAAATGAGGAAACGTCCACACAAGTTTGGAATGGAGAATCCTCCAGCGCGTAAGGGTGATTTTTTCGGCAGAATCATAGTACACTAGTTGAGTAATAATTAAAAAATGTTGGTTACATGTAGTCGATTTACATTACCAAAGAAAAAAAAACTACAACATTTTCTTTTATAAGTTCTGTCTATTAAATTTTGTTGCATTCACAAAATGGATTTTATGATGTACTGTATGAAGCCCACTATAATGTATGGATATGTTTTATGCAAATCTGAATGTGTAGATGAATGCTAAGGTTTAAATTGACAATTTGACGTGTATAATTTAGGAAAAATATTCAGCTTGCCCATTGAAGAGTTTGGATATGTTCGTGACCCATGATGAAGATTTGGGCCTTTACATACAGGCACAGGCACAAGCGTCCAAGAACAATCAATTAAATAAATAGCAAATTTCAATTAGTTTATTATTAGTGAAATCTAGTTAAAACACTTGGTTCCAAATCTTGTTAAAACACGTGACACACCAATGACACATTTTCTGTTGTTATTAATTAATAATACAGTAATTAATTATTATTTTGCAACATTTCACTTTTGTAAAATAATCACTTCTATATTCAATATTTTACTATTCCTTACCTTAAATAAGAATTTAACATTAAAGTTCAAAGCATAAGTCGTAACGGATGGATTAAATCATAGGATAAATTTCTTTAATAAGAGCCATATCAATAACACAACCATTTCATTACAAAACTAGTATTCGAGCCCCGGCGCTGATTGTATCTACTTAAAGTATTTTTAATAAATAACGAATTAGAAATGAAGTTGCGTGTTCAAAATATGTGTATATTGTTTTTGAGAAACATGTTAAGAGTCATGTGGTGTTGAGTGTGTGACATGGCATAATAAGACCGTAATTGGATGACATGTCTTAATGAAAGGGTATTGATGTGACACATATACTTTTAGGAGAATTCCTTTTAATATAGTAGTTAACAAAACAACATATCTATTTTATTTAAATAATTGGTCCACTTTCCATTTACGATCCTTCATAATTACTTGATTTACATTCTAATTTTGGAAAGATTTTACAATACTTGATTCATTTCTCACTACTAGTGGATCGCAACATAATAATATTTCTCCTTATATTATACCACTACTTTTGGTTATTTCAATTTTTTATTTTATCAACTCTCACTATCTCCATCATATTCGATTACTTACTCCTATATATAATACTAATCACAATGTCTAATGTTAATATGTATTTATTATTAAAGTAGAATATCCTAATAGACATTCCTAATACATTAGAGTCATGTGGTGTTGAGTGTGTGACATGGCATAATAAGACCGTAATTGGATGACATGTCTTAATGAAAGGGTATTGATGTGACACATATACTTTTAGGAGAATTCCTTTTAATATAGTAGCTAAAAAAACAACATATCTATTTTATTTAAATAATTGGTCCACTTTCCATTTACGATCCTTCATAATTACTTGATTTACATTCTAATTTTGGAAAGATTTTACAATACTCGATTCATTTCTCACTACTAGTGGATCGCAACATAATACTATTTCTCCTCATATTATACCACTAATTTTGGTTATTTCAATTTTTTTATTTTATCAACTCCCACTATCTCCATCATATTCGATTACTTACTCCTATATATAATACTAATCACAATGTCTAATGTTAATATGTATTTATTATTAAAGTAGAATATCCTAATAGACATTCCTAATACATCTTCATAATAGACATTCCAACTAGTTAATATTTTAGATTATTGAACGCCATTACGACATTTATTTTAAAATCTATAAATCTTTCGGTTCTTAATACTATCAACCTTTGCCTACTATTAAAAGGTCACAATACTTGCAAAACAATATTTATCTTAATGATCAACTTAACTTTCACTATTAACAAACAATATATAACACTGGAGTGTGTTATATTGTGTGAACCTAACATTTCTTAAATGCCTTTTTGAAACTGTTGTATATAATGTACGGGGTAGACAGTGAAAATCTTTAAATGAAATTAAACATTTGACATCCAAATATTCACGTTTTATTATTTTGTTAATTATTAGTCATTAAGTTTCTAATTGAAATATGAAATATGTGATTATGTCAAAGGATCATTCATTTACTTTTATCTTTTAACTACATTTGGATTACTATCTTTCATTGTATATATTAAGGATCACATTTGTTTAAAATTTTATATTGTTCAATATTTATATTGCCAAATTCACTACTATACACATCATTCATATAAGTCAATTCCATTCTACTAATTTTTATTAGAGCATCACTACAAAAAAAATGAGAATAGGCAACACTAAAGATTGCAACACTTACAGAAATGTTACTCTTAATAATCTAACGCAACAATACTTATTTGTTACCTTGAACTAAAGTAACAGAAAAAAAGTGTTGCTCTAGACTATATAAGACAACAGTCGCTTAAAGTGTTATCTTTTTCTTGTCTAAGACAACAAATATAATAATTGTTGCATGAAAAGATAACAATAACAAAACTATTGTTTGAAAAATATAACATTAATATCTATGTTGCCATCTATAGCAACATTTATATTAAAATGACAACATATATATATATATACATATATATATGTATGTATGTATGTATGTATGTATATACATATATATATATATTTATATATAAATATATATATTTATATACATACATACATATATATATTATATATGTGTGTGTGTGTGTGTATACATATATATATATATATATAATACATATATATATATACATATATATATATGCATATATATATATATATATATATGAGCAAGTTTGGTAGAGTTGGTGGGGAACTCACCTTGTAACTCTAAGGTTACAAGTTCGAGCCCTACTAACTATTAAATGCTTGGGAGTGACAACATTTTTGAATTATCTTCTTAGATGGCAACATTTTTCATTTGTTATCTTTGTTAAAGTGTTGCCTTATGTATCATTTTACCTAAGCTTTCAAAATTGTTGCCTTTGAATAAAAATGTGTTGCCTTATGAATAGACAACGGGGGCATAAATTACGCCTCATATGTGTTGTCTTAGCTACAAGGCAACACTTTTTTTATATTAGGCAATGGTTTTGCATTGTTACCTTTGCTTTATTTTGTTGTAGTGATATTTCTAGCTTTGCATATTAGTCAAATCAATGATTACTTGACTACACTTATTAAAATTTCTTTTCAATATCGATTAAATAACATTGAATATGATAAATAGAATCATTACCACATAAAGTTATCGTTATGCTCATTTGGAGCAGTGAACTACTTAACCTTTACAACGGTATAACACTATTGGAAAACGATGTTTACTAAAGTTTTTGACCATGATCTAATATAGTCTTCATAAAATCAAAAAACACCCAAAGCTTTCTATTATCTAAGCACCATTTCATATTCATTTAATGCATTATTTATAACTTGTTGACCAAGCAATGTGTTGAATGACTTACTCCATTCTATAAATAGAGGAAGAGTAGCGGTTGTTTAGTAGAAACTACAAATCTCTTTTCCTCCTCAATAAAAACTAGTCGTAACATTTCTTCTCCATTTTCTTTCTTCTGTCCATCTCTACTAGCCATGGCTAGACGAGCAAGAACCAGAAGTGGAAGACTTGGTCTCATGTTTTTCACTCCACCAACTGGCCTTGTCTCTGAGATGGATTTTACCTCTTTTCAATATCTTTTCAAAGATGCAGTAGATATAAACAATTCCACAGTTATGTCTACTGAAACTATTGCTTATCTAATACTTAACCCTTCGTACCCAAGCAACAACTCATTAAACAATCTTTTAATGAGGCCTAATGGTGATAACGGTGTAGTCCGACCAGCTCATTTACCTAATTATCACGATACATACCCAATTCGATCTGAATTTCATATATTTTTAAATTGGTGTCTTGGCTACACACATTGTAACCCAAATAATTTAATACCAGCATTGCATGTTCTTGATCCTATGCCAGTCATAAGTTTTGATGCTCCTGTTTTGACCTTAGACCATAGTCCGCTTAGGATGTTGGTAGGGCCATTCATCGATGCTTTTCAAGTATTGAAATCCCCACCATTCCCTCATGTTCTTCATTTGTGGGTTGCATTTGACAGTTGCAATGAGTTTGTTGCTGGTTATCATATTGTTGATTTTACTTGTTTTCAAGGTCAAAGATCGGCATCACTTGTCAATCCCCCTTGTGTTGTTATGCCTAATGATACAATTGTGTGTTGTTGGAACGTAAGAGGTCTAGCTAGGCCTTCATTTACTGAACATTTTCAAGTAATGTATGAACGATACATGCCTAGTATAGTTGTCTTGTTGGAAACTAGGCAAAGCGTTGAAAATGTTCATCTTATTGTGAGGGAACTCCCAGGAAATTTTCGCTTTTCATTTGCATCCCCTGTAGGTCTTTCTGGTGGTGTTGTTGTGCTTTGGAAGGATGATCTAATTGCTGCAGATCAGAGGGCAATTAACTCAACTTTCGTGAAGGTGGATACATACTTTAAGGTATAGTACATCTTAGATAATCTTGTTTGATATAAGTATGTCGTATTCACTTGGAACCTTATTTACATATCTAAATATGTACATTGTTATTGACCATATAAAATATATATTCTTACTTGTAGGGGCATCCAATGTCTAGGCGATCATTATTTTAGATGTTATGGCCATTGCATGTGTGGTTGAAGGCTTCTCAAGTGGATCATCGATGATGAAGTTGCTAGTTTCTTATAAATAAAGTGTTGTGTTGTATTATGAATTTTAATAATTTGGTTTTCTAGCATGTACTAAAAAGTTTAATACTTTATGTTTATTAAGTGTTTAATTTCTAATTCCGTTGTTTGTTTCTTAATATAATTTGGTTTTCTAGCATGTACTAAAAAGGAATGCATGAACTTTTTAGCCCATAACTTCTTGAAATACCTGTCGAATTCCTTATGAAGTCTATATAATTAACTTCTATATAGTAACTAATTGTAGTTCTTATCAATTTAATTCTATTAATAGTTCTTATCACATAAGCGGCATTCATGCATTAACTACCACATGTTTTTATGGATTATTAGAGATTGAAATGCTAATGTGCTACAACATGTTTGTAACACTGAATTTTATTTTTAAAACATCTTTAAACCGAGTAGGATTAAGTATTAAGCCACAACATCATACGTAGCAAACGATTACATAAGCAATAGAAGTTAGATGATGAAAATAAATATTACAAAGAGTAATATAACTAAGGCTACAACTAGGCAGTTGATCCGTGCCCTGAAGTTTAAGTTCCTCATATTAGCCTTCTGATTTAAATTGATCAATCTTTGAATCTCCCTAATTAATTCCCCATTCTCCATTTCAAGCACCTCCTTTTCTCTTTGTAGTATGAGAATTTGTTCATGAGCCCCTACAAGTGTTGTTGGTAAATCTTCCTCCCACTTAAAAAATCTGCAATCCTTGGCTCTATCCTGGATTATTAAAGAAATTTATAAACTTAGTGATTTTATTTTTTTTAAACAACTTAGTAATTAGTTAATAATACTATTTTAAGTTTTATAATCAAATACATATTTTGTAAATTTAGACGTTACCTTCCAAAAGGGGCAGCTGTAGAATCGTTTTCCAACATTTGGACCTCTTCGGACTGTTGTGATTCTAGCGTGCACACCATGGGCGCAAGTGACAACTTTGTTATTCTCAGAAGTTTGCTCAGTTCGTCATCATCAAAAAGGGACAACTTGTTGGCCCTTATGAGGTTTTGATGATGATGTTAAGAATTGAGCAAACTTCCATTTAATATGGATTTTCTAGTATTGTGATGTTTGCAGGTTCAGTAAGCGTTGAGGGCTGAAGTAGGAACTGAAACAGAGGAACTTTAGAAGATCCATGAGGATACAAGTAAAGTTAGAAGAAGAGTTCCATAAATGGAACTTCCAGAAGTTTCTTAACAGGAACTTCGAAACGGGTTGTAACGACCTGGTTCCGGTGTAATGCTGGGGCAAACATTAAGATCCAGAATATATCAAGACTACAGGATTCCAGAACAAGAGTTTCAGAGAAGCAACATGAAGACAGAGAAATAGAAGTATATTGCTCTAGGATTCATGTAAGTATGTTGGACATAAAAGTCGGTCTGGAACAAGTCTATATAGAACCAAGGTGAACTCCAAACAGTCAATGAAATTAGAGTAACTGACTTGTCAGGAACTCAGAGACTATCAGAGTTCAGGAACCTAATAGGAACTTAAGTATGCACGTCGTTAAAAGTCGGTTTTAATGATATATATATTTACCTTATACGTGCATATCTTTTAGGGATTTGGTTTTACTGAATAAAGATATTTATCTTCTAATAAATCCCTTTTGGAAAAAGATAAGATTGTTTAAAAAGTATTTTAAACAAAAAGATAAGTTTTGAATAAAATCTGATTTTATGCTAAGTTTATCTTATTATTATTGACAGTTTTTATTCTTAACAAAAAGATATATTTTCGGAAAACTGATTTTTAGAAAATATCTTTTAAACTTATCTTTTCAGAAAATCTATCTTTTTCAAGATGAAATGAATAATTCGAGTGTACTATAAATATGCTCATAGGAATTCATTCAAAGTTGAGGCTGATGAAGTGTAGTGGTCGTGCTTAATGGTTTTATCCTTCACCACGAAGCTAAGTCAGTCCTCCTGGTCAAAGTTCCTATCAGGTTTTGGTTACAATACGTCCAGTAAGTTCCAGACAGATTTCGAGTGTCCAACATATTAGTTTTATCTCTTTATTCATAGATATGTATTTAGGGATATTCAATGAGGTCTTGTAATGGGAAAAAGGGTTTTGAGTGTTTTGTATTTTGGGGTGAGATTGTGAATTCTCTTAAATTCACGTTTGTGATGAGTTTGAATTCTCTAAAATTCGAGTGGTAGTTAGTCACCCCGAGTGTGTCTTGGGTTGCACAGTGGGAAAAAGGAACCTGAGTGTGTCTTAGGTCGAGAAAGGAACCTGAATGTGTCTTGGGTCGAAAAAGGTGCCTGAGTGTGTCTTAGGTCTGATAGGATAGATTCTTATCAATTAGCAAGTGTCCGAGGAGGAACTTGCGAAGCAAAGGTCTGTGTAATAGGTTGTACTAGGAGAGTTGCCTATTATAGTGGAATTTGTTTATAAGTCCCAATAGGGCCGAGGTTTTACTTCCAGTTGGGCACTGGATGGTTTCCTCGTAAAACTTGTTGTGTGCTTTAAGTTCCTTTACGTTTTGTTTTTAATTTCCGCATAAGTTCCGCGATTGGAACCTACTACCATTCACCCCCCCTCTTGTAGTAGTTCATCTAGACTAACAGTTACCAAATATGACACCAGAACCATGTGCTCCTTCACTTGGAAATGAAATGGAAATACTCTCCGCTGCCTTTCTTAACCTGCATTCTTAAATTAAAGACCTTAATTGTTTCAAAGCATTACTTACAGTGTCAACAACAACATCGTCATTCACCATAGCTGCAACATCACATAGTTGTTCAAAATCCTCCATCAACCTGTTGTACCTTTTCACAGCCGCATATTTATTAGGGTCATGATAAGAAACCCCTACTCGAGTGTGTTTCCTTAAAATATCCTTCCTCCAACGATTAACAGCATACATCTCTGGTATTTCAACCACAACATTGTGTTCAAGTATCTGCATCATATGGTTGCACATGATTCCATGTGTTACAAATTTACGGCATTGACAGTTAACTTCTTTTGTGACCTTGTTAAAAGTTGCTGTCAAATACCTTCTCCGATTAGTTAACACCTCCTCACTCTTTCCTTCGGGTAAAATCCAAACACGATCTTCAACCGCATACTCAATTGTATTTTCATCCAACATTTTATTCACTTTACAATTACAGTACATCAATCGAGTACATTCTGTTTGTACCTCTTGAAACTTGTTGTCGGTGTACTTACTTTGAAAATAATTCTCCACTGTGAATCCAGTGACTATCCTCCTTACATATTTTGCACAATTTGCATCAGCAGCTGTCTTATCTCTCACACGCTTATCCATGGCCTTCGCATACTTCTGGGGAATTCAAAGAGTTTGGTTTTACGATTAACATATCCATCAAAGAAACTGTTAATACTCTCAACCCGTTGAGTTGTCTTCATCCCAGCCTTGAAATATTCTTTCATGAATGCCGGAACCCACATATGACGCTCAACATAGAGGCTTGCTAGCCAATCATTTGTTTCCAAATTAAAGTCATCAACTAAAGATGCCCACCTTGTCTCAAATTCATCAACGGTCAGACTTTCATAGACTATAGCCTTCAAAACACCCTTGAAATATTTGTACCTATACATATTAATATGTCATTTAATATTCGGATATATAATACCAATTTTTGGGAATTTTGCTAAAATAAAAATAAAACAGTAAGACATAAAACAAGAAGAAGTTATTTAAATCAACAACTTGGTATTAAAACAATTCATCTCACCAGATCATACTTTAATCTAGGGGCCCTATACTAGAGCAGGCCCAGTACTAGAGCAGGCCCATGGCTAATGACTAATTACTCAATATTGATTATGTATTCTACTTTGTCGTTATACAAGACAATGACTTATTTTTTTGTTACATTACAATCCATTAATTGTATATAACCTTATTACTCATTATTAAACTGTTAGATGTACGTAAGAAAAAAAATTTTCAGGAATGAAAATAACTTCCAAGAATGAAATGTACATATTTGGATGATTAAATTATAAACAATTATAAGTATGAAGGAATAGATAAACACAATTAGAATACTTACCTTGCACATTTGCCCAATTTCTCAGGAATTTTTCTCATAATGTGCCAAATGCACCATCTATGTCGCGTAGAAGGCATTAGCTCCTCTAACGGCTTCCTCATGGCGGCCGCCTGGACAGTGAGAATTGCAGCCAATGCGCATCCTAACAATATGGTTTGTCCGTGGTGGTTTACACCCACAAAATTAACAAATGGTAATTCATACTCATTTGTTAGATACGTGGCATCAAAACAGACAACATCACCAAATTCTTCATATGCGACACGGCTACGCCCATCAACCCAAATAACATCTCTCAAACGGCCCTCTAGGTCTAAGCGTTCAGAGTGATAGAAATTGTTGTTGCCATCTTGCATTTTTTTTAAAATAATTCATCAACGTTGCTGCATCACCCCCGGCCATTTTGAGCCTCCTTTCCTTATATACAACATGCGACAAGTCTTTCACAGTAAATTCAAGGTTATCAAGCCCTTTCACCTCAGCCACAAAGCAACCATGAATCTGTGCAATGGGCACACCTTCTTCAAAATAGTCAAGCAACCTCCTCCTAGTTCTTGAGGTAAGGCCCCTCATTCGATACTCTTTAACTAGCTTTGATTTACGTGGTGTCGGGTTGTGATTATGTTCCAAATGCACTTTCTTAATCTCCCACTCCCCATCATGATTAAGACTAGCATATACCTTTGCCATACACTCGCATTTTTTAGACTTTCTCTTCCGTTGGCTTAAATCATCCACACACACAACACCCCCAACCACACCGCCTGAACCAGATACATCCATAGACTTTGCCCTTTTCTTCGCTTCCCTTATCGCTCTCATATCCGGTCTACCCCAACATTCACACTTCCATGTAGTTGTAATTCGTTCTCTTACCTCGCCTTTTGAATACACACCTTGTGGTCTACAGACTCCAAATCCCTTTTGTTCGGCATATTCTTTATAATATGACTCGACATCTTGCCAAATCTTAAAAATCATTCCAACCTTAGGGGGTTCAACACATTTCATAATACTCACGTCATTACTACCAACAACAGTGTCTAATGTCTCTATTGTGTTAATAGGAGACATAAATTGATTATTGTTCTCCTCCTCATAGCCACCCTCATCTCCGACTGTGTTGAAGGGAGACATGCATTGATCACCATACGGGTCATCAATGCCATCTTCACTAACAATCTCATGAACCTCCACATTTTCACTTCCTTCAACCATATTATCAACCATTTTATGTATCAAATCGTTTTACCTCAAAGAGGACCTGCATGCATTGTGTCAAAGTCACTATACCGTTTACATAATTAATTCTGTGTAAACCGCTTAATATTAATTTAATCTACACACATATACAAGTAAAACAATTAACTTCAATTCAAACCATTCCACAAATTCATTATTATAATATTGCATGTATTACCCACAACACCAGTAAGAAATCCACATCACCGGTCTTCAGCTTAACATCCTCAGGTTTTTGCCAACGGAGAATAGTACGGTCATCAGACCACATCAACAACCTAATCTCACTTGGTGAAACATCAACTTTCCCAGCATAGTCGCGGTAGATTTTATCAGCTCCTAACAACAACCGAAAAATTGGTGTGTCCCTCTTTCGTAACTGGGGGATCCGCTACATCAAGATCGATGTCAACTGGAACCCTAATGAGGTCCTCCTCATGGAAGGGCATATCTTTTATCGGACTAAATGTGTCCTTCACAGTAAAGGATGGAGCAGCAAATGGACCCACTATGTGAAAAAATGAATTTGGCACCGGTTCAAACCCGGCCTAAGGCACCGGTTTGAACCGGTGCCAATGTGGGGGGTGCCAAAAAGGGGTTTAAAAAGGCACCGGTTCAAACCGGTGGCAAAAATCGAAATTGGCACCGGTTAACCGGTGCCAAAAAGGCCAACTAAAAATTATTTCAAAGTTTTTGGCACCGGTTAACCGGTGCCAAAAAAACCCCAAAAATCAATTTTTTTTTTGTCTTTTTTTGCTTAAAAATTAAATAAACTGAATTAAATAAAAAAACAAAATATAAATCAAACATCGCAATCAATATAAACGATTCTGTTTAATATATATAATCAATAAAATTTTACAGCATAGATCAATAAAAAAAAATTTACAACATATAAAAAAAAATACAACATATAAAAAAAAACTACAATATAAATCAAAAAAAAATATTACAACATCACAATCTAAAAATCCCCATATTCTTGATTCTTCGATTATGTATACCTGCGCCAATTAAAACATCAAAAATAAATTGATTAAAATGAATAAGCTGCGAAAAAAATTAAAAAAACCCAGAAAATAAATAAAAAAAATCGAATTAAATCGATTAAAATAGAAACAAAATCGAAAAAACCCAGAAATCAAAAAATCAAAAGAAAATCGAAAAAATAAAAACAAAATCCCAGAATAAAAAGGAAAAAACCCAGAAATCATAAAAATAAAAACAAAATCGAACAATTAAAAAACCCAGAAACCAATTAAAATAATAACAAAAACAAAAAAAATTGAAATCGAAAAAACCCAGAAAAAATCGAAAATCAAAATCGAAAAACAAAAATCAAAATAAGACAACGAAAGTAAAAATCGAAACACAAAAATCAAAATCGAAAAAAAAGAAAAACAAAAATCAAAATCGAAAAACAAATATCAAAAATCAAAATCAGACAACAAAAGTAAAAATCGAAACACAAAAATCAAAATCGATAAAAAAGAAAAACAAAAATCAAAATCGAAAAACAAAAATTAAAAATTGAAAAACCCAGAAAGCGAAAAAATAAAAACAAAAACGAACAAATAAAAAACCCAGAAATCAATTAAAATAAAACAAAAACGAAAAAAAATTGAAATCGAAAAAACCCAGAAAAAATCGAAAATCAAAATCGAAAAAAAAAATTCAAAAATCAAAAATCAAAATCAGGAAACAAAAACCCAGAAAACAAAAACCCAAAAAAACCAGAAATCGACAAAAAAAAATCAAAATCGCATAAAAAAAAACCTAAATTGAAATCGAAAAAAAAACCCAGAAATTGAGGGAGGAGGAGACGTGTTCGTGGTGGTCTCCGTGGTGGTGTTGCATGTGCTTGCGATGGTCTCCGTAGTGGTGTTCGTGGTGGTCTCCGTGGTGGTCTTCGTGGTGGGCTTGAAGGAGAAGGAGACGCGGTAGCTTAGTCTTGAAGGAGAAGGAGGAGATGAGAAAGGGAAGGAGGAGATGAGAAAGACTGGTTAAGTGGAGCGAAAGAGGAGGAGAGGAGAGAGAAAGAGTAGGAAAGAAGAGGAGAGGAGAAGCGGCGAGAATGAAGAGTAGGGTTTGGGGGGTATAAATATGACCGAGTTTTTTTTTTTTGGCACCGGTTTGGTCTGAACCGGTGCCTTTTATACTTGTGTAAAATGGCGCCCAAATTTGGGCCGGTTTAGGGCACCGGTTTGGCCTGAACCGGTGCCTTTATAGGGGTGCCTTATTGTATTTTTCTACTAGTGACCTAAGGTAGGCATTACCTTTTGCACTTCTTTAGTGTCTCCTACCTTTTTAGATGTTGGTCCACAAAACGGCTCCATTTCTAGCTTGATATTTGGAACAGCATCATCGTCTACATTTTTGTTGCCAGAGGGCTCACCCAACTCTCCCATTTTTTGCTTCACACACGGTACCTCATTCTTATGGTCAGGGAATTTAATTTGGGCATCCGCATTTTTCATGAGGGTATTGATCAATAGTGATCTGGTTTTTTGGTACTTTTTGATTATCCTCTTAGCCTTTCCATCGGCTAAGTTGATGGGTGAACGGGGAGGCTTGTTTGTGTTTGGCATTTTGCTTCTTCAGAATATAGACTGTGGTTTGATTTTTTGAAGTTGGAATGTACTCTCAATATTTGGGTTTTTGCCTATGTGGGGAAATACTCAATCCCAGTCATACCTTTTATAGGCGCCAATGCGATATCCCACACTTCCCTCCATTCATTCCACCATGGCGCCAAGATATAATGCTGTTGGTTTGTATTTTATTACTTAGGGCAAATTTCCCATATTGGTAAATTAAAACAACACTGTCGCGACAATTTGATAAAAATATCTTAATTCACCAACAGGACGCTAAAAAAAACTAATCATATTTGACAACATGGTCTTATCAAATTGTTCCAACTACATTTTAACATAATACCTTTTTTGTTGTCGTAGATTTGCATAGAAACATCCTAAATTTTATTTATCATAGATTTGCATAGAAAGATCCCAAATTTCATACAAGGAAATATATCATGTGCCAATTTATGAATTTAATTGAGGCGAATTAACATTTTAGGAACCCTAAATTAAATATTAGGAAATAGAACAGACTTCATTTTTTAAGGATTTCAAAACCGGATCCCACTTGTTTTGAATTCAATCCACTTGGGTGGTATCAAATCGAACATGTTTAGTAACCTAATCCAATATGGTAATGGAATTTCAAATTCGATCCAATTTGACATTATTTTCGGCTAACATATTCTTCCTTTTATTTTTCTTCTGATTTGGCTTATAAGGGCCATGTTCTCATTGACTGCACTTATTAGTTAGTGATTTATAATCTACGGATTAGTGATCCCATATCTTATGTAATTAAGCATAAGTGTATATACAATTACACAAATATGCGTATTCATTTTAAAAAAAGATTTACCCCTATTATAATTATTATTATTAGTATTATTATTATTGTTAGTATTATTATTATTATCATTATTATTATTATTATTAACAACATACCAATCTGTCAATTTATCCAATGATTAAGGCCAAAATATAACAATTTGCAATTGTGGTGTACGATGTATTAGGGTTTATCACATTAGGGTTGGGCAAAGCTAGTTTTATTACACGACGTGTACACTTGAATATCGAAAGCAAATGGAAACAATAGGATTTCTTTGACTGGTGTCTTATTTCCCGCGCATAGGACAATGCAATTTACTAAATCAACAATTCACACTATACCTTTCGAAGCCGTAACCCTACCCTACTATTATAGAGTTCTCATGGCTATTATCATAAATGAATTCCCAAAGAGATATACTGTCTAACCCATAAAGATAGTTCACTTATTTCGTGAGTGTTACTTGTTCATATTGTCTCATATTGATATACCTAAGATCCAGCAGAACAAATAGTGCGTACGGTTCCTCAAAAACAAAAACATTAGTGGACATATTATGTACGAGTAGTTCGCATGATCGGCTTGGGTCTAATATAATCAGGTCGGGTAATGTAAATTTCCAAACAGGTCGGGTCGGGTGTTCATTTGAAATCAGGCCGGGTGTTCATTTGACACCAGGTCGGGTGTCCAATAAAAAAGCTCTTTCCGAAAAAAGCTCATCCAATGAGGTTTTTCAATCAGGTTATTCATTAATTTTTACGCAATGACACTTATAACCTCAATTAATTTAAAATCCTATCTAAACTACTTACACTACAATTTGCTTATTGGTCATTTCACAAACTAAATCGTCTAAGTTATCGGCTACTTACCAAACACTCTTATACAAGGGTGCCTTTTTATAATGTTAGTACGTTAATAAGTCATGCCATTTATGAGTACAATTACAGGAAATTAGTACGTTAAGAAGTCAGATGTTAGTTGCCGTTCAATCCACCCTTATCCTAAAATTGCCACATATGAAAGCCACTTACGTTAAGAACAGATTATTTCCTACTTTTATTTCCATTACTCCAGATGGAGAAAAGCCAATATCCTTATTGCCGTTAAATATGCTAGTGGCAGTGCGCAACTTAGGCCTGCTACAGAAGATCAAGTCATTAGTCTTCATGACTTCTTCAGCGGCGTCTGCTGATGATACGATAAGGACTGGTTTGCTCCCAAAGTAGAGCAGCATAACCTTGCCATATCGTCGAGACAATGATCGAAGAGAGCGATGAAGTAACAGATCAAGCTGGTGGAGGTTCCCTAGGATTGGCAGCTTTGGCGGCGAAGGTGGCGGGTTTTTGCCAGCTTTACCGGGTTTTGAAGAGAGCCTCTTGTAGAACATTATTACAAAGAGCATTAATGGGAGAAAAAAAGGATGGAAAATCAGTTTTTGCGAGAATTGTAGAAATGGATTGATTATTGTTTCCATGTTTTTTATCTGATATTGCTGAAAAAGAAAAGGAGGGAAATTGGAGTTTTTTATTTACTGAAATGGAATATTAGCTTAACGAAAGTAAAAATGTCTGAATGAACTATGTAAAAAAAGTAGCATAATCTGTTTAATTTATATCATAGAAGAAAAACAATAATGTCTGAAGTACGAAATCTGTTCTTGAATAATGATTACAATTATTTCAGCAACGAAAATTACATTAAGTAGGAAATAGTGTAAAACCTCTACGTATGTAAGAAATCTAATATATTCTAATTTTTTTTTTTTTTTCAAATTAGTTTATGAAATTTTTTATTAGGAAATAATTAAATTTGTTTTTCAATAAATCCTAACATTTAAATATAATTCAAAATTCATTAAATCTTAACTGCTCAGTTTTAAAAATCTTTGGTTGTCATTTTTCAAATGACAGCCATAGAATCATTGGTAAGAACAAAGAAGAAGAAAATATTTTTAACTTTTTCAAAAAAATAAATACAAATAAATTACCTAATTTTGAATATTTGCAAAAATTATACCTGTACATTTAATTTTTTTTTTATAAAATAAATCAATTCAATTTTGAATACTTGCAACAATTATAAATATATATTTAATTATTTTTTAAAATAAATCAATTTATTAATAAAAAGTCATATGTCATCTAGAAATAAAATCTAAATCTAACAAATACATAAAAGAGAATTAAACAAAGAATTCCTTCATTAAAGTTATGATCAAATATAAATTATATTTCCTCAAAAAAAAATATAAATTATATAACCTTGATAAATTATAAATTAAATTTTGTAAGCTAATAATATTGACATTGATAAAAACTATATTCCTCCAGGTTTTTTTTTTTGTTTTGTTTTGTTTTGTTTTGTTTGGTAAGTGTAACAAATTTACTGGCACATATTTTTAGGCTAATTCACATAAATTAATACTCCGTACGTAAGAGGTAAGTGGGGATAGTTGGATTATCAAAAAGGAAAAATTAGAAAAAATAATCTCAACTTTCATCAATTTTGGTAGGATAATCCCAACTTTAAATTATTCTGGAATAATCCGAACTTTGGGGGGTCTTATTTTTCTTCAATCTCAAATATCTTTTACCGATTGAATGGGTTTTTTTTAAAGAAAAGTGACACGTGTCATACGTTAATTGATTAAAAAAATTATAAAAAAAAAAGAAAAAAGAAAAAACCATCACCAAACCAATCCACCCACCCACAACCTTATCTCCGGCGGCTGCTGCTACTCTTCCCTCCCCCTGCGTTGGTTTCCCCACCCCTAACGCCGATTTTTCCCTCCCCTAACACTGGTGATGCGACCCACCTTCCTCCCCTCCTTTTCCGCTGCACCATCACTCGATTTCCAACTGCCACCACCACTTGAGACTCCTTTTCGAGCCACCGCCACCACTCAGAACTCACTTTAAAAAAAACACTCCCCAACTTCCGAAAACTCCCAAATACCCTTTCCCCACCTTCGAAAACCCAAGCCACAAGGGTTTTCGACGGTGATGAGAAAGTGGCTGTTGGGAGTTTTCGGGAGGGGGGAGGGGTTTCGAGGGAATTGTAGGTGGAAGTGGATCATAGCTCTGACATAGGGTGTTTGGGGGGGGAAAGCGAAGCACTGTTAGGGCAGAGGAAGGGAGGAGTTGGCGCGGTAGGCGGTGGCAGGTGGTGGTGGTGGTGGTGAGGGTTACAGTTGCAAGGTAAGGGATTAAGGGTTTTCTGGTTTTTTTTAAATTTTTTTAATTTTTCTTTTTTTTGGACCAATTGCAGCTTGACACGTGGCTCATAACCTGTTACAACAGGTCATTGACTTTTGTTGACTAGTTTGGGATTGAAGAAAATGAAGACCCCTCAAATTTCGGATTATTCCAGAATAATTCAAAGTTGGGATTATTCTACCAAAATTGATGAAAGTTGGGATCATTTTTTCTGATTTTGACTATTAAAATTTGTACTTCCTCTTGTTTTTTAACTATTGTCATTTTGTGATTAATCATGCAATTATGATGTTTGAAAAGTGAATGTCAAAATAAATCTAACTAGATCCCACATGAAAATATTTTTTTAATGAATAAATCAAAAAATTAGGTCAAAGAAGATTGTGTCAATAGTGTAAATGTAAAAGTCCAAATGGTATAATTAAAAAACGCAGAGAAAGTAAAAGAAAAAAAAGTATAATTAATATTTTATTGAAAAGTATTGCACAAAAATGGTTTAACGGCTTGTGATTTGATGGTTTATGGCCTAAAACGCAAATCACATTCTTCGATTTGGTCTAAAAATACTGGGATATATATCTCTAAAAATTTTACAATAATCTTTTGAAATATGACTACCATAATGTTTTAATGATTATATAGTTCATAATTGACATATTTTTTCCAAGTAATTATTATATTACTTTATTAATAGTATTATCAACTTTTTTCTAATTTATCAAAAATTTAGTTTCAGTAATGTAATTTTTATTCTTATTTTATAGTTTTTCAAAAAAAATATTTATTTTATGTTGAATTAAAAATTTTCATAACTTATATTTACATCATACATATTATAAGAGTAATTGTGGCCATTTTATAACGTGAAAAGAAAACCAATCATATTATATATCATTAAAATAATATGGTAGTCATTGGTCATTTTTGAAAACTGCACTGCAATTTTCCAACGACACTCTGAAACTACCCAAACCACAACAACAGATTTCTCCAACTCTTATGACTTCGATTTCGTAATATATAACTTTTAATAGCAGGAGAATTAGTTATTGACGATTTAGATTTAAAAAACCACAAAGACTACCAATATATTGTAGTCATTAATTTTCTTACAATACATTATATTATATTACATAGTAATATAGAGACAACAATAATAATGGCAATGACCTACTCCAATTACTCTCTAAACACATGAATCATTCCAGTTGATTACATATTTTTTTTTTTAATGTATATTTCAAAGCAATGGTTTTGTGCGTGTCACTAATTTGATTTAGAGTGTAATGTGCAATGTAAAAAAAAGTTAAATAAGTTATGGTGAGATGGTGACTTGAAATTAAAGATGGAAGTGTGAATGTAAAAATTTAATTAATGAAAATGACCTAAATAACACGCGAAACATGTGGTTCATCAGCTTCATCTAATTATGAATGTCACAACCTAAAGCCCAGATCATTTCTTTATTCTCATTGTAGACCTTGTTAATAAGAAAAGCATTGTAAAACTTTTGGTTGGTTAGTACGTGGTTTTTCTATTTGTAAATCCATCTTTGATTTGATATTATAGCATAGACGGAGTGTAATAGATTTTACGTGGTAGAAAAACCAAAGAGAAAGAAAGAAATATACTACGGAATAGGATATTTTAAATATTAATTCAACTTTCGACGGATTTTATTTTGGACTTCTAAATATACATGAACATTGGTTATGAAAGTGTTGTTAAAAGTGGTGTGTATATTTTCATCAAAAAATAGATAAATTTATAAATTCAAATTGTGCTTTAAATAAATTAGCCCCAGTTATTTTTCAAAAAAAAAAAAAATAAAAAATAAAGCCCCAGTAAGAAGCCCTTTCCCTAAATAATGTTGGAAGATTATCTAATTCCCAAATTACAGCTACTCTTTTTTTAATTCCCACTTTTTAAAAAAAGAGTAGCTATAATTTGGGAATTAGATAATTTCCCAACATTATTTAGGGAAAGGGCTCCCTAGTAAGAGGATTTATTTATTTATTTATATTTTTTTTTTTGTGTGCTATGTAACACATATGCTAGGATGTACATTAATTACTATTCTTTATTCTTTTATGCAGATATGCTGCTTTTTAAAACAGCATTGTCTAAAGAGTATTATTGTCAATTAAATTGGACCGAATTGATCTATGAAAGATTTGAATCTAATAATACACCTTGTCCTTATTACCTAAAAAGGAAAAAAAAAAAGTAAATGGGCATCAGCAAGATTTGGAAGGGCCCAAAATCGTAGTTAGTTGGTATGGGCTGCATTTTTAATGTTTTAGGTGAGACGTCAACCTTGTCTAATTGTCTCTAGTTTTTGTTTTCCAATAATAATGAAGAGCTTTTGAACCTATGTGTGTAATTATACATCTGTACAGCAGTTAAGCAATATGAATGTTTTTTGGTGTTTTGATGTATGTTTTGATGTTTTTCTGAGTTGTTAATACGTCCCTTCAAATAATTTTTATCAATCATTCTATCTTTACTTTTAAGATATTATGGGCACTGTTTCGGGGTTTTCTGATGTCCTGCGGGAGAGTTACAATTCCGAGACTGGAACCGGACGCCTGTACCTGCAAAACAACGGAGACTCCTGGTGGTGGGAGCTCCGCCTCCAACGGTCAAGTTAGTACTTGATTAAGGAGTAATTAATGCGGAAATTAAAGTGATTGGGTCTCTCTAGGTGAGAGTGTTTAATGTGAGTTTTTAGCGTAATCTCCCTTAATGAGGATTAAGGGAGGTATTTATAACCTTGGGAAACGTGCCCATCCTAGGTTTACGTTAACCTAGGGCTGATTGGGCTTCCCTCGGAAGTTGGGCCTGGGTGGCCGGTTTCTCCATTAGGCATGGAGTATGTCACGTGTCATGACATAATAGGTCAAAGGTGGACGAATAAGCGTGTGCCACGTGGCAAGCCCTGACAGTTCCAACTGGGGGACACTTGGCAGGACCTGATTGGCCCACGTGGCGCATTCCGATTGGTGGGAGCAAAATCCCCTAATCATTTGCCCCTCACAGGTGGCACGTGACTGGTCACGTGTTACCTGTGACAGGTGTCGCACTGTAACAGGCGACGGCCTGCTACAGGTGTCACTCGGCGAAAGGCCGAGAGATTCTCCCGCCCAAATTTTGAATTCTGGAAGTGACCCTTCGCCTTCTCACTTCGCCTATATAAAGGAGTGTTGACTTCAGTCATTTTCACACTTGAGAACTTTTTGAGAGAACATTCGGACCCCTGAACTTGCTCTGACATTTTGGACCCTTTCTGCCTACCGCCTGCTCTGACAAGCCGACTGCAAAGGATTTTCAGAACTTCATCAATCGTCACTCGTTCAGGTAACTGTCGGTTCTCTTACTCTTAATTTTCTTTTTATTCTTTTTTGAAATGGCACCACAGAAGCACACGACACGACCTAGGTTAGTGATCAGCCGATCACCGGGGACGGCTGAATCTAGGACTAGGAGTGCCGCCTGCCCTTTTCCGGACCCATCTTTGCCCTTTATACGAAGTCCGACTGTATCTGTGTCTATGCAGAGCATGATGGCCAGAACAAAAAAGACTGCCAGGATCTCAAATTCAGACGGCTCCTCCCACAGGGTGCCGATTAGTGAAACATCTGACCAGGCGCCAGATGTGGAAGTGAAACAAAGCGGCTTGAAAGCCGGCAGTTCTGAGGGAGGAGTCAAAGTGACCCCTTCCCATTTTACAGTTGACAATTCTTCATTCTCTCCTGCTCCTTTTAAAGGAGAGGAGGCGGGCCCCTCCGGGAGAGGGGAGGAGTCGTCCTCTTCGGACTCGTCAGAGGACGATTCCGAGTCTAGCTCTTCTAGCCATGCTTCCTTGGACACAGAAGAGAAAAACAGTCGCCTGCAAGAGGCGAGGCTTTCTCACGCAGTTGAGAAGGGGGACGATTCGGCAGAGCCATCCGCCTCTCACCGAGAGCAAAATACCCCCTACTAATGCACGGTACCTCGGGGCCGGATCACAGCCATGCAAGAGAAAGTGGAGAGCTTTATCGCAAACCACACAATGGGCCCCGACTTTTTAGTGTTTGTGCCGGATCCAGAAGACACAGTCGTCTGGCCGGCTGGTACCAGTTATGATAGCGCCTGCTTTGGCTGCTACGAGGCGGCCATCAAGGCTGGGCTGCGCTTCCCACTACATCTGGCTGTTCAGCGGATCTTGGATGGGTATGAGTTGGGGCTATGGCAGTTAGCCCCGAACTCCTGGGTCAACGTACTCGGCTATGTGGCCGGGTGCGAACTGCAGGGGGTGGAACCGAGCTTCGAGGCTTTCGCCCACATGAACTACCTCAGCCGGACCCCTAAGGCAGGCGGTACCGGCTGGTATCAATTGACGAGCCACAGGGGCTACCTCATGACGAGAGGTAAAGCAAACAAATGGAAGGACTGGCGGAGCACCTTCCTCGTCATTGAGAGTTCAGACACAGAGCTGAACAAGCGCTTCAACAGGTGGAACAGGAATCCGCCCCTTCTTGCAGGCGGCCGCAGCATGCCGCTTGTTCCCCCCAAGGCTAAGAAAGAGATCCTAGATAAAGGACTCTTCAAAGTAGAGTCGAAGGTGAACTCTACTTCAGGGGTACGAGAGCAAGTACCCCTGCACTGCGTCCCGAGCTTCAAATGGCTCTACGACGAGTACTTTTTGGCCGCCTGTGGCCTCAGCAGTCGGTGCTCAAGAGGTAGTCGGCCTGTCGAATACTCTGTTGTTCCATGCATTTCTTGTTATTACTTATTAACTTTGCTATTTGTTTTTGCAGCGGACACTATGAGCAAAATTACCGCCTCCAAGACTGCGGCGGCCATGTTGCGGGCCTCCATCATGCAACAAGCTTCAACCGACTCCCCCAACAAGGGGGCACCCTTGGTGGGCTTCGAACCTTTCACCCTCTTTTGGAGTTGTGTTTATGCATATACTGACTTTTTTCTTCTTTTTTAGACGGGTGCTCCAAGAGCTTCTTCTTCCCAACAGCCGGACCCCAAGGCCCGGAGGACGACTGTTGCGAGCTCTCCTGGTTCTGCCAGGAAACATGCGGCGGCTGAGAAACAGCCGGCCACTTCTTCTAAAACTCTAGCTGGGCCACTTAGAAGTATGAAATTGTCTTTGTAAATTTTAGACTTGCTCCCTTCTTTACTAGGTCTAATCCGCTTGTTTATGCTTGATGCAGCCGGCCCTCAGGAGCCTGACTTGGTCGAGGTGGCCAAGTCTATGATCAAGGCCGTTCCTCCAGCTGAAAGGGAGGCGGTCAGGGGTGTCGGCACCCTTGACCTAGACGGGATTGCAGGGGTCCTTGCTGAGGTACACTTAGCATATTTTTGAGTATTTGAATTCTAGGACGCCTGTTTTCTTTTTTTTTTGGAAACTGACGCCTGTTCCCCCTTTTTACTTAGGCCCTGCTCCGAGTGAACGGCCTTCGCAAGCCGCTTGACCGGAAGAACAAAGAGGTAAAGGCTGCAAAAGCTATGGCCGCCTCTGACTGTGATAAGGCAATGTTTCAAATTGCCCTAAATGAAGTTCTGACCATTGATATTCTTTATTATCAGGCGCAGGCTACCGCCGCTATCCGGGCTCAGTTAGAGGCGGCCCAGAAGAGGAATAGCGAGCTGGAGGCGACCATCAACAACCTCAAGGCCGAGCTGAGACCTCTTCGCCAAAAGATGTCCTCATACGAAACCTTGGAGAAATCCTTGGCGAGCGTAAAGGTACGCCTGGTGACCCAAGAGAAGAGTCTTACTCAGGAGCTCTCGGAAAAGGCCGAGCAAGAAAAGAAAGAGCTGGTCCGGGAGATGATGGAAGACTCTGCTCAAATCCAGCGCATGACTTGGGGCCGCCTCTTCCCCAATGCCGACTTTTCCTCATGGGAAAAAACGTACCGCCAGTGTTCTGATAGATATAATCAAGAGATCCTGGCGGCTGCTGAGGAAGAGGCGTTGGAGGAAGCGTTGGAGGAGGAGGAGCCGGTAGTGGCGCTTGTGCCGCTTTGGGGTAATGCATCAAAGAAGAATGCAGCTGAAGCCGAGTCCAGCAAGAAGAGTGCTGACCAGGCGGCAGCTGCTAATATTGAAAATCTGCCCCCTTCTTAAGCTTTATGTCTTCTTTCCACGGCCTGCGTGTCGTTTGTTTTGTATTTACTCGGCCAGGGGGCCGGGGCTCTGAATATTTTGCCGGTCTTTAATGATCGGCTTCTTTTTAATGAATTTTTTTTGTTTTGCTTCAAATTTGTTTAAGTATTGAATATTTTGATATCCAATTGTTCACTATACCGACTGTTTTACATGGCCGATAGTTGCAGACAGGTACGGATAGTTAGTCACGCCGCCTATGCCCCTGGACGACTGGTTGTCTGTTTCCAGGCTAGACGATCAGTCGGCCATTTATCCAATCGGTATTCGAACCATTTTAAAGACTGGATCCCCTTTAGGCAGGCGGTCCTGTCATTTGTAAATTTAACCAAGTAGGAAAGTGGTCTGACCAAGTAAACATGATTGTTACCTAGTTGCCAAGGAACTGAGTAGTAGAGGTATCAAGCGGTGGGTACCGGTTGTTCCCCTTTATTCGCCAATGTTTGTTGGCTTTTAACTCATAAGTTGTTAACCTAGCAGGAGTAGTGGTTGAGAGCCCCTGTTTGCTAAAAACAGGCGGACAAATCATACCTTTTAGGCTCCATACTAAGTTTGAGAGTGACTATGAGTTAACTTTGGTGTTACTCAATCGCTGTCACTCGTGTTGAGTAGTAAAGGTACCAGGCGGCGGAGGCCGGCTGATCCTTTAGATTCGCCAATGTTTGCTGGCTATTAACCCGAGTGGTTACCTAGTAGGAATAGGGGTTTGAGTGCCCCTGTTTTCCAAAAAACAGGCGGTCTACTCAAACCTTTTAGGTTCCATACCAAGTTTGAGGGAGTGACTATGAGTTAACGTTGGTGTTACTCAGTCGTCGTCACTCTTGCTTGAGAAGTAGAGGTACCAGGCGGCGGAGGCCGGCTAGACCCCTTGATTCGCCAATGTTTGTTGGCTATTAACTCTAGAGGTACCCCCTGCATTTATCCCAAGTAATACAGGCGGTCATCTGACTCAGATGTCAACTGCTACCACTGATTTGGTTAGTGATAGAGTTATCCTTGTCTCAAAAACGGCTACGTGGTTGCCCTTGGGGGCAGTCGTATAGGTGCCGTGTAATTAGTTTATAGAGCAATGTTCCACCCAAAAGGGAGCTGCTCTCTGCGACAAATTTCATCCAGAGGGATGCCGCCGGACGCCTGCTATGATGTTGGGACAGGTCGTATTAGTTTTGAAGATTGGATCAGTTGGCTGGGCGCCTGGTCTGATCATTCGGCCTGTGGCCTTGGTTAGTTCTTGGTGAACGTAGGTGCTAAGTAAAAGGAGGGTAGCCGCCTGTTTAGGCACAGGGTCGGCCAGACCCTGATCATTTTTAGTTAAGTATAAGGGGGGGGGGGTTGCTGTGTGTTTGGAACCAGTCGGCCCTCTTCTATGGAGAGTAGCCGACTATATGTCCAGACGGCATGCCCTTATGGTGAGAAAATGGAGAGTAGCCGTCTGTAAAGGTACAGACGGCATGCCCCTCTGAAGATAGAGTGAAATACTCAATGGAGAGTAGCCGACTGTAAAGGTACAGACGGCATGCCCCTCTTAAATAAGAATAAAAATTAAACTTGGAGAGTAGCCGACTGTTTGTCAGTAGGCGTGCCCCTCTTAGTACCAAATTGAATAGTAAGTGCAAACTTTTATTAAGTAGCTCTAAACTATTTACATCATTCAAAAGAAATATTTCTTAAGATTATCTACATTCCAAGTTCGAGGCAACGGTTGTCCGTCTGGTGTTTCCAGACGGTAGGTACCGTCCCTGACTTCTTCACAAATTCGGTAGGGTCCTTCCCAGTTGGGAGTTAGTTTGCCAGACTCATTAGCCCTACCAACTGCTTCCATTCTTCTAAGTACAAAGTCCCCCACTTTGAGTGGACGCCTGTGTACTTTTTTGTTGTATGATCTAGTCATTCTCAGGCGGTAAATTTCATGGCGCAAGACAGCATTGCCCCTCCTTTCAGGAAGTGAGTCTAATGCCAGGCGCATGGCTTCCCAGTTTGCCTCTTCGTCATATAGCATTACTCGAAGAGTCGGCTCGTAGTGTTCTATTGGAAGAACAGCTTCCGCACCGTAAGTTAGGAGGAATGGAGTTTCTCCAGTCGCCCCTTTTTCAGTCGTCCTAATGGCCCAGAGAACATGTGGTAATTCATCTGCCCATAGGCCGCCTGCTCGTTCAATCTTTTTCTTGAGACCGTCTGAGATGATTTTATTAAAAGCTTCTACCTGGCCGTTTGCTTGTGGACCGCCGACAGATGCAAAGTAGTTTGCAATTCCTTGGTCACCCAACCAGCTTTTGAGAACAGGCGTCTCAAATTGGGGACCATTATCAAAAACCATAGACATGGGAACCCCGAACCGAGTGATGACATTTTTCCAAATGAATGAAATTACATCCTTCGTCTTGATTCCCTTTACAGCCTCCGCCTCTACCCATTTAGTGAAGTAGTCGATGGCAACAAGTATGTACCTCCTTCCGCCTGTAGCAGGCGTATATGGACCCAGAATATCCATGCCCCACTTAGCAAACGGTAGTGGGCTATGAATAGTAGTGAGGTCAGTAGCCGGACGGTGAATTAGCTTGCCAAACCTTTGGCACTTGTCACATTTTTTCACCATCTCCATTGCATCTGCTTCTATAGTAGGCCAAAAGTAGCCCTGCCGCCTTGCCCGTTGAGCAAGCGTCCTACCGCCTATATGAGAAGCACAGTAACCAGAGTGAAGATCGTCTAGTATCTCTTGTCCCTTTTCTGGAGTAACACACTTTAAGAAGGGTTGAAGGTACCCCTTTTTGTGAAGTTCTCCTTTTATTATTTCAAAACTGGTTGCTCGTTTTTTCAGTGCTGCCGCCTGTTGATGATCATCCGGCAGGGTACCCTTTGTCATATATGCCCTGATTGGATCCATCCAGGTTGAGCTTCTGTCTAGGATTGCAATAGGTTCTTCCTCAATGCTTCTCCTAACCATTACTTCCCAAAAAACAGTTCGAGGAGTATCACAGGAGGCGGATGATGCTAATTTCGAAAGTGCATCCGCCTGGTTGTTTTCTGATCTCGGCACTTAGATCAGATGGAAATCCTCAAGGGAGCCGACTGCTTGTCGGACCGCCTGTAAGTACTTGATCATGACCGGATGGGTTGCTTCGTATTCGCCATTGTACTGACTCACTATCAATTGTGAATCGGAACAGGCGTCTATTTTTCTTGCCCCTGCCGCCTTGCACATGCGGATTCCGGCTAGTAAAGCTTCATATTCTGCCTCATTGTTTGAGGCTTGAAAACTGAAGCATAGAGCATACTCGTACCTGTCGCCCTCTGGCGACTGACATATGACGCCTGCTCCACAACCATTTGAAGTAGAGCTTCCATCCACATATACCTTCCAGACTTGGTCTGGAACTTGAGAGTCAGGAGGACGAGTCATCTCAACAATAAAGTCAGCAAAGGCTTGCCCCTTCACTGCTTTTCTAGGCTCGAAAGTTACTTCGAGGCTCTGTATTTCTATGGCCCATTTGATCATTCGGCCTGACGACTCCATGATGGTCAGTGGCCGCTTGATAGGTTGGTCTGTATACACGACGACTGCATGTGCCAAAAAGTAGGGCTTCAATTTTTTAACAGCCATGAAGAGTGCAAGACCAAATTTCTTCACTAAGGGATACCTCAACTCGGCATTTTTCAGTACATGACTGACAAAGTAGACCGGGAACTGACAGCCGTCTCTTTCAGCAAGGAGAACAGCGCTTAACGCATGCTCAGAGACGGCCAGGTACATGTAGAGTACTTCTTTGGGCAAAGGGCTGACCAGCCTCGGCAAGGAATGCAAGTGAACTTTCAATTTCTGGAAGGCCGCCTCAGCATCCGGCCCCCATTCAAACCTTGCCTTTTTCTTAATTGCCTGGAAAAGGTATAGGCATTTGTCGCCTGATCGGCTTAGAAATCTTCCCAAGGCCGCCAGACAACCTGTTAACTTCTGAACCTCTCGGATGGTACGAGGCGACTGCATGTCAATGACCGCCTGCACCTTCTCAGGGTTCGCCTCTATTCCTCTCTGATTGATAAGGAATCCGAGAAATTTCCCAGACTCAACTCCAAAGACACATTTCTTGGGATTAAGCATGACATGGTGTCGCCTGAGTGTGGCGAAATTTTCTCGGAGGTCCGACAGATGATCTTTCTGAAGTTTAGACTTGACAATCATATCATCAATATATGCCTCGACATTTCTCCCAATCTGATCAAAGAACACAGTGTTTATCATTCGCTGGAAAGTGGCCGGGGCATTTTTAAGACCAAACGACATGACCGTGTAACAATATAACCCCTGATCAGTGACGAAGGCCGTCTTCTCCTGATCTTTCTTCCATAAAGGAATTTGATGGAAACCAGAGTAGGCGTCCATAAAGCTCATCAAAGCATGGCCGGATGTTGAGTCGACCAGGTTATCAATTTTAGACAGAGGGTAACTGTCTTTGGGGCACGCCTTGTTTAAGTCTATGTAGTCTACACACATTCGCCAGGTGCCATTCGACTTTTTAACAAGCACCACATTTGCAACCCAGTCTGGGAAGTAACATTGCCGAATGAACCCTGCATCAAGTAATTTTTTAACTTCGGCGGCTGCCGCCTGACTTCTTTCTTCGCCATGGTTCCGCTTCTTCTGCCGTACCGGCTTCTTTTTTGGATCCACGGCCAGTTTATGTACCGCCAGTTCAGGACTAATGCCTGACATTTCATGGACTTCGAATGCAAAGATGTCCTTGTATTCTTTCAATAGTTTGTGAAAGTTGTCACCAAGGTCTCTCAGAGTAGTCGTCCCAACTTTGACTGTTCGCTCAGGACGTGAGTCGTCTAAGATCAAGTCCGTATGCTCACCAGCCGGCTGAGGGCGGAATTCATCCGACCACTCCTCTGCCAATGATTGCTATTTTTTGTCTTTTCTTGCGGCCCCTGTCTGGGATGCTTTTCTCTTCTTGCCGCCTTCTTCTTGAACAGGCGCACTCTCCTTGACATTGTCAAGGTCTGTTTTTCCACCACTTGACCCAGTGGCCATAACAGTGGGCTTGACATCCGAGAGATAGCACTCTCAGGCCATCTTCTGATCTCCCCTTAGGGACCCGACTGTTCCATTATCCCTCTCAAACTTGAGCAACATAAGAGATGGGATTATAACAGCCTTGGAATTATTCAGGGTTGGTCGTCCCAGAATCATGTTGTAGGCCGAGAGTTCTTCTACTACCAGGAACCGGACTACCATGTGTCGTCCTTCTCCTTTTTCGCCCAGGCGGATGGGTAAATCCACTCGTCCCAGTGGGTGGACGACTCCTCCTCCAAACCCTACTAAAGGGTGGGATGCCGGATGTATGCAATTAGTCTGATATTTTAGTTTCGACAGACATTTGCTACTGATGAGATCTGAGGAGCTTCCGGTATCTATGAGGATTCGGCCAACTCTCTGGTTGGCCACTTTACATTCAATAACGATAGGGTCGTCATGCGGCCCTCTTACCCCTCCTAGATCTTCTTCAGTGATGACAATCTCAGGAAATGAATATTTGGAGGGTCGTTCTTGGTGAACGGAATTTACATCTAACCGTCTGATGTTGTCTTTGTTGCCCCTAATAGTGGGGCCGCCTCCTGAGAAGCCGCCTGCAATGGTGTAGACGACTGCATCATCTGCATCGGAGCTGTCGGCCTGTTGATTCTTTTTGGCCGACTGCTTTTTTGAGGAAGTGTTCCCCGTAGATTTCTTGACATAAATGTCAAGATCACCTTGCTCAGCCAGGCGGTCCAGATACCGCATGAGACTGATGCAATCATTGGTGTGATGACCAACATCTTCATGATAAGCACATAATTTTTCTTGGTTCCGGTTGTTTGCAGAACCCTTCATGGGGACCGGCTTCTCAATTGAGATCCGTCCCTTGATTTCCTTTAGGATAAATTGGCTATCCTTGTTAAACGCATACTTTGGGGAGTATGGTTTGAATTCTTTTTTCTTTTTCTGGGCCGGCTGTTTAGAGGAATCAGCCGCCCAGACCTCTTTTCTCTTCTCGTCTTTGTTTGACGACTGTTTCTGTCGTCCTTCTCTTTTGTCAAACCTTTTCCCGTCCGACTGTTTTACCGTACGACAAAGATCAGTCGCCTGTATATAGGCTTCCGCTTCAATCAAGGCCTCTTGAAGAGTCGCCACCCTCTTTCGGACCAAATCAAATTTGAAGGTCGACCCGTCCTTGAGACCTCTGAAAAAGTCAGTATAGGCTACTTCATCCGGTAACCCTTGAATCTGTATTCTCATCAGGTTAAACCGCCTGATGTAAGAACGAAGCCCCTCCTTATCGCCCTGCTGAATTGTTCCTAAATCAAGGGTCGTCTTCTTTGCAGGGATGTTCATGGCGAAGTTGGAGGTGAATAAGTAAGCAAGCGTCCTGAAGCTATTTACACAACCAGTCGGCAGGTTGCCGAACCATTGTTGTGCGATTCCTTTGAGAGTCGCTGGGAAACACTTGCACCAAGTGGGATCATCCTACCCTTGAAGGTACATCAGGTTGGTGAAGGCCATAAGATGGTCTTCTGGGTTAGTAGTGCCGTCATAGGCGCCTACTAATACATTTTTCACTTTGGCCGGCTGAGCGGCTTCAGTAATTTCCTTGGAGAAGGCCGACGGCTGTTCACCAAGTCTAAGCAACCGTAGCTGCCAGTCCATAGGTTGGACATTTTTTGCTGCATGTCCACCAAACGGAGGTGGCTGTAAAAAATACTGTTGTTGCGGCACAAACGGTAAGTTTGGTACCGCCTGGTCGCTATGAAAGCCGGACTGACGGGAGGTGCCGCCTGACTGACTCTCATGATACGACTGAGTATGCCTCATTGAGGTATTTCGCAGACTGTCTTGGAAGTTTGAAGTAGAGGCCGACTCTGACAATCGGTCACTCTTCTTCTGCTCTAGCAGTAGCCGAGCGTCTGTATATGATTTCCTCGACCCGTCTGCCTGAATATGACGAACAGGTTTCCTATTTCCTGGAGTAGGAAAACGGTATTTTGTGAAATCAAGGGCAGGTGGCTCCCGCTTCCTAGATTTAGGATGAGGAGTCGCCTCTCGTCCTTGAATTGGTTTCCTCTTCAGTGAAGTGGAGGGTTTCTTAGCCGACTGCTCCTTGTCCAGAGCAGGCGGCTTCTTGTTGATCAACTCTTGAATTTCTCCCTTGAAGTCCCTCATGAAGGTCATGAGTTCATTCCTTGTGATGGGAGCAGACCCATCAGTCGGCTGCTGCCGAACAGGCGGTGCGCCTGCTGGCTCGCTTCCTGTATGAAGATGTTCCCTTTCCTTCCTTTCGGTATGACGGGTACGTCGGGCCCTTAGGGTCCCGTCTGAAGCTGTGTGAGCTTCAACTTCAAATTAGTTCTCAGTATCGTGGTCCGACTGAACTTGAGGGTCGTCTAGGGGACGCCTCTCTTCAGGAGTCGGTACAGACTTGGATGCCATCTCAGAAGTACTCTCCCCACAGACGACGCCAAATGTTTCGGGGTTTTCTGATGTCCTGCGGGAGAGTTACAATTCTGAGACTGGAACCGGACGCCTGTACCTGCAAAACAACGGAGACTCTTGGTGGTGGGAGCTCCGCCTCCAACGGTCAAGTTAGTACTTGATTAAGGAGTAATTAATGCGGAAATTAAAGTGATTGGGTCTCTCTAGGTGAGAGTGTTTAATGTGAGTTTTTAGCGTAATCTCCCTTAATGAGGATTAAGGGAGGTATTTATAACCTTGGGAAACGTGCCCATCCTAGGTTTAGGTTAACCTAGGGCTGATTGGGCTTCCCTCGGAAGTTGGGCCTGGGTGGCCGGTTTCTCCATTAGGCATGGAGTATGCCACGTGTCATGACATAATAGGTCCAAGGTGGACGAATAAGCGTGTGCCACGTGGCAAGCCCTGACAGTTCCAACTGGGGGACACTTGGTAGGACCTGATTGGCCCACGTGGCACATTCCGATTGGTGGGAGCAAAATCCCCTAATCAGGCACCCTAATAATAATAATAAAGATATATTTAAGGGTTGATTTACTGAATCATGCTTTAGGGTAAAATTATTATATATACCCGGATGTACTGTACACCCAATCAACACAAGGTTAGTTTTTGCTCTTTATTAGAAGATTAAATGAGCAACAATCATCAAAATGAAAACAAAATACTCATGGATACATTGTGCATCCGAATGTATACAACAATCTCTCGCTTTAGAGTGCCCATGTATTTTTGTAAATAATGATATATAGAAGGATAAAATCCTTTTTTTTAGCAGTACCAAATAGAACACATTATACCAACAAAGTGTTGGCCCTATTAACAAATTTCTTACCTTAGATTTAGAGCTCATATGTTAGAATCCTATCAAATTAGCATATTTGGGGGTAAGGATTCTCTTACCCTCTCCTCTGTTCTTAAGTGACCTATAAACATTAGGTTTAATAAATCGTGAGGGTTGAGGTCGTGTCGCGGTCTTCCTTACTAATTTAAAAATAAGAGAGTATAATGCTTAATTAAATGCTTTCTTGATAAGTGTGAGCAAATGGGAAAATTAATGAACTTTGAGATTTGCCCTAAATTGCTTTTTGTAAGTCAATTGTATTAATTAGGATGTAAGAGATGGAGGGATGGTTAGTCCCACCATTTCCCCCCCCCCCAAAGTGGTTGATTGGGGGTTTGACTCCTTATCCCCCCCGTCCTATTCATGTGATAGGGGTGGGGGGTCGTTCCATGTGTACCTTACTGATAAAAAAATAAACATAAAAAAAAAATTTAATTGTATTACTACGTAATAAATATCTTGGCATTTGGGCTTTAATTAACTTAATAATTGGACCCTAATACTCTTGAAAAATTTGGGTAATGATTTAACAAATTGATTCGATTACTATTTATGGTAGAGTATTTATACAAAACCTAAAATTATAAGATATTTGTAAGAAACAATATTCCTAAAAAATATCTTAACATAAAGATTCTAATTTAATAATATCTTAAAATAAAAAAAAAACTACATAATATCTTGAACCATAACCATAATCCTAAAGTCCACTAAATAATATCTTAACATAAATAATAATCCTAAATATATTATCTTTACCGCTAACACACAAGTAACCCCTTCGACCTAATAACCTCTTACCAACCCATTAACCCCTCCGACGTAGTAATCCTTGACCGACCAAGTAATCCCTGACCAACCTTGTAACCCCTGATCGCCCTAGTAATCCCTAAGGCCGACCAAGTAAGCCCTGATCGACCTAGTAACCCCTAATCCTACACCACCCTTAAACTCCACACCACCAGCAACCACACCCATCCAACAACCACTTTCGTACCCACTACCCCAAGCCACTAGCAACCACTCCTAGCAAGCATGCCACCACCAAGTCCCGTACCACAAGCAACCACGCCCAAATCCTATGGTGCAGCCAGCCATATGAAACTTTGTAAAAATAATGAAAGCAATATGGAAAATTTATCAAAACATATATGTATCGATATTGATTATATTTCATATCTCTAACTCCCTCCCACAAATCCCTTAATAAAAAAAAATCACCCTTCCATAATCGTAACAACAAAAATACGACCGTTGTGATTGAAAATTCTTCTTTGTATTGAAGTCAATATACACTAATCTAGTGATGTTGCCTTCAAAAAAGTATGTCTTTTTTTTTTTTAATTGATCAGAGTGTTCACATTTTTCGAAGTCATCAATTATCATTACAATGCGATTGTCTTTTCTTCTCGAACACTATATTCTGGTTTTCTTGATCAAAAGTGAGCTCCAATCAAATATTGATTTTATTTTGTTTATTTTTTGAGAATGGGGTACAATTATACTTTTATGTAACTCTGGATTCGCCACTGCTTTATTGAAGCTGCAAACTTGGGAATATAAGTAGATCATTTTAGTGGTTCACAAAACCAACACCATACGTCCATGCATACTCCAACCCCGGTAACCTATTATTCAAAATAGCAAAACTTACCAAGTAAAGATGCTACGTTTGATGCGAGTAAATGGCTTCTCTTTATTAGCATCGTCAAAAAAATTAGTTGAACCATCAGCAAAATACAATCCAATTTTTTTCATGACAATGAAAATTCTCTATCTTTCTTCAAGTACGGGTTCATTTTAAGGTTCTTACACCTTTTATTCCCTACCAAGCAATTCAAATAAAAGGCCTTCTCAAATATGTCGAATAAATTTTTTTGGTATGTGTGTAAATAAAGATATTAGAAACATCATTTGAAAATAGAAAAAGTATCTAATATTATGTGTAACATTTAAATAAGTTTGAATACCATGCAAATTACATAAATAAGCATTAATAGATGGATAAATCCTCCTTGCAGATACTTGAATTGAACTTCAATTCTTACATTTTAATTTTTTTCTAACGTTTCCTCCTAAATTTTTACATTGCAGGAAGAAGTCGATTTATGTCTAAATCAGTTTGAAATACATTTAGAGGAAGAACTGGAATATTTCACAAGGTACTCAATCCATACTTTACATATGTACTAATCATATATCAAGTGTTGTATGGATACACAATTTAAGAAAAATACGGAGTATTAAAAATAAATAAGTAAATAAATGCATGCATGTAAGATAAGTATGAAATCAAATATAAAAAGGTGGTTGGGTGTAAGAAAAAATGTGAGTAAAGTAAGAGATACTCCCTCCGTTTCACAATGATGTTCCTGTTTTGTATCTTTGACTTTTTTAAGAAAGAGAGAATCTTCTAAATTTCTCTTAATCTATAAGAGCAAATATAGTCATGTGGGATCTAGTTTGATTCGTCTTGGTGAGTAGATTATTAATATCTAACTTTTATAATTTTTGTTAGTGTGAGATTAAAGATATTTGCGGTCAAAGATGGGTAAAATTTTGCATCGATTTGCGAAACAGGAACATCATTATGAAACGGAGGGAGTAATATGTAAAGACCTGTAATTAGTGTGAGGTTAAAGGACTAAGTAGTATAAAATAAACCAAAAACAGAATAAAGCAAAGTAACTAGAATTAATTATAAAAAAAAAGAACAAATAAATAATGAAAAGAGTCATTCTTTGATGTCGATTATGTTCATTTTTATTTTTGGAGATGCTATACAATTCATTTGTTATGAGGAGATTATACTAATGTTGAACACCAACTTTATATGTGGTCGGCTACACGCCTACACCGTGTGGCTAGCCATCATGAGAAATAGTTTATTAGTGTTATAAGGGTTACTTGGTCAGTATTACTTGGGTGAATTTATCATTTTTGTAGGGGTTACACGTTAGTGTTATAAAGGTTGTTTTTTAACAAGCGACCACATGGTGTGGCTAGTCACACACAAAATGCGCTGAATGTTAATACTCTTGAAACAGTTACTAGATAGACTCTTAACCTAGCTACATTGCTTTGGTAGTTAACCTATATATATGCACATTTGACACTATTTACACAACTCTTTTAATCCATTATTTTTGTTAGTTAAATGATAGTCTTGTAGAGTTTTGGTAAATTTGTCTTAATAGGTATAGTTACATAATATGAACTTTCATGATTGATACCATTGTTTAATTAAGGGTTAAATTGTGCTTTTGGAAACTATGTTCCAAAATTAAAGGAACAAAGGATTTATGTTTATCTAAAACTTCCTCCGTCGTATTGAAACTACAACGCTAGCTTTGACCTACCTGAGGAAAAATATAGTAATGTGAGATCTTATCAGGTTCAATTCACCATAATTTATACTTTAATTAATTTTCTAATATCATCTTTTTTATTACCCAACCTACTAGACAATATCAAACAACCAATTCAACAACCAAATCTACCTATCATTGGCTTTATCCTTTTTGTTTTTTTGCAACCCTTGTGAAACAGGAATGGAGTAAGAGTGTCAACGATAGGAGAAAAGTACTTGTTGTCTAAATCACTTCAAGCCACAATAAAGAAAGTGGAGGATGCAACAAAAGACAACACACATCTTGATGTAGTCTTTCCAGTATGCTACAGTTCACATAGTGACATAGTTCAAGCAACAAGGAAAATTTGCAATAAAGTCAAGGAAGGAAGCATTACATTAGAAGATGTTAATGAAGATTTGATTGAACAACATCTTGCCATCCTCCGCTCTAGACCTATTCCTGACCTTTTTATAAGAACGGGCGGCCGGCTTCGCCATGGCATGTTGTGGGTGGCAAATTGCCAATGTTCATCTTTATATAACCAACACTTGTGCACCTGATTTCGACGAAAATGTGTTCCTTGATGGTTTGCGTTCTTTTCAGCAAAGAGATGTATCTTTTGGTAGGTAAAATTAGACTCTATCATTTTTCACATACGAAGTGTATGTCTACTACAAATAATATCCCATTTCAATAAAAAAAAATAACGTAAGTACATGTCATTAATTTTTTTTTGCGAAAATTGCTTTGTTAAGGTTTTAAGGGTTGCTTTTATCCTTGTCCAATATAAGCTCGGAATTAAAAAAAAAAATGTAAGTGTCTTGTTTTTTATGTCAAAACCAACAATATTGATACGCAAACGAGGTATATACTTTTTTTTTTTTTTCAAATTTCGAGTTCAATTTGGATCCTTAAGAGGTAAGCCGACCCCCCCCCCCCTCTACCCAACCCTTACTTGAACAATTTTAAATTTTAAGATGTAGGTTATAAATATACTCGACTAGAAATTGGGGAATACATTGATGAAATCTGAATTTACATTTACTAGGCTATGTATATAGCCATTAGTATACAATAATTTTTCATACTTCTTCTGTTTTATTTAGTTACATCACTTTTCTACAACGGTAGTTTCTAATTAGTTGTATCACCTTTTCTTAACTAATAAATTCTCTCTATCTTTTCTATCACATGGGCCCTATTTTTTCTTTTCACTTTAAAAATTGCCTATGAATTCGTGAAAATCAAAGGGATGCAACTTTTTAAAAAAATAGAGGAAGTATTTTAACATATTTTAAGCATAAAATTATAAAGTTGTTCCATTTCTCCATGCGCGAAATTTTAGGAGAAATTGAAAAAAGTAATACAATATGGAGGTAGTGGGTATGTAGGGAGAAGAATAAAAAATTGTAAAAAGCAAAAATACTTGAGAGAATTGGATGAGAGAGAATAGGAAATTAATAAAATATGATTTATGCTAGGTCCATTAGGTGAGAGAAATAAATTAAATATTTTAAAAGATTTTCAAATAAGGAAATGGAGCGAGTATTTAAAAATGGCCGAAAAAAGAAAGTGGAACAATTATTTTAAAACAGAGGGAGTACTAGTTTGGTTGTCATTCATAGCACCTATTTTCTCAGTAGTGCAAACTATTTTCGGCGATGATCATTGTATTTGTAAACCATAAACATTCAAATATGCAATACACTACTACAAAAATGGCCAAAGAGACCCAAAATAAGAGATCGGTTAAGTGCATAACTGGTCTCATATAAAGGAGAGACCGATTATCTTAAATAACAAGTCTCTCGAAATATCAAAGAGACCGGTCATTTAAGAAAATAGATCTCTTGGGATTTTTTTAAAAAATCGATGAATATAGAGAGATCCGTCATTTTAGATGACAGGTCTCATGTTATATCCAAAAAACCGGTCAATTAAAATAACCGGTCTCTTGATTCTTGAATGTTGCTTTTTTAAAATGTGAGAAATTAGAGAGACCCTTTATTCTAAATAACAGATCTCTCGAATTGATTCTCCCACATATATAGGCAACCATAAGCCCATTAAATCTCAAACCCTAAACCGTTTCATTTTCTTTCTCTTCTCCTCCGCCGCTCTTCACTCTCAGAGTTTCAACTCATTTCACCTTCTTTTCTCTCTCTTCTCCCTCCTCTCATCATCTCGATCTTGCTCTTGCTCATTTTTTCTAGATTCTAAGTTAATCTCGCACAAAATAAAATAAATTTTACTTTCATCCTTTACTTCGTTATCAATCTCAAGAAGTTATCTTACTCTGTCATTTCAAAATTTCAAGATGTATTGCCAAGGTGAGTTTTGTATTATTTTTTATTATTAAGTGTTAGATCTTTATTTTTTTTTTGTTTTTCTGAATGAAAAATTTGAATTTCTTATAATAATGTTTTTAAATTCCTTATTTATTGTTAAAAACAATAAATAGTCGAATTTTTAGTTTAGCCATGATAATAGATTATTTGTTTGATTGTTAATGTTTCCGTTTCAGAAACTATTTTTGCCATTCTATTATGATATTTTTGTTTAAAAACACCTTTCATAGTCAGATCTAGTATTTTTAGTTATTATTGCTTACTTCTTTCATATGAAGGCAAATCTAGTAATTTTCGTCTTTATTAATTTCGCATTTGTTTTTCTATTTTTGTTTCCATTTTCAATTTTGATTTCAGCGCTTTAGATTTAAGTTCTGGTATTTTTTATAAGTTGAACAATTTCTCATATTTTACTTGTTAAATTGAACAATTTCTCATTTTTTTTTATTGAAAACGAATTTATTTTATACATCGTTTTTAAAATGTTTGTTTTTTTTCTTTTCTTTTTCAATCTGTTCATTGTTATGATTTATTTTTTTGATAATAATATTTGCTTTTTATAATTTTTTTTTACATGCCTATATCTGTGGTTGTAGGTAACAAACCGAAGAAGATCTGTAATTGAAGATCTGGGTAGTTTATAGTCCTCGTTTCCAAAATAATGTCTCAAGTTTCAAGTTGAACGGAAGATCTGTGTTTGAAGATTTGGGTAGTTTATTGTCATCATTTTCAGAATTTTTTATTTAAATCTGGGTAGTTTATAGCATCATTTCTTGAATTTTTATTTTTATTTATGTATTAAATTTCCATTGATATATGTACTAATTACTGTACGTATATTTTGAGGTGCATGAAATAAAATAATTATTTAATTACTGTACGTAATTTTTGAGGTGTATGAAATAAAATAATTATTTTTTTACTTATTATTTAATAACAGAAAAAATAAATAAAAGTAAATAAGTTATTATCAATGTTAATATTGATGAATTGTAATTATAAAAAAAAACCTTTTTTTTTATTTAAAATGAGACCAAAGAGAGACCTGTTATGTTAAATAGCAGTCTCATTTTTCTAAAAAAAGAGTCTGCTTATTTAAGATATGCGGTCTCAGTCTTCTGAAAATTTAGACTGCTTATAAAGGCAGTCTCAATTTCTAGGAAATTCATGAGACCGCTTATATTTGAGAGGCGGTCTTAGCTTTCACATTCTAGAGACCGCCTATTATAAAAAAGTCTCTTTATCAAAGAGACCGCTGCGCTAGAGACTGCCTTAGTCTCTTTGGCTTATTTGGACGGGTCTCTTTGGCCAATTATGTAGTAGTAATATATATATATATATATATATATATATATATATATATATATATATATATATATATATAGAGAGAGAGAGAGAGAGAGAGAGAGAGGGAAGAAAATATACAGAAACAATAATTTTATTGATGATTTGCAGGATTGTAACTCTCGTAGATATCTATATTCATCTCTTCAAAGGGCTAGGGTTTTAATATACGAGGTCTTGTCGACTTAGCTTATTCTATACTATGTGCCTACCATGATTGGTAGAATGGGGGATATGGGGTCTTGTGACTTATTCTAGGCCATTTGAACCTAAAGAGTCCTAGTGTAAAGAATAAGATAATAACTATCAATTAATTTACGAGAATCTGAAGATAATATCTTATATTTTTTTGATATTATCTTCTATTTTACATATATTTAACACCTGAAAATTAACAAAATTTCAGTGTCAATCGTCTCTACAATTTTTTTTTATTTAAATCGTTGTTATGCACATCAGCAGCAGAGCAAAAGAGGATTAACCGACCATTTTTAAGATCTTGGTATGTAGAAAGTGGGTACCCCGTAATCAATCATTCTCATTTATAAGAACTAATCCGACCCAAAATATAGTTTTCATTTAATTTATTTGGGTCAAAAATTGAAAATTTTAACCATAGATTTTCGTTAATTTATAAGAGATTATATGTTATGTAGGATCTTGTTGGATTCATCACTATATTGTATTAATTTCAAGTTTTTACATTTTTCACGTGTGCAAAAATAGAGATATAGACGTTTTAAGACCACAACTAAAAATTAAGCTAGGTTTTTGCGACCGCCTTAAACGGTCGATGAAACTAATTGTGATCGTCAACGGTCGTAATACGGTGGTCATTATTTACTTGGTCGCAAAAATACATTATTACGACTAGTTGACGGTCGAAGTACATTTTCCTTATTTTCAACGACCAATAGTAAAACGGTTAGAAATATTATTACTACAACTAGTATTGTGACGGTCGCAAATATTAAACTTTGCGACAACTATTGGTGGTCTCTAAAATTTAAAAAAAAAAAGAAACAAAAATAAAACGAAATTCAATAGAAATCTAACCAAAATCAACAAAGAAAAAAACCAGTAGATTTGAAACAAAATTACAAACCAAAATCATACAAAAAATCAACAAAAATAAAATCAACCCAAAAGGCATAAATCAAACCGAAATTCAACCAAAATCAAACCATAATAATCAAACCAAAAAAACCAAAATTACAAACCACAAAAATCAAACCTGAAATAAAAAATTAACAAAAATCAGAATAAAATTCAAAATGAAAATCTAAATCAATATTAACAAAATCAAACACAATCTTATCAAAAACTGAACAAAAAAATATACCAAAAATTAAACCCACAGAAATCGACCAAATAATATAACAAAAAACAAAATAAAACCCACATAAATCGAAAATAGACAAAACAAACATAAAAAATTAAACCCACATAAATAAATCAAACAAAAATTAAACTCACATAAATAAAACCCACATTAATATAATCGGAAAAAAAACCACATAAATTCAACCAAAATATCGAACAAGAACGAAACAAAACCACAATAATCGAAAATAACAAAAACAAACAAAGTTTTTTGAAATTTCAACATACCTTTCTAATTATTTTATCCTCTTTGGGTTAATATGGTCAAATTTTACCATGAAAACTGCAGATCTGGAATTTTTATTGTCGAATTCGATCATGAACACCATAAATTGTTTGTTGCTCATTGAATAATGCAAAATCCGTTTGTTGCTCGGTGAAGAACGTAAGCAAAGAAGAAAATTATGGTGAGAAAGACAGGCGAGCTAGCAATGTAAAGAGAATAGAGGGAGGACCAGAAGAAGAAAGGAAAGAGAAAAGAGAGAAAGCAAAGAGGAGAAGAGAAAGAAAGAGGCGTGATAAGAGAGAGGAGAGAGAAAAGAAAGAAGAAGCGGTGTGAGAATTAGGGTAGGACCTGAGCTGACTACCCTTTTTATACCTTTTTTTTAAAAAAATAAAGTAACCTTTTTGCGACCGCTAAATTTGCGGCCGATACTTAAATGGTCGCAATTTGTGAATGCAGTTGAAATTGCGTTATTTTTATTTTGAATTATTTTACACACTTATTTTATTTGAAAAAAAAATGTTGAAATACCTTCGCAACGGTTTAATAGCTGAATGTCGGTTGCAGAACGGTCGCAAATCTGCGACCGCTTTGAAATGATCGCAAATCTACGACCGCTTTTAAAACGGTCGTAAATTTCATATTTTGCGATCGTTTTAATGACGGTTGTTTCGGGGTTTTCTGATGTCCTGCGGGAGAGTTACAATTCCGAGACTGGAACCGGACGCCTGTACCTGCAAAACAAACGGATGCTCCGGATGATTGGAGATCCGCCTCCGACGGTCAAGTTAGTACTTGATTAAGGAGTAATTAATGCGGAAATTAAAGTGATTGGGTCTCTCTAGGTGAGAGAGTTTAATGTGTGTAATCTGCGTAATCTCCCTTAATGAGGATTAAGGGAGGTATTTATAACCTCGGGAAACGTGCCTATCTAGGTTTAGGTTAACCTTGGGCTGATTGGGCTTCCCACGGAAGTTGGGCCTTGGTGACCGGTTATCCCAGGTGTCATGGGAAGGACACGTGTCGTGTCGTAATTGGTGCATAGTGGACGGATCATTGCTTGACACGTGGCAGGCTCCTATTGGCCCATGTGACGGACACATGGCGGAACCTGATTGGTCCACTTGTCAGATGGTGATTTGTGGGGAAAAATCTCCTAATCATTTGCCCCTCACAGGTGGCACGTGACTGGTCACGTGTTACCTGTGACAGGTATCACCCTGTAACAGGCGACGGCCTGCTACAAGTGTCACTCGGCGAGAGGCCGAGAGATTCTCCCGCCAAAATTTTGAATTCTGGAAGTGACCCTTCGCCTTCTCACTTCGCCTATATAAAGGAGTGTTGACTTCGGTCATTTTCACACTTGAAAACTTTGTGAGAGAACATTCGGACCCCTGAACTTGCTCTGGCATTTTGGACCCTTTCTGCCTACCGCCTGCTTTGACAAGCCGACTGCAAAGGATTTTCAGAACTTCATCAATCGTCACTCGTTCAGGTAACCGTCGGTTCTCTCACTCTTAATTTTCTCTTTACTTGATTCTTTTTTGAAATGGCACCACGGAAGCACACGACACGACCAAGGTTAGTGATCAGCCGGTCACCGGGGACGGCTGAATCTAGGACTAGGAGTGCCGCCTGCCCTTTTCTGGACCCATCTTTGCCCTTTATACAAATTCCGACTGTATCTGTGTCTATGTAGAGCATGATGGCCAGAACAAAAAAGACTGCCAGGATCTCAAACTCAGACGGCTCCTCCCACAAGGTGCCGATTAGTGAAACATCTGACCAGGCGCCAGATGTGGAAGTGAAACAAAGCGGCTTGAAAGCCGGCAGTTCTGAGGGAGGAGTCAAAGTGACCCCTTCCCATTTTACAGTTGACAATTCTTCATTCTCTCCTGCTCCTTTTAAAGGAGAGGAGGCGGGCCCCTCCGGGAGAGGGGAGGAGTCGTCCTCTTCGGACTCGTCAGAGGACGATTCCGAGTCTAGCTCTTCTGGCCATGCTTCTCTGGACATAGAAGAGAAAAACAGTCGCCTACAAGAGGCGAGGCTTTCTCACGCAGTTGAGAAGGGGGACGATTGGGCGGAGCCATCCGCCTCTCACCGAGAGATAAATACCCCCTACTACTGCACGGTACCTCGGGGCCGGATCACAGCCATGCAAGAGAAAGTGGAGAGCTTTATCGCAAACCACACAATGGGCCCCGACTTTTTAGTGTTCGTGCCGAATCCAGAAGACACAGTCGTCTGGCCGGCTAGTACCAGTTATGATGGCGCCTGCTTTGGCTGCTACGAGGCGGCCATCAAGGCTGGGCTGCGCTTCCCACTACATCCGGCTGTTCAGCGGATCTTGGATGGGTATGAGTTGGGGTTATGATAGTTAGCCCCGAACTCCTGGGTCAACGTACTCGGCTATGTGGCCGGGTGCGAACTGCACGGGGTGGAGCCGAACTTCGAGGCTTTCGCCCACATGAACTACCTCAGCCGGACCCCTAAGGCAGGCGGTACCGGCTGGTATCAATTGACGAGCCACAGGGGCTACCTCATGACGAGAGGTAAAGCAAACAAATGGAAGGACTGGCGGAGCACCTTCCTTATCATTGAGAGTTCAGACACAGAGCTGAACAAGCGCTTCAACAGGTGGAACAGGAATCCGCCCCTTCTTGCAGGCGGCCGCAGCATGCCGCCTGTTCCCCCCAAGGCTAAGAAAGAGATCCTAGATAAAGGACTCTTCAAAGTAGAGTCGAAGGTGAACTCTACTTCAGGGGTACGAGAGCAAGTACCCCTGCACTGCGTCTCGAGCTTCAAATGGCTCTACGACGAGTACTTTTTGGCCGCCTGTGGCCTCAGCAGTCGGTGCTCAAGAGGTAGCCGGCCTGTCGAATACTCTGTTGTTCCATGCATTTCTTGTTATGACTTTTATTAACTTTGCTATTTGTTTTTGCAGCGGACGCCATGAGCAAAATTACCGCCTCCAAGACTGCGGCGGCCATGTTGCGGGCCTCCATCATGCAACAGTTTTCAACCGACTCCCCCAACAAGGGGGCACCCTTGGTGGGCTTCGAACCTTTCACCCTCTTTTTGGAGTTGTGTTTATGCATATATTGACTCTTTTCTTCTTTTTTAGACGGGCGCTCCAAGAGCTTCTTCTTCCCAACAGCCGGACCCCAAGGCCCGGAGGACGACTGTTTCGAGCTCTCCTGGTTCTGCCAGGAAACATGTGGCGACTGAGAAACAGCCGGCCACTTCTTCTAAAACTCCAGCTGGGCCACCTAGAAGTATGAAATTATCCTTGTAAATTTTAGACTTGCTCCCTTCTTTACTAGGTCTAATCCGTTTGTTTATGCTTGATGCAGCCGGCCCTCAGGAGCCTGACTTGGTCGAGGTGGCCAAGTCTATGATCAAGGCCGTTCCTCCAGCTGAAAGGGAGGCGGTAATGGGTGTCGGCACCCTTGACCTAGACGGGATTGCAGGGGTCCTTGCTGAGGTATACTTAGCATATTTTTGAGTATTTGAATTCCAGGACGCCTGTTTTCTTTTTTGTTTGGAAACTGACGCCTGTTCCCCTTTTTACTTAGGCCCTGCTCCGAGTGAACGGCCTTCGCAAGCCGCTTGACCGGAAGAACAAAGAGGTAAAGGCTGCAAAAGCTATGGCCGCCTCTGACTGTGATAAGGCAATGTTTCAAATTGCCCAAAATGAAGTTCTGACCATTGATATTCTTTATTATCAGGCGCAGGCTACCGCCGCTATCCGGGCTCAGTTAGAGGCGGCCCAGAAGAGGAATAGCGAGCTGGAGGCGACCATCAACAACCTCAAGGCCGAGCTGAGACCTCTTCGCCAAAAGATGTCCTCATACGAAACCTTGGAGAAATCCTTGGCGAGCGTAAAGGTACGCCTGGTGACCCAAGAGAAGAGTCTTACTCAGGAGCTCTCGGAAAAGGCCGAGCAAGAAAAGAAAGAGCTGGTCCGGGAGATGATGGAAGACTCTGCTCAAATCCAGCGCATGACTTGGGGCCGCCTCTTCCCCAATGCCGACTTTTCCTCATGGGAAAAAACGTACCGCCAGTGTTCTGATAGATATAATCAAGAGATCCTGGCGGCTGCTGAGGAAGAGGCGTTGGAGGAGGAGGAGCAGCCGGTAGTGGCGCTTGTGCCGCTTGGGGGTAATGCATCAAAGAAGGATGCAGCTGAAGCCGAGTCCAGCAAGAAGAGTGCTGACCAGGCGGCAGCTGCTAACATTGAAGATCTGCCCCCTTCTTAAGCTTTATGTCTTTTTTCCACGGCCTGCGTGCCGTTTGTTTGTATTTACCCGGCTAGGGGGCCGGGGCTCTGAATATTTTGCCGGTCTTTAATGACCGGCTTCTTTTTAATGAATTTTTTTTGTTTTGCTTCAAATTTGTTCAAGTATTGAATTATTCTGATATCCAATTGTACACTATATCGATTGTTTTACATGGCCGATAGTTGCAGACAGGTACGGATAGTTAGTCACGCCGCCTATGCCCCTGGACGACTGGTTGTCTGTTTCCAGGCTAGACGATCAGTCGGCCATTTATCCAATCAGTATTCGAACCATTTTAAAGACTGGATCCCCTTTAGGCAGGCGGTCCTGTCATTTGTAAAATTAACCAAGTAGGAAAGTTGTTTCCTACTTGTCATGCTTTTAGGCTAGGGACTTAAGGCCGTCTAGGCCGACTGTTTCCCGCTATATTAAATCTAGTGTGAACAGGTGTTGTATGAACACCTTTTTAGTTTCATACTAAAATTTTTAAGGAGCGACCAAGTAAACATGATTGTTACCTAGTCGCCAAGTAACTGAGTAGTAGAGGTATCAAGCGGTGGGTACCGGTTGTTCCCCTTTATTCGCCAATGTTTGTTGGCTTTTAACTCATAGGTTGTTAACCTAGCAGGAGTAGTGGTTGAGAGCCCCTGTTTGCTAAAAACAGGCGGACGACTCATACCTTTTAGGCTCCACACTAAGTTTGAGAGAGTGACTATGAGTTAACTTTGGTGTTACTCAGTCGCCGTCACTCCTGCTTGAGTAGTAAAGGTACCAGGCGGCGGAGGCCGGCTGAACCTTTTGATTCGCCAATGTTTGTTGGCTATTAACTCAAGAGGTACCCCCTGCATTTATCCCAAGTAATACAGGCGGTCATTGACTCAGATGCCAACTGCTACCACTGGTTTGGTTAGTGATAGAGTTATCCTTGTCTCAAAAACGGCTACGTGGTTGCCCTTGGGGACAGTCGTATAGGTGCCGTGTAATTAGTTTATAGAGCAATGTTCCACCCAAAAGGGAGCTGCTCTCTGTGACGAATTTCATCCGGAGGGATGCCGCCGGACGCCTGCTATGATGTTGGGACAGGTCGTATTAGTTTAAAGATTGGATCAGTTGGCTTGGCGCCTGGACTGATCATTCGGCTTGTGGAATTGGTTAGTTCTTGGTGAACGTAGGTGCTAAGTAAGAGGAGGGTAGCCGATAAGAATAAAAATTAAACATGGAGAGTAGCCGACTGTTTGTCAGTAGGCATGCCCCTCTTAAGTAAAAATGAAAACTGAGTATGGAGAGTATCCGACTGTTTGTTAGTAGGCGTGCCCCTCTTAGTACAAAATTGAATATTAAGTATGCAAACTTTTATTAAGTAGCCCTTGACTATTTATATCATTCAAAAGAAATATTTCTTAAGATTATCTGCATTCCAAGTTCGAGGCAACGGTTGGCCGTCTGGTGTTTCCAGACGGTAGGTACCGTCCCTGACCTCTTCACAGATTTGGTAGGGTCCTTCCCTGTTGGGAGTTAGTTTGCCAGACTCATTAGCCCTTCCAACTGCTTCTATTTTTCTAAGTACAAAGTCCCCCACTTTGAGTGGACGCTTGTGTACTTTTTTTTTGTATGATCTAGTCATTCTCAGGCGGTAAATTTCATGGCGCAAGACAGCATTGCCCCTCCTTTCAGGAAGTGAGTCTAATGCCAGGCGCATGGCTTCCCAGTTTTCCTCTTCGTCATATAGCATTACTCGAAGAGTCGGCTCGTAGTGTTCTATTGGAAGAACAGCTTCCGAACCATAAGTTAGGAGGAATGGAGTTTCTCCAGTCTCCCCTTTTTCAGTCGTCCTAATGGCCCAGAGAACATGTGGTAATTCATCCGCCCATAGGCCGCCTGCTCGTTCAATCTTTTTCTTGAGACCGTCTGAGATGATTTTATTAAAGGCTTCTACCTGGCCGTTTGCTTGTGGACGGCCGACAGATGCAAAGTAGTGTGCAATTCCTTGGTCACCCAACCAGATTTTGAGAACAGGCGTCTCAAATTGGGGACCATTATCAAAAACCATAGACATGGGAACCCCGAACCGAGTGATGACATTTTTCCAAATGAATGAAATTACATCCTTCGTCTTGATTCCCTTTACAGCCTCCGCCTCTACCCATTTAGTGAAGTAGTCGACGGCAACAAGTATGTACCTCCTTCCGCCTGTAGCAGGCGTATATGGACCCAGAATATCCATGCCCCACTTAGCAAACGGTAGTGGGCTATGAATGGTAGTGAGGTCAGTAGCCGGACGGTGAATTAGCTTGCCAAACCTTTGGCACTTGTCACATTTTTTCACCATCTCCATTGCATCTGCTTCTATAGTAGGCCAAAAGTAGCCCTGCCGCCTTGCCCGTTGAGCAAGCGTCCTACCGCCTATATGGGAAGCACAGTAACCAGAGTGAAGATCGTCTAGTATCTCTCGTCCCTTTTCTGGAGTAACACACTTTAAGAAGGGTTGAAGGTACCCCCTTTTGTGAAGTTCTCCCTTTATTATTTCAAAACTGGTTGCTCGTTTTTTCAGTGCTGCCGCCTGTTGATGATCATCCGGCAGGGTACCATTTGTCAGATATGCCCTGATTGGATCCATCCAGGTTGAGCTTTTGTCTAAGATTCCAATAGGTTCTTCCTCAATGCTTCTCCTCTCCATTACTTCCCAAAAAACAGTTCGAGGAGTATCACAGGAGGCGGATGATGCTAATTTTGAAAGTGCATCCGCCTGGTTGTTTTATGATCTCGGCACTTGGGTCAGATGGAAATCCTCAAGGGAGCCGACTGCTTGTCGGACCGCCTGTAAATACTTGATCATGACCGGATGGGTTGCTTCGTATTCGCCATTGTACTGACTCACTATCAATTGTGAATCGGAACAGGCGTCTATTTTTCTTGCCCCTGCCGCCTTGCATATGCGGATTCCAGCTAGTAAAGCTTCATATTCTGCCTCATTGTTTGAGGCCTGAAAACTGAAGCGTAGAGCATACTCGTACCTGTCGCCCTCTGGCGACTGACATATGACGCCTGCTCCACAACCATTTGAAGTAGAGCTTCCGTCCACATATACCTTCCAGACTTGGTCTGTAACTTGAGAGTCAGGAGGACGAATCATCTCAACAATAAAGTCAGCAAAGGCTTGCCCCTTCACTGCTTTTCTAGGCTCGAAAGTAACTTCGAGGCTCTGTATTTCTATGGCCAATTTGATCATTCGGCCTGACGACTCCATGATGGTCAGTGGCCGCTTGATAGGTTGGTCTGTATACACGACGACTACATGTGCCAAAAAGTAGGGCTTCAATTTTTTAACAGCCATGAAGAGTGCAAGACCAAATTTCTCCACTAAGGGATACCTCAACTCGGCATTTTTCAGTACATGACTGACAAAGTAGACCGGGAGCTGACAGCCGTCTCTTTCAGCAAGGAGAACAGCGCTTAACGCATGATCAGAGATGGCCAGGTACATGTAGAGTACTTCTTTGGGCAAAGGGCTGACCAGCCTCGGCAAGGAATGCAAGTGAACTTTCAATTTCTGGAAGGCCGCCTCAGCATCCGGCCCCCATTCAAACCTTGCCTTTTTCTTAATTGCCTGGAAAAAGTATAGGCATTTGTCGCCTGATCGGCTTAGAAATCTTCCCAAGGCCGCCAGACAACCTGTTAACTTCTGAACCTCTCGGATGGTACGAGGCGACTGCATATCGATGACCGCCTGCACCTTCTCAGGGTTCGCCTCTATTCCTCTCTGATTGATAAGGAATCCGAGAAATTTCCCAGACTCAACTCCAAAGACACATTTCTTGGGATTGAGCATGACATGGTGCCGCCTGAGTGTGGCGAAAGTTTCTCGGAGGTCCGACAGATGATCTTTCTGAAGTTTAGACTTGAAAATCATATCATCAATATATGCCTCGACATTTCTCCCAATCTGATCAAAGAACACAGTGTTTATCATTCGCTGGAAAGTGGCCGGGGCATTCTTAAGACCAAACGGCATGACCGTGTAACAGTATAACTCCTGATCAGTGACGAAGGTCGTCTTCTCCTGATCTTTCTCCCATAAAGGAATTTGATGGAAACCAGAGTAGACGTCCATAAAGCTCATCAAAGCATGGCCGGCTGTTGAGTCGACCAGGTTATCAATTTTAGGCAGAGGGTAACTATCTTTGGGGAACGCCTTGTTTAAGTCTGTGTAGTCTACACACATTCGCCAGGTGCCATTCGGCTTTTTAACAAGCACCACATTTGCAACCCAGTCTGGGAAGTAACATTGCCGGATGAACCCTACATCAAGTAATTTTTTAACTTCGGCGGCTGCCGCCTGAATTCATCCGACCGCTCCTCTGCCAATGATTGCTATTTTCTGTCTTTTCTTGCGGCCCCTGTCTGGGATGCCTTTCTCTTCTTGTCGCCTGCTTCTTGAACAGGCGCACTCTCCTTGACATTGTCAAGGTCTATTTTTCCACCGCTCGACATAGTGGCCATAACAGTGGGCTTGACATCCGAGAGATAGCACTCTCGGGCCATCCTCTGATCTCCCCTTAGGGACCCGACTGTTCCATTATCCCTCTCAAACTTGAGCAACATAAGAGATGGGATTATAACAGCCTTGGAATTATTCAGGGTTGGTCGTCCCAGAATCATGTTGTAGGCCGAGAGTTCTTCTACTACCAGGAACCGAACTACCATGTGTCGTCCTTCCCCTTTTTCACCCAGGCGGATGGGTAAATCCACTCGTCCAACTGGGTGGACGACTCCTCCTCCAAACCCTACTAAAGGGTGGGATGCCGGATGTATGCAATCAGTCTGATATTTTGGTTTCGACAGACATTTGCTACTGATGAGATCTGAGGAGCTTCCGGTATCTATGAGGATTCGACCAACTCCCTGGTTGGCCACTTTACATTCAATAACGATAGGGTCGTCCTGCGGCCCTCTTACCCCTCCTAGATCTTCTTCAGTGATGACAATCTCAGGAAATGAATATTTGGAGGGCTGTTCTTGGTGAACGGAATTTACATCTAACCGTCTGATATTGTCTTTGTTGCCCCTAATAGTGGGGCCGCCTCCTAAGAAGCCGCCTGCAATGGTGTAGACGACTGCATCATCTGTATCGGAACTGTCGGCCTGGTGATTCTTTTTGGCCGACTGCTTTTTCGAGGAAGTGTTCCCCGTAGATTTCTTGACATAAGTGTCAAGATCACCTTGCTCATCCAGGCGGTCCAGATACCGCATGAGACTGATGCATTCATTGGTGTGATGACTAACATCTTCATGATAATCACAGAATTTTTCTTGGTTCCGGTTGTTTGCAGAACCCTTCATGGGGACCGACTTCTCAATTGAGATCCGTCCCTTGATTTCCTTTAGGATAAATTGGCTATCCTTGTTAAACGCATACTTTGGGGAGTATGGTTTGAATTCTTTTTTCTTTTTCTGGGCCGGCTGTTTAGAGGAATCAGCCGCCCAGACCTCTTTTCTCTTCTCGTCTTTGTTTGACGACTGTTTCTGTCGTCCTTCTCTTTTGTCGGACCTTCTGCCGTCTGACTGTTTAACCGTACTACAAAGATCAGTCGCCTATATATAAGCTTCCGCTTCAATCAAGGCCTCTTGAAGAGTCGCCACCCTCTTTCGGACCAAATCAAATTTGAAGGTCGACCCGTCTTTGAGACCTCTGAAAAAGTCAGTATAGGCTACTTCATCCGGTAACCCTTGAATCTGTATTTTCATCAGGTTAAACCGCTTGATGTAAGAACGAAGCCCCTCCTTCCCGTCCTGCTGAATTGTTCCTAAATCAAGGGTCGTCTTCTTCGCAGGGATGTTCATGGCGAAGTTGGAGGTGAATAAGTAAGCAAGCGTCTTGAAGTTATTTACACAACCAGTCGGCAGGTTGCCGAACCATTGTTGTGCGATTCCTTTGAGAGTCGCTGGGAAACACTTGCACCAAGTGGGATCATCCAACCCTTGAAGGTACATCAGGTTGGTGAATGCCATCAGATGGTCTTCTGGGTTAGTAGTGCCGCCATAGGCGCCTACTAATACATTTTTCACTTTGGCCGGCTGAGCGGCTTCAGTAATTTCCTTGGAGAAGGCCGACGGCTGTTCACCAAGTCTAAGCAACCGTAGCTGCCAGTCCATAGGTTGGACATTTTTTGTTGCATGTCCACCAAACGGAGGTGGCTGTAAAAAATACTGTTGTCGCGGTACAAACGGTAAGTTTGGTACCGCCTGGTCGCTATGAAAGCCGGACTGACGGGAGGTGTCGCCTGACTGACTCTCATGATACGACTGAGTATGCCTCATCGAGGTATTTCGCAGACTGTCTTGGAAGTTTGAAGTAGAGGCCGACTCTGACAATCGGTCACTCTTCTTCTGCTCTAGCAGTAGCCGAGCGTCTGTGTATGTTTTCCTCGACCCGTCCGCCTGAATATGACGAACAGGTTTCCTATTTCCTGGAGTAGGAAAACGGTATTTTGTGAAATCAAGGGCAGGTGGCTCCCACTTCCTAGATTTAGGATGAGGGGTCGCCTCTCGCCCTTGAACTGGCTTCCTCTTCCGTGAAGTGGAGGGTTTCTTAGCCGAATGCTTCTTGTCCAGAGCAGGCGGCTTCTTGTTGATCAACTCTTGAATTTCTCCCTTGAAGTCCCTCGTGAAGGTCATGAGTTCGTTCCTTGTGATGGGAGCAGACCCATCAGTCGGCTGCTGCCGAACAGGAGGTGCGCCTGCTGGCTCGCTTCCTGTATGAAGATGTTCCCGTTCCGTCCTTTCGGTATGACAGGTTCGTCGGGCCCTTAGGGTCCCGTCTGAAGCTGTGTGAGCTTCAACTTCAAATTCATTCTCAGTATCGTGGTCCGACTGAACTAGAGGGTCGTCCAGGGGACGTCTCTCTTCAGGAGCCGGTACAAACGTGGATGCCATCTCAGAAGTACTCTCCCCACAGACGGCGCCAAGATGTTTCGGGGTTTTCTGATGTCCTGCGGGAGAGTTACAATTCCGAGACTGGAACCGGACGCCTGTACCTGCAAAACAAACGGATGCTCCGGATGATTGGAGATCCGCCTCCGACGGTCAAGTTAGTACTTGATTAAGGAGTAATTAATGCGGAAATTAAAGTGATTGGGTCTCTCTAGGTGAGAGAGTTTAATGTGTGTAATCTGCGTAATCTCCCTTAATGAGGCTTAAGGGAGGTATTTATAACCTCGGGAAACGTGCCAATCTAGGTTTAGGTTAACCTTGGGCTGATTGGGCTTCCCACGGAAGTTGGGCCTTGGTGACCGGTTATCCCAGGTGTCATGGGAAGGACACGTGTCGTGTCGTAATTGGTCCATAGTGGACGGATCATTGCTTGACACGTGGCAGGCTCCTATTGGCCCATGTGACGGACACATGGCGGAACCTGATTGGTCCACTTGTCAGATGGTGATTGGTGGGGAAAAATCCCCTAATCAACGGTCATAGAGAAATGGTCGTAATTTGACCGAGTTTTAGTAGCAGACACGTCTTGGAGACCGTAAAAAGTCAAACGGAAACTATATTTTGGGATAGAGGGAGTACACGATATTTCCTCCATTTTTTAATTGCATTGTACGTACACTAAGTTGTGTTCACGCTTAGTAATGCATTTTAAAAAAATAAATAAATAGTTAGTGATGCACATTTTATAAGCTTTGTTCTAGTAAATTTATTAAAAGTTGATAATATTTAAAAATATTTTGGACAAATTTAACAAATTAGAGCCAAATTATCACATTTAAAATGTATAACTATAAAAGATGATAAAAATAAATAAATAAATAAATAAAACAGTACGTGTATGTGATTAGTGTAAAATTTCAAGCGAATTAAAAAAATGGTGGAAATATTATGTATAAGGTATGACGGTATGCAATTCAAATACTTCGTATATTGCAAGTTTGGAACAATAATAAAAATGTTGTTCATGACGTTATTATACCCTTATTATAGGCTATCCTCATCTCTATTATGACAGAAATTGTAAAATTGATAATATATTCATGACTCCATGAGAAGCATAGTCATTATGACAGAAATATCTCGGGTTTTTTCACATGAAATATCTAGAGATTTGGTTTGAATATTTATTTATACAATCTAGATCGATTTAATGTCATGATTTGACTGAACTTTAGCTGTATTTTTACACTGAAATTTAGGAATAAAACATAATTAAATTAGATTTATTCAACATATCTAGATTTCAATATTTTTATCAATACACAGAAAAATTTTGTGAATTGCACCCATTTAAAATTTGTATTAATTTATTAGTACTTTTGGGCTGCAATTTACAAATTCTTTTTAAATGACTGCAATTTACAAAGTATAAACTTTAAATGGCTGTAATTGACAAATTTATTTATCTTATGTCCATATCTCTATTTTTACGTGTACAAAAATGGGAATTATTTTAAAAATCAATCAATTATCACATCATAAAACAAACCGGATTTGATGTGGGGATTATGAATTTTGGCTCTACCATTTTTTCCCTTAAATGTTGAAATTTTTTCCATGGAGGTAGATGCACCATCGGTTTTCTTTACAAAAAAAAAAGTCGGAATAAACATATACTTGTTCAGTATAGAAAATATAGTTGTTTTTAAAGAACATATAGCTATTTATAAAGAAAATCACATGTATTTGCGCTACTACATTTTTGAGCTAATGCAACCCCTAAATCCGTCGCATTAGGCGTCAAAATCCGTTGTATTAGGCCTAATGCAACAACCCTGTACCATGACATCTGCTAGCGTGGCAATAGGCCTAATGCAACGACATTTGACACCTAATGCAACGACACCAATGAACCATTGTATTAGATCAATACGTAATGCAACGACAGTAGTTATCCGTCGCAATAGCTTACTACCTTATAATTAACATGATTACGACACTTAATGCAACGGAAAAGCTAACACAATGGTATATGTCCCATATCAGTTGAGAGCCTAACGCAACGGTTTGGAATTTCCATGTAAGTTGTGGACCAATTAAAATCAAACAAGAAACTTAATTTATAAGCCCAAATATACAGTTAATGGATCGACTTCACTCTAATCTTTCCCAACAACTCTAAAAATGAAATACAAGGTCAATAACATAAAATTGAACCACAAAAACACAACCATCCAAAATATTAGAAAATTAACTCCACTCTAATCTTTGTGTCATACAATTAAACCAAGTGATTTACAGGGTAATAGTTACTGAACCCAATAATGCTAGTCCATGTATAAAAACATATTTGTATTCATGAAATAATGTCGGTCATATATGTCATGGTTGGACATACATAAGATAAAGAGTATTAAATCAAAGACTTTGAAATACATGCTACGGGCCATATAATTAAAAAACAGAGAATATTAGACACCAGAAAACTCCTGTAAAATTTAGCAGGTTAATCCAAGTTAATCTGAAAAAGTACAAAACTCGGTGGCTCAGCGAGTATAGAAAACTGATGGGAACCTTTAATTTTTGTAATCAGATTCAGATCTAGTTTATAACTATATTCTCTAAAGCTGAAAAAATTAACTATTTATGCCATTCTTAATCTTAATTACACATATATCAGTAGTCATCCAAAAAGAGATTAAAAAATGAAGAGAAATATTACACTTTCACTTGCGAGTAGCGGGAGATCTACAACCAAAGCAACAACTTTGCTGAAAGTCACACCTCACACACAAAGTGTTTCTCCTCCTCCATTCACTTCCTCTACAAAACAATATTCAGCAAACACTTATCTATTTCCTAGAAACCTTTAATCTGCCATTGATAAGGTGGAAGAGAAAAATTAAAGACCTCCGATAAAAATTCTCGACAGTGATTACTTATATTTTGATCGTTATCGTCCCTTTCCTATCCTGATTCCTCAACTTTCTTTTATAATTTACACAGATCTAAAAAGAGAGCTCCGTTTTTCAAATTACTACTCCGTAATTTGCTAAAAAAAAATTATAGAGCAAAATATTTAAGAATTGCAAACAATTAACTAAGAGCACAGTATAACGAGTTCTATACATATTATTAACCAAACAAAGAACAAAAAAAATCCACAAAATTATGAACTGATAAAATTATAAAACTGGTAAATAACCCCAAAATCCGAAATCACTCCATATATAACACCAAATTAAGAACAATAAGATAAACCCAAAAATTAATTGAACTTATGAACAAGGTAAATGACAGAATAAAAAATCTTATTAAAAATTATGGCGTAATTAACGAGACCCAAATCAGCGAACTTACCAAACTTACTAGTTGAAATTGGGGCAAATAGCCCATAAAATGAGAAGAAATTTGGGCAATGAAATCAGAAGAATTAGAGTGGAACTGTGGAAGAGAAGGAAACAAAGAAAAGTGAAAACTTATAAAAGGAACTCAAACCCAAATTTCTTATGAATAATAAACTAATGAGCAAATTTTAGGGGGGTCGTATGCATAGACCAAGAAATGAGTAGCAGCGACTACCATTGTAGGAAGCATCAGATTGAGAAAAAAAAATGAGGAATTGGGGAAAGGAGGAGAGAGAGAGGATTAGATAGTTTCTTTTTTTAAGGTTAATCTTGTACGTGTGGCGGCAATGTAGTAGAAGGTTCAAAATTTTGGGAAAAAATTAGAGGGAAGAAGTAAAATTTTCTGCGCCACTCCGTATTATTGAATATTTATGCCGTTGCATCAGCTTATTTAGCCATTGTATTAGCTTCTTCAGCTTAGCTAATGCAACTGTTCTACAAATCCGTTGTATTAGCTCTACCTTATGAAGTGTAAAATAATATCCGTTGCATTAGACTAATGTATTGAGACGGTAATAAATATGATGTTGCATTAGCCCTTTATTGACCATTACATCTGGTTAAAAATGTAGTAGTGTTGTTTTGTAAATAACATATAGCTATTTTTTTTTTTTAAAAAAAAATCCAGCTTTATGTTCTTTATATATATATATATATGTAAGAACATCCGTAATATTAATAAAAAACATGATAATATAATGTAATGAATATTATTTTTATTCAGCCAAAAAAAAAAAAAACAAGAACATAATAGTATTTTTTAAACAACATCTAGCTTTTCAATTTTTAAATGAATCATTTGTTCCATAATTGAAGATTTTTGGTAATTATTTCCAAATCTCAATTTTTAAATTTGTATATTTCTTTCATATTTTAATTTCACTTGTTTGAAGTCTTTAGATAGAGGAATAAAAATCTTAGAGAGAGAAATAGAAAATTTATAGGGAAAAAGAAATTCTACCGATAGGAAACGACGGTTGCGCATATAAATCGAGTTTCGTGGTTCTTTTGATCATTGTTTGGTTAATGGAGTGATTGTTAATGAAGGTAAATATGTGGATTTGTTAATCACATTAAAGATCGAAGGTAATTTTGAATGAAATTTTGTACAATATTTATTTTTCATTAATTGTGTTATTTTAGATTTGAATTAGAATATTTTGTAATCATAAAATTCATTTTTTATTTTCCTTTTTGAAATTTGATGAATATGGATGTTAAATTTGAGAATAATGTGACAAAGGTTGAAGATATAAATGTTCTTTATAAGATAGTGTTATGTTCATTGTAATTAATAGCTCTATGTTCTTTTTATATCTTTTATATTCTTTTATTATATAATTCATGTTATTTTTAAATAGACACTCATAAACTATCACGTTCACTACATTATATTTTAACAAGATGTTCTTTAATCTTTACAATTCTATAACATGTTCTTTTCACTTTAACTAAATGTTCTTTTCATTCTAGTTAAATGTTGTTTACATCTCTATACAATGTTCTGTCCATTTTTTTTTTTTTTTTTTGGGAACGGATGCACCATGCACAAGGTACATCACCCCTCCACAAACCACTAATTGCTTATATGTATATAATATTTTATGTGTTAAAAATACTTGCATGTTTAATTATACATAGTATAACATTTTTTGTTGCCTTTTGCTATATTAATCATATTGATCTCAAAAAAAAAAATTTAATCAATTTTGAAATTATATTGTATAAATAAATTTCAGTCATTGATCAAGCAATTCAAGCAGTTTAGAAAAAAAAAATTAAAAATTACCAGCTTTAACCATTCACTAATCATACATTTTTGGAAAAAAAAAGGAAATCATTCAGTTTCAAATCTACAATATAATCATTCATTAATCATGCATTAAACATAGTAGGATTTTGTAGGCCATACATCATACACGAAGTATTGGCACTATATATACTAGTTAAAGACAAGTACAAGAATGATGAAAAAAACAACCATCACCGCTTGAGCTGATTACCAACCAAAAATATATAGAGTATGACCTGAGTGATGCTACACATACAATGGTTGTATGTGGTAGCCCACATACAATACTATTGTATGTATGCCACATCAAAGGGGAGAAAAAAAATAAGTGGGAAATAAGATTAGGAAAGTGGACCCCAAAATACAAACCAATCAAATGCTGTTAACAATGGTTGTATGTAGGCCATCACATACAACCATTGTATGTGTAGCCTTTTCCGTATGACCTACAACAATAATTTCACAATTATATTCCAACAACTCCACCACTCATTTATTAGTCAATTACTCAACATAATTCCAACAATAGCAAAGCAAAGTTGAGTCAATAAATTCAAATAAAAAAAAGTTAAATAAAAAAAGGCCAAAAATGCAAAGATTGGTACAATTTGGTACATGTTTCAAGCACAAGCCTAGCCTTAATTACTTGTGTTTTACCCAAAACAACTCAAGCTATTGCTCAAAAATAGTTGTACTTGGAAACAACAATAAACACATCTACCAAAATGATGAAAAATACTTAGAGGTTGATCTTAAGAAAGAGCTTATTCCAAAACATGTTGCAATAATATTAGATGGTAGTAGGAGGTGGCTTAAGGCTCAAGGAAAACCTCTAAATTATGATCCCTTCTTTGAAGTTAACACCCTCTTTGCTGACCTTTGTCTTAAATGGGGTGTTTCTACTGCCACCACTTTTATGTATTCTTTCAAAAACCTACAAAGAGGACAAGTAAGTGTTCCTTTATCATCTTCTTTGATTATTTATTTATTTCATCTATGTATGTTAGCTCAAGTTAATCTATCTAGCTTAAGCCACTCGATCTCTTGGTCATTTGTATTGTTGAGATTATGGCCTCATTTGGTAATTAGCGTGAAGCTAGTTTTGTTGATTAAATTTGGTTGTTTTGTTATTGGTTTGAAAATGGTTGCGTTAATTATTATTATTTTTTGACTAATTAATTGTATCAGTTGTTTGCACAAATGTGTTCCATGTTATTCTGATTTTGACTTTAAGTATTTAACTCAATCTTATTTATAGTTGATTGTTGTAAGTTTAACGTTTTTATATTATAATTGCAAAGAAGAAATAATTCATTTCTGTTTCTTTTCTTTTTTAGTCCATAATTAGGGGGTGTCAATCGGGTTTTCGGTTTAGTTTTGGGTTCGGTTTATTAATTTTCGGTTTGTAACGGGTCGATTTTTAACGAGTTGGAATTATTAACAGTCAGTTCGGGTAGGTTTTAAATAATTTCGGGTCAGTTCAGTTTGGTTTATTTTTATTACAGATTCTTTTCGGGTTAGATTTTAATTGGGTCGGGTTATAACCGGTTCGGGTCATAATCGGTTCGGGTCAAATTCAGTCGCTTTAAGAACGGGGTATGTCAGTTTAAAGCGGGTTTTGGGTCAACACATATTGGGTCCTAATCGGGTTGGGTTGTAATCAATTCGGGTTGTAATCGGTTCGAGTTGAACTTAGTCGGTTTGACAACTAGTTTTGCCAGTTTTAAACGAGTTACGTTAATGTATATCGTCTAGTATATCTTCAATATTCTTTAATTAGTTATTCCATTAGATCATACGGAGTATTAATTAGTTATTTAACTTTATGTCCCTTTTTTGCATAATGATTTTAAGGATCAAATAATACTAACAAATCTAGAGTTAGCTTTTGATTTAGATTTTTGATTTTTTTAATACAATATAGTGTTCCATAAGCCATTACTCGTTAGAGGACGATAATATTGTAGCATAAGAGTTTCAATGACATAAAAATTCCAAACCTTTTCAATGTAAATACTTTATAATTCAAATTAAAAACCTTTTGTTTTACTATTGATAAAATGTACCCAATAAAAAGAAAAAAAAAACTACGGTCATAACAGGTTACGAACTTACGAATTATAAACGGTTCGGTTATTACCGATTACGGGTTGTAAACGGTTCGATCATAACTTATTACGGGTTATAAACGGTTCAATCCTAACCAATTACAGGTTGTAAACAATTTGGGTTTATCGGGTTTTTGTCAAGTTTAAACGATTTCGGTTTACAATGGATCGGGTTGCTATCGGGTTCAAAAGTACACGGTTCGGGTTGTTCTCGATTTTGGGTTGTATCAGTTCGGATTGATATCGGGTACGGTTCATTAATGGTTCTCAAACATTCGGATCTGTTCAGTTTCAGGTTTTAAAAAATCGTGTAGGTCAGTTCACGGTTTTAAAATAACAGGTTCTTAGCGGTTCGTTTCTTTTTGGAATAGTTCCAAACAGTTCAGGTCGGTTTTTGACATCTCTAGACATAATAGATTTAACTATTAGAGTGATTAATTATTATTGGTTAATAAAAATGCTCCTTTGATAATTTAATCACGTGTATCGGTGTAATTAATGTTTGTTTTTACTTTAATATTTTTTCACATTTTAATTAATCTCATATGTAACAACCTGAAAGCCTTGGTACAAAAGTGATTAAACATTGTTTATTTTTATTTTTTTTTAAAAAAACCATTTATTCATTGAACATTGTTATTTGATCCAGCTGCATTCCACTAAATTTTCTTCCAATTGAATTGCAGGAGGCCAGTGATCTATTGTTTGAGCAGCTTGAAAAATATTTAGAGAGTAATCTGCAGAATTTTGTAAGGTACTGTATATATTTACCATTATGGCCGATTGGCAGCATCCTAATCTTAATTGTTACTTGAATAGTTTGCAAATCATGCTAATTATCTTTAATGCATATATGGTGTATTCTTTTGTAAGTGTAGCTGGTGCACGTAAAAAGTCAATTATAGTTTACATTGTGGAAGAAAAGTTACAAACTTACATATTTCCTTTTGTTGATTGGTTCTAAATAAGTGTACGTAACAATCTGAGCGCGGGCACATTTATTGGCACATGCATTTACTAATACATATATAATTTTAACCTTTATATACTTTGTATATATTTGACTCTAATTTACCTTAGTAGAGATTATAAAAGTTGATTTTTGATCACTAATCTTCAATTACCATATTATATATATATATATATATATATATATATATATATATATATATATATATATATATATATATATATATATATATATTATTCTCATTATCTCTATTAAGTAAGCCAAGGGTAGAAAGGGTAGTTAAAATTAAAGTTGGTATATTTGTTTAAGCTATTCACACTTGGCTTGTTTAATACATTACATTATTTACATGTTTGCTATGAAATTGCAGGAAAGAAATTAAAGTTTCGATGATTGGAGAAAGATTGCTACTCCCCAAATCTTTACAAGACATTATAAAACAAGTGGAAGAAGTAACAAGAACAAAGCACACAAATAAGTTGGAGTTGATGTTAGCAATATGTTATTCAGGGACTAGAGATATATTGCAAGCTACTAGGAACATTTGTGAAAAGGTTAAGGCTGGGGTGATCGAACCCAAAGCTATCGACGAGACCTTGTTTGATCAAGAGCTATGGACTCGTGGCGCGCCTCACCCTGATCTGCTCATCCGAACTGGTGGTCGCCTCCGTGTTAGTGATTATTTGGTGTGGCAGTTAGCCCAAACCGAGCTCTACTTCTCCCAAGTTCCCGCACCGGAATTTGGAGAAGCTGAGTTCCTCCAAGCCTTGCGCTCTTTTCAGCAAAGGGAAAGGACATTTGGAAAGTGATCATATGTTCTAATTTGCATAAAATGTTGCTCGTATTAAATTGAAAAAGGACGTCAAGAAGTAAAGTCTCAAGGGATACAACTCACTAACCAAAAGGATTTATTGTGAGAAACTACCTATTATAAGCCATTTTTTCGGAGAAACAACCTTATAAAAAAATGATGTAAGAAACTAAGAACCTACCTATTTCCTCCGTTTTTTTAGTTGACACCGTTTGACTTTTACACTATTCACACAATACATTTTGACTCGCTTTTGTGGTTTATAGATATGATAAAATATATTCATGTGTAATCTTGTTTGAACTTTTCAATGTATATATTTTTTTTTTATTAATATTCACTTTTTTTTTGGGAAATGTTATACATAGCCCTTAGGGCTACATATAAGCATTAAATTTACATTTGAAAATTATAAAAAGTTAAGAAATCATCAAAATATAAACACTAATAACACTGATTTACGCGTGTTTTTGTCATGAATTCCTAATTTTATACAATTTCCAAGAGTATATTTAATGCTTATATATAGCCCTTACGGCTACATATAACATTACCCTTTTTTTTTATATATAATTTTACAATGTTGATATTTATAGATATTAACCGTTCAAAACATGCATTGACAAGCGTGATAATAGAAACATGTCAACAATAAAAAATGGAGGAAATAGATAGTTTCTTATAATTGTAGATAACTAGGTGTCATTATACATAATGTACAACTTGAGAACTCGTGAACATGCTAAACTATCTTTATAATTGTAGAACATTATATGTCATCCACACCTCGTAAGCACACCTTGTATCATGTATGAATTGTATGTGGACTTATATGAGTTGTACCCCGTAAACTTCGATAAATCCTCCATTGGAATTCTTAAGATCTTTTGGGCCCTTATGTTGAGTCTTTGTGTAGATTCTGAATTTATTTTTATTTGGGTTCTATGTTCAAAGTACAAGTTTGTTAAGAATGTTGAAAGTTTCAAATTCATATTTAGAATTTCAAATTCAATTCACTGATTTCATATTTGAGTTTCTGTTTCTGCTTCCTTCCTTTTCTTACTCATTGCACTCATTACCCTAGCTGCGGTGTAAAGTAAGCCATAGGGTCTGCAACTGTCTCGACTCGCTTTTCTAGGGTTATCGACATGTGGAACTGATTATCTTCCAAAGTATGAGTTTCATCCTCTATTTCAATTTCGGGTTGTGTTGTTTCATTCCTTGCTGTTTTCACTTGATTTACTATTCTACTAATCGCGGGTGTTTCCTGATTTTCAGCCATTATTGTTTGCCTTGCTATTTTTGTGTGTGAGGTTCTTAGGCGATAGAAGCGATCACAACCCCCTCCTTCTAGCGCCAAATTGTTTCGGTCAGGATCTAATAACCCGAGAGTCTGAGCTCGAGCCCGAGATCCGCGATACTCCTATCGACAAGCTGAGAACCTACACAATGAGCAGAGATTAGTTAACCCGGGGTGATCCGGAGATAACCACTCCGATGATAAAGTTAGAAAGTGTTTAAGAAGAAGATAAGAAGTAATGAAGAGAGAGAAAGGAGAGAGAGAGAGTAATAAATGTTAACCTCATTTATGAGACCAAACCTACTATTTATAATACCTCTTAATGACAGGTGGCTACATGACATGCAGAGCCTTTCTTGCCAAGTGTCAAGTTGCTGCTGCCACGTGCCAAATACCAATAAACCGACATGTCTGCTTTATGTGATGATACCGGCATATGCGATAGAAATCTAATACTGTTTCTTGTATTTTTTAAGATGTTGGCCCATTTACATATCTCCCCATACAGTTTCGTTTTCTATAAATGTGAGATTAAGAGTTTTTTTTTTCTCCTAACCAATAAATAAATATAAAACCAATTTTCTAAAAAAAAAAAGAAGAAGAAATTCCTTTATCAAAACATGCTCGGTGAAAGTGGTAGAATAATCAGCTTATACTTCTAATATATTTTCTTGTCAACCAAACAAATACTTTATTATTCTTAAATAGAATATGAAAAATGGGGGTGTCATTGCGTCATATGATTTTACTTAAAGTGGAAGTATTTTTTATAGGCCTCTATTATTTCATGATTTAAAAAAAAAAAATTGATAAGTTCGTCTCACGGTGAGTCTAATATATCTGACAATAATAATCTAATATGTGACAGTAATATTCTAATGTATGACATTGATAATTTATATTTGACATTAATAATCCAATATATGACATTAGATATTGGATTGATGATGAGTACGATCTCACGCAAAAGCTTCTTGACTAAAAAAAAAAACTAAAAGTTGTCTTGCAATTTTAAGAACAATAAAAAAAAAAACATACGCCACAACCTACTAGGAGTTTTAATAGCTTTAATTTGACCAGAAGAAGCTGAAACACATTGCTCTCATTTTAACTACCAAACAACCTATAAGTCCTTTGTTGATAGGAACGCAAAGCATCAAGGAACTCATCTTCGCCAAAATCAGGTGCACAAGTTTTGATAAAGTATAGCTCAACATCGGCTACTCGCCATCCCAACAACATCCCAATGCGGAGTAGACCGCTCGTTCGTATGTATAGGTCGGGAAGGGGTCGAGATCCACAAGCAGAAAGATGTTGTTGAATCAAATCTTCATTAACATCTTCTAGTGTAATGCTTCCTTTCTTGACTTTGTGACAAATTTTTCTTGTTGCTTGAACTATGTCGCTTTGTGAAGTATAGCATAGTGGAAGGACTAAATCAAGTTTTGTATTGTGTTTTGTTGCTTCCTCCACTTTCTTTATCGTGGCTTGACATGATTCAGATAACACATATTTTTGTCCTATTATTGACACTCTTACTCCTTTCCTGTTTAAAATTTGTGTAAAGCAAATTAAATGATAAGCATACTGTGTTGTCGTTCTATTTTATAGTTATTGGTATCTAGACTTGGTTATTGTATCAGTACAATTATTTTGTAGTGGGTCAGATCGGGTCGAGCCAATATAATGGTTGAATCATCAAACACGCAAACGAAAAAATAAATAACAATGAAGCGATTGAAAAGCAAGCACAAGTGGATACAAAACTATTAACTTTCATTAATTTTGGTCCTATATCAACTTTGTCAATATTATTGTGTCATACTATTAAGGTGTCATACTAATTTTCGTTTCAAATTGTAAAGCTATTGTTTTGGTCTTATATCAACTTTGTCCAATAATGAACATGTAGTCATGTATGTCCAATAATAGAATACATAATTGACTAACCCTTAACCTAATTATATGCCTATAAATACTTATACTATGTTTATACTATTGTAAAGAAAATTTAATCTATTGATATACATATTTTTTCCATTCATTTGATTGTTACATGGAGAAAAATGAGCAGAGTATCTGAGTACCTTTTAAGATTATCCATTTCTTCCTTTAAAAAAGTTTCAAACTGCCCCATACAAAAATCTACCGCTTCCTGCAATGAAAGAAAAAAAGGACTAAGCATTAGAATTAGTTAAATTACACTAAATTATAGGATTTTTTTTTACTTTTATCATAAAAAAAAAATCAAGAAATTGTTTTTTATCACTAAAACTTTTAAAAGTTTATTTTACAACCAAATAAAATTTTAAAAATTGTTTTATTACTACCTATCATTAAGAAAACCGTTAAATTTAAGGGTTTAAAAAATTTCTTTGATTTTCGTGCGCAAAACATGTTTTTCATAGGTTTTGGGGGCATTTTGGTCCTCTGGTTCCAATGTGAGGTCAGAATTGACAAAAATTGATCAAAATTGTTAACAGAAGAAATAAAATACCTTAGATCGCAGCTTAAAATTTCTTAGTCCGTAGATGTAACTTGTGGCAGTGCCAACTTTCCATTTGAGACAATACTCGACAAACCTCAAGTTAGCCTGAAAGAAAGACTTATAATCAAGGTCTAGGCCGCGGGCTTTATGCCATCTCCTGCATCCATCCAAGGTTATGGCTACGTGTTTAGGAATGATAAACTCTCCTTGTTGGAGCCTCGCCATAGAATTCTCATTAACTTCCTTTGATGATTGATTCAAATCTTCACGACTTTGTGCACAATTTATTGGTGCCACAGAATTATTATTATTACTAGTGTTTGTCAAAATATAATTGCTTCTAAAGAAGCGATTTGGGTTGTATTTGGGCAATAATAGGTTGTTTTTTGCTTGTGATTTAACTAGTATTTTTGAAGATGTTAAAAAAGAGAAGCCATTTACACAGACTAAACGTAGCATGTTTACTCTTTTGTAAGGTAAGTTTTCTAGATTGGAGTATGGACTATGGAGCTAGTATGGGTGTTGTTAACCACTAAAATGATCTACTTATATTCCCAAGCTAAGCACTCAAGAAGCTTCAATAAAATGCCTTTTTTGGATAGGGATGTTTCTTTTGTTGCTAACACAGTATTACGCACATTTTTCGTTTTCAAATTATTGCAACAATGCTGTTGTTATTCACGAGTGCATATTAGTATATGAATATTGAAAGTTTGTGGTGATGAAAGCTTGGAAAAACTATACTTTAATCATGCTATTGATTAGGATAATTGATTGGTAGAAGAGATCATATCATACGAAGATTATATATATATATATATATATATATATATATATATATATATATATATATATATATATATATATATATATATATAATTTTAGGCGTCAACCAATAGCTTAAACTTAAGATAAATTGGTCTTAATAAGTTAATATGATGTATATGTATCAACACTAACGTAATACCAAAGTCGATGGTGAAATATTTAGGCTCTGTTCTCTTCACCTTACAAAAATAAAATTAAGTAAAAATAATTTCAGTTCAGTAAAAATAAGTTCAGTTCAGTAAAATTAATTTCAGTTCAGCAAAAATAATTTTAGTTCAGTAAAAATAAGTTCAGTTCAGTAAAATTCAGTTTTCTTTAAGAAGAATTATAATAGAAAATCGGTAAAAATATTTTCAGTTCAGTAAAAATAATTTAAGTTCAGTAAAAATAATTTCAGTTCAGTAAAATTAAGTTCAATTCAGTAAAAATAAGTTCAATTCAGTAAAAATAATTTCAGTTCAGCAAAATTAAGGTGAATCAAACAAGCCTTAGTCTTGAATATGTTGTTCTCAATATGCATCCACGTTTCAAGTCATCCACCCTTCATTCCACCTTTTGGATGAATTATTATATTGCTAAATGTAAAAGTTAATTTAAAAGTGAAGGGGGAGGGAAAGAAAGGAAAAGATAGATAAGGAAAAAGGTTGCTAGTACAAACCTTACCAATAATCCAAAAATTACATATCCGCAAGAAGTTAAAAAAAACCGATGGCATAATCCACTAACTGGCAATTATTATTGTAAAACACATATTTAATAGTAGAAATATCAATACTCCTTTCGTATTTTTTTAAGTGTCAAAGTTTGACCGACACATCGTTTTAGACAATTTAATTGACTTAAATAAAATAAGTAAGTGCGGTAGTTAGAGTATTAAAAATTATAAAAGAAAGATAGTGGGGTTAATATTTTATTGAAAAGTAATGAATGTGAGAGGAAAGATATATTCGGTGATAAAAAAAAAAGTAATAGTGGGTTAAAGTAGGGACCATGAGAGAAGAAGAGATATAATATTTTAATGTAGTTTTTTACCAAAAAAGGAAGTGTAACACTTAAAAAAAACACCACCGGAAATGAAAAGTGTAACACTTAAAAAATCATTGAGGGAATATCTTTCTTTCTAATTGAATTTACACGTAAGGGAAGTAATGATATATAGGTTTATCAGGATTAAAATAGGGTATTATGGATTGAAATTCGTTTTTTGTTTTTTAAACAATAATACCTTGTATTTTATTGTTCAATAAATATAAGATTTTTTTTTTATATAAATAGCCTAATAAAACCTAAATAGGTAACAAAATCTATGATTTATTGAGAAATTTTCTTTAAAAACTAGGATTTTTTCAAAAAATTTTGTCAAAAACCACCTTAAATATCCTTGTTTTTGTGAAAAATCACCTTTTGAAAAAAAAAAATGTCAAAGACCACCTAATTAATTTTTTTTTTAAAAATTGACCGAAAGTGAACTTTAACTATTAACGAATCAGTGTCCTTTTGCCTTATAAGTTGATTTAATTACAAACGGTATGTATTACTACCTCCGTTTCTTATTATGTGCAACAAATATCTCACAAATAATACCTCTTTGTTGCACATAATAAGAAACGGAGATAGTATTAAACACCCAATTTCATTAATCATTATTGATATTGAAAGAGTAGATAAAGTTACAAATTACTAACAATTCTTTTTTTTTTTTTTTTTTTTGACAATACTAACAATTCTTAATGATCTTTATGCTAAAGAAAAAAAAATGACTTAATTGATTCATTGGATATGAAAATGACCTTCAAACCCATATTTAGTTCAGCATACTTTCATACAAGAACTTAACATCTTAGGATGAAATTTTAAGAGGAGTTGCAATGACCATAAGAGGATCTCGCCTGTGAATTGTAAGCCCCGCAACTTCAGTCATATCTAGCTCATCACCCTGAATTCCACCAGGAAGTTTCAATTCAAACTCGTTTATGAGAGTCGCGACCACGAGTTCAGCAGAAACCATGCCAAACGATATCCCTGGACAACCTCTTCTGCCTGCACCAAATGGAATATATCTGAAATCTTGCCCTCTGAAATCATCTGATGAACTTCTGTTTAGAAATCTTTCAGGTCGGAATAGGTCGGGTTCTTCCCAATACATCGAGTCTGTCTGAATAGCCCACGCGTTGATGATTACCAATGTACCAGCAGCTATGTCGAAACCATTTATTTTGGCGTCCTGAATCGACTCGTGAAAGACTAACAATGGACCTGGAGGGTGTAGCCGAAGTGCTTCCTTCATCACGGCTTTTAGGTAACTCATTTTTTCAAGATCATCCTCACAAACCTTCCGACCTTTACCTCCGACAATTTTTATTACCTCTTCTTGTAGCTCTTTCATAACTCGTGGATTTCTAATCAGTTCGATCACCACCCACTCTATGAGCGTGTAAGTCGTGTCGGTCCCAGCCAAAAACATATCCTGCATAGTTAAAAAGTTTAATACAACAACAACAAAACCTTAGTCCTTTAAAATTTATGTATTCTATGTTTAATAATGTTGCAATTAAAATTGTGTCGGTCCTAGCCAAAAACATGGGGAAATTCCCTGTTTTTTATGGTGAGAAACGAAATTTGTTTTTCATGGGGCATTTTCGTGAATAAATCAATAACGTTTTCATCATTGTGGGCTTCACAGTTGAATAAAATTGTTGGTTTATTTACGAAAATGTCATGTGAGAATTAAAAATTTGTTTCTCACCACTGGGGCATCTTCAAAAACACGTCCTGCATAGTTAAAAAGTTTTGTTTTTTTTTTTTTTTTTTTTTTTTTGGAAACAAGTTAAAAAGTTTAATACAACAACAACAAAGCCTTAATTCTTCAAAACTTTTACAGTGTTGAATAATGTTGTAAAATCATGTGTATATAACCTATTTTACGGAAAATTATTTACCGTTTCTTACCAGTATAACGGCTTTGATGCTGTCAAGTGACATATCATGTTTGTTGTTCATATGAACTTCAAGCAAAATATCCATAAAACTACGGTCGTTTCTCTCATTTTCTGACTCGACCACAATATTTTTCTTGGTGCTTAAATGAACTTGATGTTCTTTAACGATCTTGTCAAGAATTACATCCAAATCAGCTACGACTTTTTCCAATCGACTTTCCAAACCTTTGACACGATCGATCCAGCTAAGGCAGGGTACGAAATCTCCCAAAAACACAGTCCCAAGCAACTTCATGGCTTCATCCACGCGATCCTTAAAATTGATGCCTCCCTCATGATTTTCGCTACATTTTCTTCCAAAGGATGTTCTGCATATCACATCATATGTAAATGACAAAACAATTTCCGCAAAATTTACCTCTGAACAACCTGATCTGTTTAACTTTTCAACCATTTCAGCAACCTCTTCTTCTCTTATTGCTCGGAAAGATTGAACTTTCTTGGTATGCAACAGCTGCATAACGCATATACCCCTCATTCGCCGCCAATACTCTCCCGAATGAGAAAAGGCCACATCCTTTCCATTGTTAAAGATTCTAGTTGCATTGCGCAACTTAGGCCTGTTATAGAAGATCGAGTCATTAGTCTTCAGGACTTCTTCAGCAGCATCAGCAGAAGATACGACAAGAGCCGGTTTACTGCCGAAGTAGAGCAACATAACTTTGCCATATCGTCGAGATAATGATTGAAGTGAACGATGAGGTAAAACACCGAGCTGGTGAAGGTTGCCTAGGATTGGCAACTTTGGTGGCGAAGGTGGGAGGTTTTTTCCAAATTTACCGTGTTTTGAAGAAAGACTGTTGTAGAACAAAATTACAAACAGCATCAATGGGAGGAACAAAGGATGAAAAATCAGTTTTTGGGAGAATTGTAAACAAAGACTAATTATTTTTTCCATGTGTTTGGGTGTGTATATCTGATAGAACTCAATTACTGAAAAATGAAAACAAGAAAATAATATAACAGAGAAATTGAAGTTTTATTAGTTTATAGAATGAAATACTAGCTGAAATTAGGCGTTGAAAATCAACAAATAATTAATAAGAAAGAAGATTATCAAACTTAGTACAGTTACTTCTCTAATATTGTATAAAAGGACTCATAGTTAGAATGGAGGAAAAAAACAATGTCTGAATGAATGGAAAATGTAGAATAAGCGGTGTTCGGTTTATTCAAAGAGAGAGTAAGATAAGATTTTAATAATATTAAAAAAAAATAATAAAAAAAAAACCTATATACAATTTTGTTCTTAACAAATTAATGTAGCAACATATGAATGTTCTTTTGAGCTGTTTTGCTTTACTGAGATCTACTCTGTTATACTCTGCTCTACTATTTGGATTAAGAGTTTATTTGAATTTTTTCACGAAAATTAAGAAAATACATAGTACACAGGTGCATGTGGGGGTTAGAGAAATAATTTTTTTATTTTTTGTAAAAAAATTTACCCATTGAAACAGAATGCTTCAACTTTTCTGTTTTACTTTGTCCGAGTCTTAAGGGTTAGTTAGTGTTTTGAATAAATCAGTAGCAAGTTGTTATTTCTTCCACTTTTCTAGCTTAAGTTGTTTTCATGTAAGCCTATATAAAGGCACAAATATTGATCAATTGATGTAGCAATATTAAGAGCATATTATCAGATTTTCCTTTTGCTTTCTTAATTTAATTTACTCTGTTTTAATTCCCTCTATTTTACCAACAAATTCTGGTATCAGAGCTAGACTGTTTTCCTCAACCAAGCTCCACAAAAAAAAAAAAAAAAAAAAAAAAAAAAAAAAAAAAATCGGCTCTAATCCCTCTCTTCTCTCACGTAACCTCACCACTCAATCAAACAAGCTTCTACTATGTCTAACAACGGCCTAAACCCTTCTGCACAACCTCTCATTCCAATCTTCAAAGGCGAAAAATATCACCTTTGGAGTATCAAAATGCAAACCATGTTCAAGTCTCAAGAATTATGGGACATTGTTGAAGGAGGTTACACCGAAGCATCAGGAGAACCTGATCAACGATTGCGTGACAATCGTAAAAAGGATGCCAAAGCCCTATTTCTTATCCAATCTGCAGTGGATGATGACATATTCCCTCGCATATCGTCTGCCAAGACAGCCAAAGAAGCGTGGGAGATCATACGGCACGAGTACTTTGGCGATAAGAAGGTAATCTCTGTTAAATTGCAAGCATTACGTTCTGAATTTGATGGTTTGCAGAAGACCAAGAAGGAGTCTATGCAACAATACCTATCGAAGGTATCAGGTATTGTTAATCAGATGAAATCATATGGTGAGCTTTTGAGCAACGAGAGAGTTGTAAGCAAAGTGTTGCGCAGCCTGGATCCTGAGTTCAATGGGGTCGTTATTGCAATTGAGGAATCGAAAGATCTCTCAACTTACACATTCGACGAATTAATGTGTTCCTTGCTAGCTCATGAATCCAGGTTCAAGAAAGACAAGGAGAAAGGTGAAGAAAAGGCTCTACAAGTGAGAGGTGAGCCTTTCGTAAAGGGAAAAGGTGAAGCATCAAATAACAGAGGAGGCAGAGGTGGTTTTCGAGGAGCCTTTCGCGGTAGAGGTCGCGGTCGAAGGCACAATGGAGGATTCAATCAACACTCCAGAAGCAATATTCAGTGCAATTACTGCAAGAAAAATGGTCACACTGAGACCAACTGTTGGAGCAAGCAACGAGGAGAATCGAAGGCAAATTTCTCCGAGGCACCACAAGAGGAAAGCAATCTGTTTTTGGCCCATTCAAAGCTTGAACCGATGGAGCATGGAATCTGGTTCGTGGACAGTGGATGCTCTAATCATATGTCAGGAGAAAGGAAATGGTTCAAGTCAATCGATAACACAAAGCAGTCAGTTGTGCGACTCGGCAATGACAAGCAAGTTAAGGTGGAAGGTAGAGGCATAGTGGCAATTCCAACTTGTAATGGCGGGACGAAACTCATCCATGATGTTCAGTATGTACCTTCTCTTACTCACAACTTATTGAGTGTTGGTCAATTAATTAAGGGTGGATATTCTGTAATTTTTGAAAATGGCCATTGTGATATTCATGACCAAAATCGCAAAATTATGAGCATTAAAATGACCCCAAACAAAATGTTTCCCTTAAATATTTCACATAGTGAAACCAGTAATGCCCTCATTGCAAAGGGAAATAGTGAATCAAGTTTGTGGCACTTGAGATACGGTCATCTGAATATTAATGGCTTACGGTTGTTAGGCAAGAAACAAATGGTTCTTGGCTTGCCTACAATCGAGCCTATTGAGTTTTGTGAAGGATGTGTGTTTGGCAAACAAAGCAGGCCAGCCTTTCCAAGTGGGGAATCATGGAGAGCCTCAACTTGTTTAGAGCTAGTTCATGCGGATTTATGTGGACCAATGTCAATTGATTCACTAGGTGGGAGTCGCTATTTCCTACTGTTTGTTGATGATTTTAGCCGCATGAATTGGGTCTATTTCCTGAAGAAAAAATCTGAAGCATTCGAGCACTTCAAGAAGTTCAAGGCATTTGTGGAGAAACAAAGTGATTGTCACATTAAAACCCTTCGCACTGATCGTGGAGGAGAGTTTGTTTCAGAAGAATTTAATCAATTTTGTGAAGAAAATGGCATTCACAGAGAGCTCACTGCCCCTTATACGCCCCAGCAAAATGGCGTTGCCGAGAGGAAGAATCGCACAATTGTTGAAATGGGAAGAAGTATGCTAAACGCAAGAAACGTTCCAAAGGAATTTTGGGCTGAAGCCGTGGCTACTGCAGTCTATATTCTCAATATTTCTCCTACCAAAGCAGTCTATGATCAAACACCATATGAGGCATGGAAAGGTCGCAAGCCCAAGGTGAGTCACTTACGCATTTTTGGTTGTATAGCTTATGCTCTAGTCAATTCTCGTTCAAAACTTGATGAGAAATCACAAAAATATATCTTTGTTGGCTATAGCACCCAATCTAAGGCATATAAGCTATATAATCCTGTAAGTGGCAAAGTAATTATAAGCAGGAATGTCAAGTTTAATGAAGAGGCTAGTTGGGAAGATGCGAAAGATAGTGCTCAATCACCTAATTCTCTCTTGACTAATGAAGAAGAAGAGACTGCACATGAAATGCCTCAACCAAATAACAATGAGGTTCACACACCTCCTATATCACCAACCAGAAGTGCGTCCTCAACACCAAGCAGTGAGAGAAGCAGCTCATCAGATCAGTCCAGCTCATCATCAGACACACCACCACGAAAAATGAAGTCTTTAAGCGAAGTATATGAATCATGTTCGTTTGCCTTGTATGTGTCTGAACCAACCTGTTATGAAGAAGCAGTGGAGAATGAGCAATGGGAGGAGGCAATGCTAGAAGAACTTACTGCAATTGAGCGCAATCACACATGGGAATTGGTTGATCCTCCTTACGGTAAAACTCCAATTGGACTCAAATGGGTTTACAAGGTGAAACATAATGCTGATGGTAGTGTTCAAAAATATAAGGCAAGGCTTGTTGCCAAAGGATATGCACAAAATCCGGGTATTGATTACGACGAAACATTCTCTCCTGTTGCACGCTTTGAAACAGTGAGAATGCTTTTGTCTTTAGCTGCCAAATTAAAACTTCCACTTTACCAGTTTGATGTCAAATCTGCGTTCTTGAATGGCAACTTGGAGGAGGAAGTTTTTGTGTCCCAACCTGAAGGTTTTGTGGTAAATGGGAAGGAGCATAAGGTGTACAAGCTGAAGAAAGCACTTTATGGCCTAAAACAAGCTCCAAGAGCTTGGTACAAGCGAATTGACTCATATTTTCTGCAAAATGGCTTTGTGCGTAGTGATAATGAACCAACCTTGTATGTGAAAGGGAGTAAGTTGTCTGATTTCCTGATTGTGTGCGTGTATGTGGATGATATAATCTATTTGGGATCATCACAAAATCTGATTGAAGAATTCAGGTCCTCAATGACAAAAGAGTTCGAGATGACGGACTTGGGGAAGCTAAAATATTTTCTTGGACTCGAGGTGAATCAAGCTGAAGATGGAGTGTTTATCTCGTAAAGGAAATACGCAAAGGACCTGCTGCATAGGTTCCATATGTACAATGCTAAGCCTGCTGCAACTCCTATGAATACGAGTGAGAAACTAAGGCATGATGATGGTACTGAAGCTGCGGATTCGAGTTATTATAGAAGCTTGGTAGGCGGACTGAATTATCTAACTCACACTCGTCCTGACATCGTGTACTCTGTAAGTGCTCTTTCTCGTTATATGCATGCTCCCACTATGCAACATCTTGGAGCTGCTAAGAGGGTGCTACGGTACATTAGAGGTACACTTGAGTATGGCATTTGGTATGCGCAAAATGCAGATTGCAAGCTGTTTGGGTTCAGTGACAGTGATTGGGCAGGCTGTGTTGATGATAGAAGAAGCACCTCAGGTCATACCTTCATCTTGGGGTCAGGAGCAATATCATGGAGCTCGAAGAAGCAGGATATAGTGGCACTCTCGTCGTCTGAAGCCGAGTATGTGGCTGTTACATCTGCAGCTTGTCAAATGGTTTGGTTGCGAAGACTGTTGAGTGAGGTTGGTTGTGAACAAAAACAAGCTACTGAGATTTTCTGTGATAACAAGGCAACAATTGCCATGACTAAGAACCCAGCGTATCATAGTCGAACCAAGCACATAGACATACGCTTTCACTACATCAGAAGTTTAGCTGCAAAGAAGGAAGTCGAGCTGAAATTTTGTGCAACAAACAATCAGACTGCAGACATACTCACGAAGGCTCTTTCTTTTGATAAGCACACTTACTTTAGGCAGAAGATGGGTGTGTGTAGCTTTGAAGCAAGGGGGTGTATTGAATGAAGAATGCTTCAACTTTTCTGTTTTACTTTGTCCGAGTCTTAAGGGTTAGTTAGTGTTTTGAATAAATCAGTAGCAAGTTGTTATTTCTTCCACTTTTCTAGCTTAAGTTGTTTTCATGTAAGCCTATATAAAGGCACAAATATTGATCAATTGATGTAGCAATATTAAGAGCATATTATCAGATTTTCCTTTTGCTTTCTTAATTTAATTTACTCTGTTTTAATTCCCTCTATTTTACCAACAGAAACAATTTAACTTGTACAATACATTTTCTCTCAAAAAAAAAAATAAAAAAAACCTTGTACAATACATTTAATTTGGCAATAATTTTTTTTTTTCAATAAGGCCAATAATTTATCTACAAAATACAATTTGATTTGAAAAACAATAAATTGTCATACTTTAGTCTGTAAAAAATCTTTTTATTTACCTCTTCTCTCCTCCTCTCTTCTAGGGTTTCTCCAAAATCTTTGTCATTTAAGCCGGAAATAGTTTAATTTCATATTTGTCGATTAGGTCGGAAATAGTTTAATTTCTCGAAAATTAGACTATTACCGACCCTTTTCCCTTAATTTTATTTAGTTTTGCAATTTAGGTTTTAATAAATCTACACAAGTAGTATATAGATACCCGTTCGTCTCCCTATGGTGGAATAGTTACGTTATTTTTAGTTATTTGTTTACGTTTAGGTTTGCTGTGTGTTAGGGTTTATCAAAAAGGTAATCATCTTTTGCCTTATTGTTAGTTCTTTAGTAAATATTTATTCAGGATCGCAACGATTGTCAAGTTTTGAAATGCTTTCAAGCGAGTTAGATGAAAATTATCCTTACGGCTACAACAAATCGTTAGACCGTCTCTCCAAAAAAGATGTATATTCTAGCGATGTGTGCGAGAGATGTACCACAATGCAAGATCTTTTCAACGATTGAAGCTTTGATGAAGGAAACCCTATTTGGCTCAATTTTATGTATTTGTGATTTAGATTTCATTTGTAAATGTTGGATGGCTTTTTATTCAAAAATTGATTTGTTTCAAAAAATAAAATATTTTTTTAAAAATTTATTATTTAGGAATAGATTCTTACCAAATACTTCGTACAAAGCAAGAAAAGAAATAATAATAATAATAAAATAAAAAATACGGAGCTAGCAATATAGTTGTTAAACTAGTTGAGAGAAATCCATTTTTTAGGCTCTTATGTCTCCATTATACTAGAGTAATTTTATATTAAAAACTAGATTAGCCCTGTGCAATGCACAATATAAAAATTTTGATTAAAATTAGAAAGCACCATATACATTAAGAAGTTGAACGGAAAGGAAAGGAGGAGATTAATCATATTCTAGAAACCCTATATTCCATTGGTAGATGAAAAAAAAAATACTCCACACTTGTATAATTTTATGGGAAAGTTAACAATTAGGCGGGAAAATATTAAAGAAAAAGCTGTCACATAGATAGTTATGATGCATGTCAGATTGTCAGTGATTGTTGTTTTAGTTTTATTTATAAATTGTTTCATAAATTCAAATCAAGGTGAATAATAACTAATCTCATCTATTGATCATAAATATATATCAAGGTTAGTACACACACACACACACACACATATATATATATATATATATATATATATATAAATCAAGTTATAATGAGAACCAAGGCTAAAATAAGAAGTAGGAACTAATCTAGGCCCTTAAATCATGTTAATCCAATGGCTCACATGCTTCCCGTATCATTAATGGCATTTTCGTAATATTTGAATGTTACAAACTTATTCCCAGTTTTATTTCTAAAAGGTAAATAAAAAGTTAGTAAAAGTAAATGAAATCAGTCATAAAGTAAATGAAATTGCCTTTAAAGTTAAAAAACTGGAAAAAAGTTTGAAAATCCGTGAAATTACGAAAATGTCATTAATGAAAGCGGGTGAGATGTCAGCCGTTAGATGGAGCACGATTGAAGGCTGAGATTAGTTCCTAGTTCCTATTATTCATCTTGGTTCTCACATGATCTCAATTCTCTCTCTATATATATAATTGAGATCATGTGAGAACCAAGGTGAATAATAGGAACTAGGAACTAATCTCAGCCATTGATCACACAACATCTAATGGCTCACATTGCACCCGCTCTCACTAATGACATTTTCGTAATTTCGCTGTTTTCAAACTTTTTTTCAATTTTTTTAACTTTTAAGGCAATTTCATTTACTTTAAAACTGATTTCATTAACGTTTACTGATCAATTTTCATTTACTTTTGAGAAATGAAACTGGAAACTACTTTGTAAAGTTAAAATACTACAAAAATGTTATTAATGACACGGGAAGCATGTGAGCCGTCCGATTAACATGATCTAAGGGCCTATATTAGCTCCTAGTTCTTATTTTAGCCTTGATTCTCATTATAACTGCCAAAAAAGTCATAGAATAAGAATTATATATATATAATTTAGGTAATACAAATTCGATTATTATTCTTATGACTTTTTTTGGCCGAAAAATAAAAAAGTCAACGCCGGAAAATGGTCAAAGGACCCTCCTCACATCCTAAACATGATATAAGGACATTTTTATAAAAAGGTCTTTGTCACAAAAAGATCTACTTAAAAGACCTTCCTCACAAATTTTCCTAGAAATTTATACTCCCTCCAGTTTTTTAAATGCATCACTTGTTAATGCATGGACTTTTAGGACTAAAATATACTATGCGGAGTAATATGTTAGTGACTGAATAATTTATTACAATAAAAGTAAGATGATGACTATGAAAGAGGAAGTATGTGATTAAAGATGGTAGATATTTTTATTCTTTAAAATAAGGACCAAGAAAGAGAAAGAAATGATAAAATAATTTGAGCGGGGTGTAAAGTAAGCGAAAGAAATGGTAAAACATAGTTTAAAATTACTAAATAATATAGAAGTGGTGCATTTAAAAAAAAAAAAAAAAAAAAAAAGGCTTTTAATAGGTAAGTTTTGACAAAAAGCCGTTTACTATTATCGTGGCAGCACCCTAAGTTCAACAAATCGGTCATGAAATTAAATGTTAACTACGTATTCGAAAATGTAGCTTGTTAAACCAAATAAGCCTCAGGTCCTTATGTAGTACGGAGTAAGTAAATAATTGGTGATAGTAGAAGATAAAAAGAAAATTAAACATACCCAGGCCACGGTGTACCATGGTTGATGCATATATCATATAGTATGTGTTTCACATATACATCTCATAATCAACATTATGTATTACTTTACATACTTAACCACCATCAAACTATCAATCATAGATTCATAGATTATTATTGCACCTGTTGCTCAGCTCTTTGGCTTGATGATAGCTTGTTTTTCATCATGTACACAACTTAACACACATGTTATGTTAGTAATATATATACCCCCTCCATTTTCCAGAATTTTACTCGCTTTCTATTTTTATTGTCTGTTTTTCTATGTTCTACTCCCTTTTGCTTTATTCATTTTATGTCAACTTTATTTTCCGTTAGATTGTTTGTATTAAGACAGGTCATTTGTCAGGTGCTGCTGTAAGGAAAAGTATTTGTTTAATGCCTGTACACGGATTACAAAATTGCCATGTGATGAACTTGATTTGTTTAACACATTTATAAACTTGGATTTTCTGTTTTTACCTTCATCTATCATTTTCTCTTATTCGTTACCCCTATGAAATAATAGGAAAGAAATAAAAGTGTCAGATGATTGGAGAAAGATGGATACTTCCCAAATATTTTCAAGTAGCTAAGTTATAAAACACATGGAAAATACAACAAATTATAAAACACACAAAGACGTTGGAGTTAATGCAATTGGTTAATCAGGGACGGGATATATATATTTTTTTAATAAAGGAAAGAAACAAGAATTAGACTTGTCTTCTCTTAAAACTGTAACCCAACTTATATGAAGCAATAAAAAAAATTTACTATCTAAAAAAGGATCAATATTCTGGTGTGTTTGCATGAAATGACCTAAAGAAGCAACATTATCTGCTGCTATATTGCCCTCTCTATAGATGTGCCTGGATTCGACGGAAGAGAAAGACGTAGGAGCTCCCTTATATCTTCCAGCAATAACTGAATCTTCCATGGGCACTGAGTTTTACCCTGCAAAATATTAATTATAAGTAAGTTATCCCCTTCAATAAAAATATGGGAAAAAGTGTGGGACCGTGCAAATAGAAGGCCATTGCGAAGGGTAGTAGCTTCAGCAATAAGAGGCGTACTTGTGTCAATATTAAAAGACCGACTACAAATATGATTACCCAAGTGGTCTCTGATAACTACACCTGCACCTGAGGTACCGCGTACAGACCCATCAAAATTTATCTTAACAACACCATGATGAGGAGGAGACCAGGAAATCTGAATCGTCTGAGAATTAGCTTTAGAAGTAGAAGGAACTAATTGATTATCCATAGAATCCAAACAAGAGCGCAACTTCCATTCATGAAAGATTTTTTAGGCACGGGATAAGATAGCCATAGAAGAGAAATTCAAGTTTTGAAAGAAAATTGAGTTTCTAGTTTTCCAATTACTCCACATAGAAGTAATAATCTTAATCACAGAAAAAGTAAAATTCCCAAGTAAAATTCTGAAAAGCTGATAAAAATTAGGAAATTTTGATTTTTACCACCTTCAAATAACGACTTTATTGAATTTACCACCTCCAAAAAAAATAAAACATCAATTTTCCCACCAATCACCTCCAACTAACGGATTCCTTCCATAAATCCGTTAGTGGGGCCTACCTTGCACACGTGTCGCCATATTATTGGGTAAGTTTTAAACAAAAATTAAAAAAAAAAAAACAAATCCTCATCCATTAACCGGTGGTTGCTGCCACCGTCGGGACCCCCACCACCGGACCGACTACGACCAGCCCCACCACCTAACCGCTACGACCAGCCCCCACCACCTAACTGCTACCAACCCCCACCACCTAACCGCTACGACCAACCCCACCACCTAACAGCTACCACCGCACCGCACATCCACAACCATCACACCAATTTCGACCCCCTTTCCACCAATTTCCGACCTCAAAACCCTAGCCACCACCTAACCGCTACGACCAACCCACCACCTAACCACTACCACCGCACCGCACCTGCCAACGGACCCCCGGAACCCCCCAACAGCACCGCACAGCCACAGCCACCGCATCGATTTCGACCCCCCTCTCCACCAATTTCCGACCTCAAAACCCTAGCCACCACATTCCGACCACCCATATAGCCCCCCCCCCCTAATTCCAACAACTCTTAAAACCCTAGCCACCACCAATCCGCACTCCTAAAACCCTATCCACCACCTAATTTCGACCACATCCCTAGTCTAAACCAAATTCCGACCCCTCCCTTGCCCCCACACGAAATTCCGACCAGCCACGGTGAGTTAATTTCGTTGCCAGCTGGGTTGATATGGAAATCGGGGAAGATGAAGAAGAAACATAAAAGGTGGGCCCTACTAACGGATTCATGGACGGAATCCGTTAGTTGGTGGTAAAATCAAAGTTTTGGAATTTTTGTTGGTGGTAAAGTAAATCTTTTTTTTTTTTGGAGGTGGTAAATTCAATTAAGTGGTTATTTGAAGGTGGTAAAATTCAAAATTCCCTAAAAATTATTATGAAGAGGAACATGACCTAGCCAATTATTAGTAGGGTTAGCTGACCAAAAATTTCGTAAACAGACATGAAAGGAATAAATGATCCTATGTTTCAACATGAAAATTACATAAAGGACATGTACTGGGAATGTCCAACTAACGATGAACAAGATTTGCTCTAGTAGGAAGAGCGTTATGAAGAAGTTGCCAAAAAAAAAATTCAATTTTGGAGAGATATATAACTTCCAAATCCAAGAAAATTCTCACTTAGTGTGGGAAGATATGTTATGGACTAACCAAGTAGCAGATTTTACAGTAAAATCGCCATTGTTAGACAAACCCCAACAAGGTTCATCTTGAATAGACGAGGAAGGAAATTAGGGACAAGGATATATTGCAAGCTACTAAGAACATTTGTGAAAAGGTCAAGGACAGGTTGTTTGAACCCAAAGCCATCGACGAGGCCTAGTTTAATTTGATCAAGAGTTGTGGACTCGTGGCACGTTGTTAGAGATATAAGATATCAGAGAATATATGAGTGTTATATTTTCCGTATTGATCTTATTAGGAGAATGATATATTTAGGTTTATTTTATGTTAAGATATTATTTAGAGAATGATATATTTAGGTTTATTTCATTTCGTAGGTTTTGAATAAATACTCTACCTATTGATGAATAATAATCAAGTCATTCTATTCACACTTTCCCCTAATTTGTCATGGTACCGAGAGCATGTTAAATCTTGGGGCCGTTCACAAAAATATTCCCCCTGCCGGTGGGTTAGAAAATTAAACTCACCAGCGGGATTCATAAATTTTACCAAAAAAATTCGGCTGTGCAATTTTGTTCTCACAATTTCTTAAGAATTTCTACGTAAAAGATGAACTTAATTATGTAAAAAAATTTGGATCTCAACCTACGCTCTAATACCATGTCAAATATTGGGGGAAAATAGTTCACTATATCATTCTCATTAATTAATATTGGCCACATACAATATTTATATATAGGTATCTTTGGAGGGCAAGACCAAATAACCTAAGATAATCACAATATATTCTAAGTTAACCTTCCACAATATTCTCAATATTATCTCTCCTAAAATATATTCCAATACACGCCTCACCCTGACCTGCTCATCTAACCAAATCGGTGGTTGCCTCCGTGTTAATGAATTATTTGATGTGGCAACTAGCCCAAACCGAGCTTTATTTCTCCCAAGTTTCTGCACCAGAATTTGGAGAAGTTGAGTTCCTCCAAGCCTTGTGCTCCTTTAAGAAAAGGGAAAGAACGTCTGGAAAGTGATCTAATGTTCAAATTTGAACTTGATATGTTTTTAAATTGAAAAAGGATGTAAATTAGAAAGGCTAAGTCTCTAGTGATGATACCCAATAGCTAAAAGGAACATTTCAAAATAATCCCCCTAAAAAAAGCCACTATTTTTTTTAATCATAATTAAAAAGATATATATAGCTTTTGCCACAATATAATAGTTTCCGTCAAGAAAATTAATAGTGAGACCTACCTTTATGATTTGGGGTATTTTTGACTTTTGGTGTCGAAGTGTTCAAATTGGGCTCAGGATCATTAAAATAAAATAAAATAAACTATAGATTGCCTCGTTTTTCTTGCTAATAAGTGTCTAGCCCTAAAAAAAAAAAATAAAGAAGTGTCTAGGTTTATATGTCTTTTTTTTTAAAAAAAAAAACAAAAAACCTGAAAAATTATATTATTAAGGTCTTAAGGGTCATTTTGGCCATAAAGGATCCAAATTGAGTTTGAAATTGTAAAAAGAGCAATAAAATTGCCTCATTTTGCATGATGTGAAACAAAACCCTTTTTGTGGTAGTAAAAGACACTCTCTCTTTCATAATTTTAGTCCATATAAATCAATCACATAAATTAAGAAAAGAAGAATATTTGGAATCTAACATTATTAAATAACAAAATAAATCATAATTAGTTTACCTTATTTAAATTTTTATTTTATTTTATTTTATTTTTTTGAAAGCATAATTCATAATTCACAAATTAAAGTTTCGTATGCGGCTGGCCGTACCATGCGGCCAACCATTATTTTTTTTAATTTTTTTCCATTTTCTCTCTCCTCTCCTCTCATTTCCCCAGATCGTCGTCGCCTTCTTCGTTCATCCTTGAAGCACTGGATTCCTGCTCCAACGATTGTCATCGACTTCCTTCTCCAACCTAGATCGTCGTCGACATCGTCTTTGCCTTCTTTGTCACAGAATTCGCTAGCCAAACTGACCTCCGCTGTCGTCTTCGTGTTCATTGTGATGAATTGCATATCGATTTGAAGGAAATTAATGTGAATTGCGACTAAATTCGAAGATCCAAACCCTAATATTTCCCCCAAATTTCAGCAATTCAGGTACCAATTCATCATTTTCGTGCCTATTTCCTCCATTCAATACTTTTTCGCGGTTGATCTGGTGACCTCCGCCGTCATCTTCATCTTCTTTGTGGTGAACCGCAGATTTGAAGGAGATTGAGGAAATTGTGGTGGCGTATCGGGATTAGGTGTGCGTGGTTGGTGGTGACGTGGTGGTTAGGGTGGGTTTTGGGAGTTGGTGGCAGCGTGGTTGCTACGCGTGGTTGTTGGTGGTTAGGGTGGGTTTTGGGTGTGGGTTCGGGTTTGGTCAGTGTTAGGGGCTGGTGGCGTGGGGCAGTGGGTAAGGGAGTTGGTGGTGGTGTGGTGGAGTTTAAGGCTTTGAAGTGGTGTAGGATTAGGGGTTACTTACTTGATTAGGGGTTACTTGGTCCGGTTAGGAGTTACTTAAGGGGTTACTTGGTCCGATTAAGGGTTACTTAAGGGGTTACTAGGTTCACTCAGGGGTTACTTGGTCCGATCAGGGGTTACTTAAGGGGTTACTTGGGGGGTTACTAGGAGAGTTACTTAATTGGGGTTACTTTGGGGGTTACTCGAGGTCTTACTTTGGGGGTTACTAGAGGGGTTACTTAAGTGGGGTTACTTGGGGGATACTTGAGGGGTTACTTTAGGAGTTACTCTCGTCGCACCGTGCGGCCAGTTGCACCAGAAACGCACTGTTCATAATTGCATGATTCAATGTAGAGATTCCAATACATAGAACCATGTCATCAATCCATAACCAATTAATTTCAAAAAAATTAAGTTGTATGTTCAATATGGGTAGATCTTTTTTGAAATGCCTAAAATAATATATGGGACTAACATTATGAAACAGAGGAAGTATTAAAAGTGGTCAAATACCAAAAAAATTTAAGGTAGTTGTATACAAATAGTAATTTTTAATGGTGGTCATTTAATATGTTAGATTTTCCTAGCTAAAATTAAATTTCTCTTAGGTCATGTTCACTTCACCCTAAAAAAAATAATATTTAGTAAAATTGATTTCAATTCAGTAAAAATAATTTCATTTTACTAAAAATCAGTAAACTTAAAGAAGAAGTAAAAGAGGAAATCTATAAAAATAATTTCAGTTCAACAAAAATTAAGACGAAATGAACAGGATTTTACTTTACGTACCATAAGATCATTTATGGCTTTCTATGTGGCATTTACATCAGCCCGCTGCCCGCACCCCACGGTGTTGCATGGCTTTTTGTACAGTACTCTTAGAGCCGATGTTAGATAAATTTGCTTTGATGGTTTTTGAAACACCCAATCAATTTTAAGAATTTGTAAATAATTTTAAGTATTTAGAACTTATTTTAAGGCCCTAGTTGTTTACTTCACCTTATTTTTGCTAACCTAAAATTATTTTTAATGAACTGAAATTGTTTTTGTTGAATTTAAATATTTTTTACTGAACTAAAACTAATTTTACTGAAATTATTTTTACTGAATTTCTATTATATTTCTTCTTTGAAGTTACTAAATTTTAATGAATTGAAATTAATTTTATTGAACTGCACTTATTTTTACTGAACTAGACTTATTTTAACTAAAGTGAAATTATTTTTATTCAATATTATTTATTTAAGGTGAATTGAACGGGGGCTAAATTAAAGGACTAATCTAATTTAATGTTACTATATTCGATTTTCAAATAAAATTATTCCAAGATTTAATGTGTATTTTAAAAAGATATATATATATATATATATATATATATATATATATATATATATATATATATATATATATATATATATATATATAAGCATTAATTATATTCTTGGAAATTGTATAAAATTAAGAATTCATGACAAAACACGCGTAAGTCGGTGTAATCTATCTATATATTATACTAAAAGACAAGCGCCTCAATGTGAGGATGACAAATGTCACTCTCTCATTGGCTTATCTTATGTATAAAATATATCTATATAATTACTGTTTACATATTCAAGCATAGTTATTTTTGTTAAACTTCAAACCATAAAAGCAAGTTTCTATACATGCATAAGATTTTCATGATTTCCTAACATAAATATTGATTTAATTTTTTTTATAATAAATATATACTTTCCAATACTACAAATAATCCATAAAGTCTTTCCAATCTTTATTTATAGTAAGTTAAAGAATAATAATTAATTTGAAGTAATATGATTAAAGTGGCATAATTAAGGAAACAAATATTTCGTATTTTGAAAGGCTAGTATTGTTTTTTTTAATGAAAATTAAATAAAATCGATAGTATTTAGTTTGACGTCAATTATGAAATCAATACAAACATTTAAAAAAATCAGATGTACAATAAAATATTATGCACCTATTATAAAAGCTACCCTGTAATGAATGAAAGTTATTTATGTTTTATTGATAAAAGTTACCCAAAATAGTCTACAAGTTATCCTAAATTCAATTAAAGTAATCGGATGAATACAAAAGTTTTTGATAAAGATACAAAATAGTGTAAAAATTATTTTTATCGTTTGTGGTACTCCTTGACATATATTGAATGCTGAGCCGAAATGTTGTCTTGGAAAAAAATACATAATCTTGAACAAAAATTTAATTTAAATAAATCGGCCTATCATTTTCTATACAATGTCTTTTACAATGACCTTTTGTTTTTCTTGCATAAAAAAAAAAAGAACCAATGACCAATCTAAACAAGAAGAATAAAAGTTAAATTGAATTAGACATTTGACGGAAAAGGGATAGATATAAATTGTAACTATTACTCGTGTTTTAAATTGTAATATTCGTATTAACAATGCTATTACTTATGAACTTTTTTTAGAAAAACTAACATTTTGATTTAAAAATCGTGCATTGCTCATGTACTATACTAGATATACAACAATCATGTGCAATAATTTATGTTTTTTTATACATAATAATACTTTTAACTATAATAGTATGTGTATATAATATAATATTTTTCATAATATAAAAAAGTATATGTATATAATATAATATTTAATAACACGTGTCCTCCATACCAAGTGTAGTCCCAATCACCACTACACCAATTGGTTGTTGGTGTAGCGGTGATTCAGACTACACTAGGTAGGGAGGACCTATGTTCGCTCCCCTGCAACAACAATCAGAAGGGGAATGAAACCTAATAACCTAGAATTGATCCTCAAATTTGGATTAGCCCAAAGGGTGAACCGGATAGGACACCCAAAACTCAATGCATATATGACGGGAATTAACTTATCCTTTATCTATCTTATAAAAAACTCCAAAGTCTAAATTTTTTTTCAAAATATAATAATAACATTTGTAAATTTTTGTTAATATGAAAGATATAAACCTATCAAAATGTATATATAGTTAAATTGTTTAATAACTCATATCGAATGCGTAGTTTTATTAAAATTATTTGCATGTAATCATTAAAAGTGTAGGATGCTGTGTAGCTATGCAATGTCCAAAACTTTAGTTGAACGACTTTGATTTAGTGATTGTACGGTAAAAAGATATTGACTTCGATCTTGAAACCTAATAGTCTAATAAATTCTAAATAGAAAAATTAAATCAAAAGGAAATGAAAATAGTAAATGTCTTTAAATATTGAAATAAACATAACCTTTTAAATCAATTTAGTGAATTCAAGAGATAATTTTAAGGCTTTTAAAATTAAATGGGGGAAAATATATGTAAAAAGAACATTTTTAGATATATAAATGTCCATGCACTATTATAAGAGTTTTGTTAAACTTTTTATAATTAAGGTAGGATAAATCTTAGTAATATATATTCCGTATATTTTATTTATATAAAATTATCAGTATCCAATCATCCATACCTATATAAGAAGTATTTGTGTTGTATACTATATTTAATCAGTTGTTGGTTATATATGTGATTATATAATATATAGTTTTTGGCACAATGGTTAACTTAGGAAATTATACGTTCTGCTAGATCAAATATAAGGTTATTATTGTGTTTATAGATTTAATGAGTGCGACGGGTAAATAAAACATGTATATATTAGATTGATTGTAGCTACTGATGCGGATGGTATGATAAGAAAATTTTATTTTTTTCTCAACGGGAGATATAAATAAATTAGTCCACTTCTTATATAGTTATGTGGAGTATTATTCAATTATTTTTCAATTAATAAAATAACATTATAAAAAATTAAAAGAAATTCAAATAACATAAAATACTATTCAAATGACGTTCCTTTAATTCTTTTTATTGACCATTAGTAACCAAGTCCTTTAATAGTAAATGAATTACCTTTGTTTTTATTTTTATTTTTCCTACGGGTTTAATAATTTGATTTGTAAATCGTGCATCGCACGGGCACTATATATATATATATTTATGTATATATATATATATATAGTACAGGGACATCACTAATAATGGCAATCAACTACTCAGATTACTTTTCGAAACACATAAAAATTTCGGATTGATTACCTTTTTTTTTTTTGCTCAATCAACAAAGCATGGTTTATTGTTTTGTTGGTGTCACTAATTGATTTAGAGTGTAATATTTAATGTAAAAAATAAAGTTAAATAAGTTTTTGGTGAGATAGTGACTTTTTTTTTTCTTTTGTTGAAATTCGAGATATTGATTTAAAAGATGGAGTAAATGAATAACGAAAATGACCTTAATAACACGTGAAACATGTGCTCATCAAATTGCGATATGATGTGAAAATCTAAAGCCCTAGAAGCCCACATCATTTCTTTATTCTCATTGTAGACCCTGTTAATAAGAAAAGCATTGTACAACTTTTGGTTAGCTAGTGGTTTTTCTACCATTCGTTGATCATTTAATATTATTGTGGCATAGTGGGAGTGTAAAAATTTTACCTATTAGAAAACCAAAAAGAAAGATAGGTATTATGGAATATGGATGATTTTGTTGGTGGACCAACTCAACCAAAAGCTTAAACTGATGGTTGAGGCCCAGGAATAAGTTTAATACTCTATCACTCCCCCTCACATGAAAGACCCTTTGAGCTTGAAATGTGGATGCAAAACAGGCCCACCCATACCTGGTGCGAATTAATTCCACTTTGAAAGAGGGGCGGATGAGATTCGAACCCATGACCGTTGTGTCACGCTGGCTCTGATACCATGTTGGTGGACCAACTCAACCAAAAGTTTAAGCTAATGGTTGAAGCCCAAGAATAGATTTTATGGTTGTTGTTTGAAAAATGATAACCATAATTTTTTAAACAGAACGGTTAAGATTTATTGAATTTTAAATAATTTTTATATTTTAATACTAATTAAATATTAATTCAAATATTTTCTAATAAAAAATTTAATTTATTATCTGATTTTCAATTGTATTAATAATTAAAATTGAATTTCATAAATTAACTGGAAAAAAAATTGAAAATTAAAATTGAGTTTCTAAAATAAGAAAAATCAAAATTTAATTAATTTTAGCATTAAAATATATTTAAAGTTATTAAATCAAAGTCATCCAATTTTAAAAATTGTGTTAGTCATTTTTAAACGACTATTATAGGTTAGATCTAATATTAATTCAACTTTATTAGAAGAATTTTATTATGTGCACCTAAATTAACATACAGTCATACACATTGCCACATTGGTTATGAAAGTGTGTACTTAAAAGGTGTGTACACACCGCTTAAAAATACAATTAATTATTATTGAAATTTTATGTGTATAAATAAATGAATAAATAAATAAATAAATAGATAGATAGTTTCAAATTGTGCTTAAAATAAATTAGTGCCAGTAAATAGATTATGCTATCAAATTTACTCCATTTTTTTTTCCACGGTATAATAACATATGCTAGGATGTACATTAATTAGTTTTCTTTAACTTCTTATGAAGACATGCTGCTTTTTAAAATAGCATTGTTCAAAGAGTATTATTGTCGTCAACTAACTTGGATTGAACTAATCTATGGGAGGTCTTAAAGTTTCAACCTAATAATACGCATTATCCTACCTAAGAAGAAGAGAAAAGAAAAAGGGATATTGGCAAGATTTGGAAGGGCCCAAAATCGTAGCTGGTATGGGCTGCATATTTTATTTTTGAGGTAGGCCGTCAACCTTGTCTAATTGTCTCCAAATTTTGTTTTCTAGTAATGAAGAGGTTTTGAGCCTATCTGTGTAATAATACATCTGTATAGCAGTTAAGCAGTACTGTATATAGCAATAAGGGGTATGAATAAACAAAAAGATTTGCGTGGACCTGGTCCAAAATAATATTATTGTAGACCCGAGATCTATACACATGCAACTGACATTATATTGAACATAATGACCATTATTTTTAACATAGTAACCTTCAATCAATTAACCTATACTAAAGGCGAACCTAAGATAACATTTGTCACGATGTCATTAATAATTTTCCCTCCTTTTTGCACTTTCTTTTTTTTTTTAACCAAATTTTAATGACTTCCATTTTATAAGCTACAATAATACTTATTTCTATTTTGACAACATATCTAATCCAACCATACTCAATTAATATTTTTTTTTATCATATATTCTATATACTATTAATCTTTTAGTTACAAGTATACAAACATAGATTAAAAATAAGGTATTAAATATTAAGGAGTATCAATTTTTTCCTCCAAGCTCCAACATTAATCATTTGACATTAATCGTTATGCAATGTGATTATTAAAATTAAAATAAAAACCGCTACTACTCACTATAAATACATTTTTAAAAAGTTGATTATGGAATACTAATTATCCTAAAGTAATATAAATCACCTAAATTTTCATTTAATGCCGGTCAAAGTGAGTCAACAAAAATATAAGGATAAATGTATATGAGTTCGTATACGGGTACTAACCTTTTATTTTTTTCCCTTTTTTTTTGAAGACATATACGGGTACTAACCTAAGCTTATATTTTCGTTTTCTTATATAAAACCCAATAGTTTCTAAATTTCTATTAATAAATTATTTTTTATAAAATTCAAAACAATAACCTTTACGCATTTGGTATAAATTAAAATTCAAGTTATTTTGTCACAAATATTTTTTTTTGATAAATTGTTAAATTAACAACTATTCTTTATTCCCCTCAAAAATAAAAATAAAAAATAAATAAAAACCATTCTTTATAATTTTTGTTGTAAAGTTTAAGTATAACCGTGCATGGCACGGGACTTAACCTAGTTATTTTTAATATAGTAACCTTTATTAAAACTACTACAACGTTTAATAATATTGTGAACTTGAAATACGACGCTATTACCCTAATTTTAGCATAGTGGCCTTTATTATTCATATTGATCAGTATATAAAATATTTCATTACAAAAATAATCACTTAGGCCTATATATTACCAAATGATTTATATTTCAACATAGTGACCTTTTTTAAAATTATAGTGACCCTTTTTTTGTTAATAAAACAACCATACTTTCTCTAATGTTAGTGGTCCACAATAAATTAGTGTGAACCAGGTCCATTTAAGAATTTGTAATGAATAAAAGGCTAAAAGTGGAAAGCATTAATTAAAAATATTCACTAATTATAATGATATGTGTGTGATTATGTCATACATTCCTAAACTAATATTAAATAAGAAAACATATTTAATGTTTATTTGTAGCCATAAGGGCAACATATAGCATCACCCTTTTTTTTTCATTTCTTACGTTTTATCAAATATGTTTTTATTCTTCTATCTTTACTTTTCCAAATTTATGAGCACCCTAATAATAAAGATACAATTAAGGGTTGATGTACTGAATCATATATGCTTTAGGGTGCCCATAAATTTCCGAAAATAAAGATAGAAGGACAAAATCTGATAGTGTGTTTTTTAAAGAAATACCAATTCGAGACTATGATACCTATAAAGTGTTGACTCACTTGATAAGTTTCTTACCTTAAATCCTAGAGGTATAAGGTTTGAAACTTATCAAGTAAGAGTACTTGGGAGTAAGGATTGCCTTACTTGATCTCCCCTCTATTCCTAAGTGTCTTACTCGCAAATATTGGACCAAAAATACCTTAATGGTTAAGGTCTGATAGGGGTATGTAAAATTTCAAACAAAATGAACACGGTTATCATTTGTAAAATTATAAAAATGAACATGGGACATTCAATTTTATCATTTGTGCCTTTTTTGCAATATGGGATGTATTTGTTAAGAATTTATCATTCAATTTTTTTATTTTTTTATTTTGCTATTATTTAGGATTTAATGGTTTGATGAATTTGTGATTAAGGAATGGTCTATTTGGTTTCAAAGTTGATTATTCTTTGATTTCTGGCTATAGGTGTATTTTGGTTGTATAAAAAATGAATATAACGATTTGAAGTCCTATTGTAATTTTGGAACAATGGATAAATTGAGGTTTATTATAAGTGAATTGATTTTGATCAAAATAGGCAAAATGTAGTTTATTTTATTGACTTATGTATAAATTCATTTTTAAGTAAAATTAAATTAAAAGTCAAGAAAATAATACTTACATTGTATATGTTAATATATAGAGAACATAAGTTCATTTAAATTTCATTTCAATAAAAAAGTAGTGTCATGTTCATTCTAACAATACTAGTATAATATTAATGGTATTACAAATATTATAAATTGAATGTTCATTCAAGAAATATGAATTCAAGTTTAATGTACTGTATATCTCCTCCATTCCCCATATATTTGCAACATGGGATGATACACGGATTTTAAGAAGTGATTTGTTGTTATTGTTTCATTCTTATAAATAAAATTATATATATATATATATATATATATATATATATATATATATATATATATATATATATTAGAAAATAACCGTACCTTAATGCTAATTGAATAGTATTCATATTATTTATCAACATATTTCATCCGTGGATGATAGATGAATGAGAGCAAATGATGGATGTAGGCGGATCTATAAAATGATGAATGGATGCAAATGAAGCTATACCCCAATTCAAATCGTATCCATTGACATCTATACCTTCAAAAAAAGACATTCTATTGGAGCCACCTACTTGGGAATATAAGTACCTCATTTAATTCTAGTAGTTTACAAAACCAAAACCATACATTCATTTATCCAATCCGTAACCTACTATCTTCCAAAATAGCAAAACTTACCAAGTAAATATGCTACGTTTCGTCCGAGTAAATGGCTTCTCTTTATTGGCATCTTCTAAAAAATTAGTTGAACCAACAGAAATATACAACCCAATTTTCCCCAACTACAACCCAAATCACTTCATTAGTAGGAAGAACAGTTTGAGATCCTTGTGTAATTTCATCACACCGAAAAATTGTGATCAAAATTGTGAAGTTATGAATCAAGAAGAAGAGTTTATTATCCCTAAACATGTGGCTTTAGCCTTGGATGGATCTAGGACATGGCATAAAAAACATGGCCTAGATCTTGATTATAAGCCATTCTATCAGGGTTTCATGAGGTTTATTGAGTATTGTCTCAAATGGAAAGTTAGTAGTGCCACATTCTACGTGTATGGTCTTAGAAATTTTAAGAAGCGATCTAAGGTATACATATCTTGGTCATTTTTTAGAAATTTATTTAGGTTGTTTGGCAAGGGTACTTAACTTATATTAGAGAGTTTTTTAAATAGTATACAAGAATAATTTCTTTGTCCCGCATAAAATATGCTTTAGATTTCATAGTAACTCATGTGCAACTCGCAAAGATAAAAATTAACACAAACCTCTTTGAAAGTATACATGCATTTAGATGATTATTTAGTTTATTGATCATTTAAAAGTTGAAAACTTTTATATGCATTTAGGTACAAGATGTAACCAATGTGCTTTTTATTCATTTTCATGATTATTAGTTTTTATTGCTCATTTAATCATCAATAATGAGCAAAGATGAACCATGAAATTGATTGTTTGTTAAAAGTAATTCTATGAAAATGTTATTGTTTCTATTTTATCATTTGCATGACAATGAAAATTCTCGATTATTTTTCACCATTTGGGTTCATTTTAAGGTTCTTTAACACCTTTTTACTCCCTACCAAACAATTCAAATAATAGACTCACTTAAACTCGTCTAATAAAATCATTGGTGTGAGTAAATAATGATATTAGAAACACTACTTTGAATATTTAAATTTGACTAATACTATGCAAATTACATAGTTTTTTTTTTTTTTTTTTCATTATTATAAAGGCTCCATTGGCTTTGAAAATTTTGACTTCGCCTCAAGTTGATTTTAAAAATAAGCATTAATAGATGGATAAACTCTCCTTGTCGCAGTTACGTTATTTTATTCTAACGCTTCCTCCTAAAATTTTACATCACAGGAAGAAGTTGATTTATTTCTAGATCAACTTGAAACAGTTTTAGAGGAGGAATTGGAATATTTTACGAGGTAATCCGTCCATACTTTATGTACTACTAAACTGTTGTATAGATACGCAATTTAAGAAAAATATTAAAAAAAAAAGTGAATGCTTCGTTGTCAGATAAGTATTATAGCGAATATAAATTATTGGTAGATTTTTACGGCTTTTTTTTTTTTGTTTTTGTAAAATTTCTTTTCACAAAAACAAGGATTTACAAAGTAAGTTCTCACAATTTTATTTTTTTATTTTTTTTTTTTACAAAAATTGACATGGTATTTGTTTCTTGGTAAAACATTGGCATGTACCAATACTTAGCGCAATTTCAAAAACCAATTCAAAAACATTGCCATGGTATTTTATTTTATTTGTTATTTTATTATTTTTTTAATTTGGCAACCCTTGTGAAACAGGAAAGGAGTAAGAGTGTTGGCGGTAGGAGAAAAGTACATGTTACCTAAATCACTTCAAGCCACAATAAAGAAAGTAGAAGAAGCAACAAAAGACAATGCAAAACTTGATTTAGTCCTTCCAATATGCTACACTTCACAAAGTGACATAGTTCAAGCAACAAGAAAAATTTGCCACAAAGTCAAGGAAGGAAGCATTACATTAGAAGATGTTAATGAAGATTTGATTCAACAACATCTTGCCGTCCTTGGCTCTCGACCTATTCCAGACCTATTTATACGAACAGGCGGCCAACTTCGCGTTGGCATGTTGTTGGGGTGGCAAATTGCCAATGTTCATCTACATATTACCAACACTTGTGCACCTGATTTCGGGAAAGATGTGTTCCTCGACGCTTTGCGTTCCTATCAGAAAAGAGATACAACGTTTGGTAGGTAAAGTTAGAAGCCAAGCTACTATGTTTTATTTTTTACCTTAATCTTGTCAAAGAAATTAAAAATTCCAATTAATTAAGGTGTCTGGTGCGCAAATTCTATGCTACTTCTGGAGTGTCGTGTGCTTGGTACTCTAGATTTATAAAAGTTATGTTATTTTAATATGAATTTCTTGTTATTTCAATTTATATATATATATGTTTCGGGTGAAAATAATGGGACCTTGTCGAAGGTCCGATGAAGTGGAGAAGACTGGATTCGGTCCAAGTGATGTTGGGCCGAAGGTTTCCTGCACAGCAAACACACGTAAACTAGCCTCGGGGGTGTTGCCGAGGAAGGCCCCTCCGATGCTAAAGTCAGTACAGTGTGTAGAAAGAGAATGCTATGCAAGAGAATTAATTGCTTGAGGCTTTGTTTGAATGAATGTACAAATGTAATATTGATGGCTTTTATACCTTTGCATATATGGAGAAGTTGGGCCTTAGCCCAATTGACTTGCCTTGAGGACTGATCTTTGACTTTAGCACAATTGGAGAGTTGAATCTTGACCTTGGGCTTTTAATTGGATCATTTAATGACTAGGCCCAATTGGACTAAATTGGACCCAAACAACTTGCCCCCCAGACCCGATTTGGCAGGATGACGGGTCGGGTTTGATTAATCAGAAAAGGAGGGAAGTGAATGATTTAATTAATCCAAGAAATTTGAATTTAAACCGTAATTAATGAGATAACAACAGTTAAGGCGAATAATTGTGGAAGTTGGACGGATAATGGGCGGTTTAATCTCAAGGTCGTGTGTTTAACGGTTACTTAGTGGGGTGTTTAAGAGAAATTGAAACGCGGACTCCCAGAATTCCCATTTCTGGAGATATAATTAGAGGCGCGTCATCTCTCCTCACTTATTCACCAACACAAACCCAGAATTCTCGAGAGAGCCCAAGAACCCGCGTCAAAACTTCGCAAATTACCCGAGCATTAAGCTTAGAAACTGAGACTCGTCACTACCAATTCGTAAATCGGCAACTTTCGCTTCAGATTAAGGTAAATTCCTTTGATTTTAGTTTATTTTTCTTCGAATTTGAACTCCTTCCCCTTTTTTCGACTTTTTTCTTCGAAATTCATCCATGGTGAGAGGAGTTAGAGGTAGAACCCGTGCTCCAAGAAGAGCAAGGCCAATTCCCGATCCCAGGAACAGGATTGGGACCTGGAATGGACAGAGAGCAGAGCCTGATCCTGCTGAAGGGATTAGGGCGACTCCTATTTCTTCGGCTCCTCCTCAGAGAACGGAGGGGCCGAGCGCTTCTGGGCGGGACGATGAAGTTCCCGCTATCCTTTGGGACATCCTTCCTGGGTTTTCGGAGTGGGAGGATGCTGAAGTAGCTTTGGCCATGATAAAGAACCGCCCCTACTCGTGGTGGGTGGAGAATGCTGAACAGTATCGGTTTGCTGAACAGATTGAGTTGCATTACGGCATCCTTGAAGCTGATGGGTATTGGTGCCGAATGCCCGTGGCATCCGATAGAATCCATCGTCCACCCCCGGGGTATGTGGGGGTGTACACAAGACAACTTCAGTATGGGCTGAGGTTCCCTTTGGACGTATTCGTCCGAGACTTGCTGATCCATTATAATATTTCCCTATGTCAGCTAACTCCCATTAGCATCCGAAGGGTGATGACATACTTATGGGTCTGCAAGTTCTTCAGGTATGTGCCGAACCTGCACTGCTTCAAAAAGCTCCATCGGCTAGTGCCAAATATTCAAAGTGGGCATGGGAGTCACGGTTCTGGGTGGTACCGGATTGAGTCTCGGCCCCAGTACCTAACCATGTGGCCGAACGACTCTTCAGACAAGGACTGGAGAGGTCAATGGATTTGGGTTAGGGCGCCCACGGACCCGGGCCACCCTTGCGTCTTCAGCGTTCCCAGGTATCTTGCTGAGCCTGATCCCGACATGGGAAGTTTAGGTCCCCCCGAAGATAACGGCCCAGATCCGAACCTTAATCAACAGAACATCTTCGGCAAGCTGCCGAACCAAGGGGGCAGCGGTTGAATGCAACATATCCCGGAGACTTGGCTCCCCGATACGCATTATGTCTTCCAAGAGAACATGTTAGCAGCTGTCGGCCTCAGCCGAAAGTTTAGGGATGGTAAGTTTCTTCGGCTGGGGCCGAGGCCTTTTAATTATCTCTTTTCCTCCGTTTTCACTTCGCTCTTTTATGTTGTGTCAACCTAACTGAACTGACCTTTTCCCTCTTCTTTTTCAGAGCGGGACGAGACCAACGTCGGCATTAACTACGCTCGTCTTGGCGTCAACCGAGAACGAGTTGTAACTGATCGGGCCCCCTCTATCACTGAACCGAGGCATAGGAAAGTTCATCTAGACTCTTCCCATTTCCAAATTGAGGTTGTTGCTCTGTATCAGAGGCAGAAGCCTTGGTGGAAGAAGAGAGATCCCTGGTTTCAGCTGCTAGACGAAGAAGCTGAAGCTGCCCGTACGGCCGAAGAGGTTGCACGGGTTATCGAAGCTTGTGAAGGAGGAGAAGGGTCCTCCAGGGCTGCTGAAGAAGAAGCTGCAGCTAGGGCAGCTGAAGAAGACGAGGCTTTGCTGAAGACCTCGGTGAGCTTTTAGACTTAGTTTTTTCTGTGTGTGCGTTTTTTTTTTTTTTTTTTTTTTTTACTCACATTCTTCCTCTCCCCTGTCTTTTACAATCCGAAGAGAGTAATAGACATAGAGAAGGGAAAGCCCCTGTTCGTCCCGAAGACCAGGCACAAGAAGAGTCTTCAGACTCAGACATGGACGAGCAGCCGCTTCAGAAAAGGCGACGAAGAATGGCCATCATCGGCCCGCATGACTTTCAGCGGAGGCCGATGACCATCGGCATCGAGATAAGGGAACCCGAGGAAGGAAATGGATCGCCGAGGGTTCCCCGGCCGCCACCTCAATCACCTCCAAAGACCCCTCCGCCACCTCCCGAGATGGAGGTGGATCAGAAAACTCCCGAACCTAAGGGAGGGGTCCAAGAGGAAGTTCAAGAGAGTGCTGCTGAGCACAAAAATGAGGATGCTGTGATGCCCAGTGCTGAGGGTTTCACGGCAGACATTGCAAGAGAGGTTGAGGCCTTCGTCCTCACACCTGAAGAAGAAGAAGTCATAATAATTGACTCTTCTGAGAAGAAGGGGGATGCCGAGCCATCCAAGATTAAAGAAGCTCCATCGTCATCCTTCCCTTCCTTCCAGACGCTGCAGTCTGGGGAAATGGGTTTCTCGGCCCCCCGAATTCCAATCCCAGATCACATCTGGGACCTCATATGGGGTCAGAACCGAGAAGGTGCTGCAGCCTACTTCGGCGATTTTGCTGGCATGTCCGAAGTAGATAGGGCAAGAATCTGGTCGCTAAAGGCCACTGCTGGGATGGGCGAATCCAGCAGATCAGTTCCAGACCCAGCCAGGTCTAACCAACTGCTGATGATGCAGGTGATTCTCCTTGCCTTTATCTCTTTTTCAATTCAGCTCTTCAATTCAGTTTCAGTTATTATTATTATTTATTATTTTTTCTGTTGACTTGTGCTCCTGTTTCCAGTTCGTGCACAATCAGACTCTCACTGCAGAGATGATAGATACCCTACAAGATAGGGTGGATGCTGCCGAGTATGACAAGAAGGTAGCTGAGGAGGAGCTAAAGCTTGCTAAGCTGAAGCAAGCAGCAGCTGAAGAGAAGCAGCAGAAGGGTGAAGAATATGAAAAAAGAGCTGCTGAAACCCTTAAAACCTTCTGCGATGCTATGGAGAAGGAAGTTTTTCCCCCACTGATGGAAGGGGAAAAATTCCTTCAAGAGCACATGGGAGTGGACATCTCCAAGTTCAAGGCTACCATTGGGAGCCGAATCCAAGAAGGAGCTGCTGCACAAGCTGAAGTGCAGCAAAAGCTGGAAGCTCTTGAAGCCAGTAGAATGGCCGCTGAAGAGATGCTCCAAGCCCGGAATGTCCAACTCTCAGAGGCTGCTAATGCTGCTGAAGCTCAGAGAGCTAAGCTCCAAGAAGTTGAGGATCAGCTGATGGCCAAAAAAGAAGAACTTACCCAGGCTCAGACAGAGGCTTCCCAAGTTCAGCAGGAGCTGAACGAGCTGAAAGGTTCCTCCTCCAAGCTCGCCGATGAGCTGAAGAAATCCAAAGAAGACTTGGAGGAGACAAAGAAGAAGTTGGCTGATGCTGAGGCTCTACTCAAAGTCCGTATCTATACCCAAGAAGAGTATGAAATGGGTTTCAGAAACGGGTTCAGAGTGTGCCGAAGAGTCTGCCTACATGCTGAGCCGAAGTTGGACTGGTCCAAATGTGTTGAATGGGTCAAGGATCCCGAAGACCCTCATATGAAATATGCAACTCCAATCGAAGCTGAAATCCTTCAGGCTGAGGAAGCCGAAGAAGAAGCTGAGAGAAAGGAGTTGGAGGCTGAACAGAGGGAAAGGGAGGCTCGGCAGAGTGCAAAGCCTGCTTCTTCTGCTGCTGGGGCTGAGGCCACCATGGGGCCCCACAATGCTAATCAGTCTGATCCTCGGGCTGAAGCATAGGAACTCGAGCAGTCGTCTTCAGAATCTTGCGGTTCATCATGCGCTCAACTTTAGACTTGCTGCTTTCTGAATTTTTGCCTTGTTTGTTTTTTGCTTCAGCTTGCCTTTTCGTACAAACAGTTTATTTTTTGCTTCTGTACGTATTTCGGCAGCTGTTATTTTCCGCTTGTGGGCGGCTGCCGATATAGTTTTTAATTTATTTGAACTTGTAGCTCAATTTCTGAGCATGAATTATTAATCTGACGTTCCTTTCTTCAACTGCTTTGTCTTACTTTGAATGCTTTACTGTTTCTTCAATTCTGCTGAACATAAACTTGCACTGGTAGTGCCTCTTGCCCCCTCAGAAATTGAAGTATGACTTCAGCTGAATAAACAATTTCTCTATTTCTTAAAAATGGGTATCCGAAACACGGGACCAACTGAAGGCAGTGCTTCGGATAATGGCTTTCTGGGATACAAGGCTCAGTTAAGGCAATATCCCAGACTTGTCCATGGACTCTTGCCTTTGGAGAACAAATCTTACTGAAGTCTGACTTCAGCTAAAAGACCAGAGTTCTTTAAAAAAACGAGTCTGTCAGCAATCTGAAACCCAGTTACCCGAAGGGGAAGGTTGCAGACGAGGCTGAATAAACAATTTCCAACAGTTGGTGTTATCCTTAATTTTCTGGCTATCTTTAAAAAAATGGATATCCGAAACATAGGGCCAGCTGAAGGCAATGTTTCGGATAATGGCTTTCTGGAATACAAGGCTCAGTTAAGGCAATATTCCAGAATTGTCCATAGACTCATGCCTTTGGAGAACAAGTCTTACTAAAGTTTGACTTCAACTGAAAGACCAGTGTTCTTTAAAAAGACGAGTTTTGTCAGCAATCTGAAACCCAGTTACCCGAAGGCGAAGGTTTCAGACGAGGCTGAATAAAAAACCCTTAAAGAGTAGATAGAACCAAGAAAACTTTGAAAGAATAAAAAGTTACAAATATTTATATAAATGGTGGCTCCAAGGCCTTTCATTAATTCAAGACGTACTTACAAAGATTGTTCTGCCCCGAAGGGTTTACACATGATATTTTTTCAGTACATCAGCGTTCCAGTGATTTTTCAACTCAGTTCCCTCCAACTGCCGAAGGCGGTATGTCCCTGGCTGAAGCTCATCACAGATTTCGTAGGGCCCTTCCCATGCAGCTGAGAGTTTTCCATGGATTCGGCTTTTCTGAACTGCAGCAGCATTTCGAAGGACAAGGTCTCCAATTTTGAGAGGCCTTGCATGGACCCTTCGGTTGTAATATTTGCTGATTCTCTGCTTATAAGCAACCATTCTGTCTCGGGCCGAGTCTCTTACTTCGTCGAGGAAATCGAGAGATTCCTTCATTAGTCGGTCATTCTCAGCCGAGAAGTGGTGCACTCGTAAGCTCTCAGAGCCAATTTCCACTGGAAGAACGGCTTCGGCACCATACACCAGTTCAAAAGGTGAATAGCCCGTTGCCTCATTTTCAGTTGTCCGAAGGGACCAAAGGGTTCCAGGGAGCTCCTCCAGCCACTTGGACTTTTGATCTTCCACCCTCTTTTTGAGGGAATTTAGGATCTGTTTATTTGCAGCTTCAGCTTGTCCGTTACTTTGCGGGTGGCATACTGCTGAATATGCCAGTTTGATACCGAACTGGTCTGTATACCGCTTCAGCGGTAAGTTATCGAATTGCCTCCCATGATCGAAGACAAATACTCTCGGGATGTCGAAACGAGTGATGATATTCTGCCAGATAAATTTTCTGACAGTTTGCTCTGTAATGTTCGAGGCTGCTTCGACCTCGATCCACTTACTGAAGTAGTCAACACCAACTATCAGCCATTTTTTTTGGTACACAACCTCTGGAAATGGTCCTAGTATATCCAGTCCCCATTTGGCAAACGGGAGTGGATTAAGGATCGGCTGAAGATCCCTTGCTGGCTGGTGGATAACTGGTGCGTATTTTTGACATTTTTCGCATTTTCGGACCAGCTCCTTAGCATCTGCGATCATGGTGGGCCAGTAATATCTAGCCCTCAATGCCTTGTGGGCTAAGGTCCTTCCCCCGATGTGGTTCCCACAGATGCCGAGGTGAATCTCCCGTAGGATATAATCTGCATCTGTTGGTCCCACGCATTTCAACAATGGGGCTGAGAAGGACTTTTTCAGAAGCTCCCCCCTGAAGACAATGAACCTTGAGCTGGTTCTCTTCATCTTGGAGGCCAAAGCTCTATCTTCGGGAGTCTCTCCCCGAAGCTTGAAAGGTAGGATGGGGTCCATCCAGCTAGGCTCTGGGTCAGCGCAGCACACTTCAGGTGCTTCGTCGACACTTCTTTCTCGACGCACTTCCACATATACAGATCTGTTCAGCTCAGTGAGAGTTGAACTGGCAAGTTTGGAGAGTGCATCGGCTTGAGTATTCTGACCCCTTGGGATCAGCTGAACCTCAAAAGTTTTCAGCTTTGCAATGACTGATTTGATCTTGGCAAGATAGGCTATCATGGAGGGCTCTTTGGCCTCGTAGCTGCCACTGATCTGATATGCAACTAGCTGAGAGTCTGTTTTCAGGCAGACATGATCGGCTTCTAGGGAGATGCACAATTCTAGGCCAGCGATTGCCGCCTCATATTCGGCTTCGTTGTTCGAGGTCTTAAAAGAAAATTTTAGTGCATACTCGAAGGATTTGCCTTCGGGAGAGGTTATCACTACTCCTGCCCCCGAACCATTTTCGGTGGAAGATCCATCCGTAAACACGGTCCAGACTTTCTTTTCATTGTCTAGCGCTTCCTGGTAAGAGCATTCGGCCAAGAAATCCGCTAGAGCTTGAGCCTTAATGGCAGCCCTCGGATGGTAGCTGATGCTGAATTCGGTGAGCTCAAAAGCCCACTTGGCCAGCCTACCAGATTTTTCAACTTTGCCGAGAACTTTTTCCAGGGGCTGATCAGTTAAGACCACTATCTGATGGCAATCAAAATAGGGCCTCAGCTTCCGAGCAGCTACTACTACCGCAAAAGCGACTTTCTCGAGTAGAGGGTAGCGAGTCTCGGCATCCGTCAGTGTATGACTGACAAAATAGATCGGTTGCTGACTTTTGCTTTCTTCCTTCAGCAGTACTGCACTGATGGTGGCTGGGCTAACGGCCACATACAGATACAAAGTTTCTCCTTCCGCTGGGCTAGCCAGCGTTGGGAGTTGAGCCAGATGCTCCCGAAGCTGCTTAAAGGCTTCTTTTTGCTCTCTCTCCCAAACGAGCTCTTTTGTTTTCGGGTGTTTCAGGGCTTTGAAGAAAGGTAACCCCTTATCCGAAGCTCTGGAAATGAACCTCGAGAGGGCTGCCATTCTTTCGGTGAGTCGCTGAACATCCCGCTTTGTTTTCGGCTCAGGAAGGTCGAGCGCTGCTTTGACTTTGGAGGGATTGGCATCAATCCCCCTCTTGCTGACTATGAACCCAAGGAATTTCCCTGACTTCACACCGAAGACACACTTCTTCGGATTCAGCTTCATTTGATGCTTTCTTAAGGTGGCGAAGGTTTCAGCCAGGTCTTTAACATGGTCCTCAGATTTTTTGCTTTTGACGATCGAATCGTCGACGTAGACTTCCATGTTTCGGCCCTTTTGATCGGCGAAAACTTGATCCACCAGCCTTTGATAGGTTGCCCCCGCATTTTTCAATCCGAAGGGCATCATTTTATAATTGTACACCCCGACGTTCGTGACGAATGTCGTCTTTGCTCGATCGTCGGGGTGCATGAAGATCTGATGATACCCCGAGAATGCGTCCATGAAACTAAGCAAGGCATGGCCACTTGTCGAATCAACTAGCTGATCGATCCTCGGCAAGGGATAGAAATCCTTCGGACAAGCCTTATTTAGGTCCGTGAAGTCAACGCACATCCTCCAGGTACCATTGGCCTTCTGAACCATCACCACATTTGCAAGCCATTCTGGATACTGACAAGGCTCGATGAAGCCTGCCTCCAGCAACTTTTTGACCTCGGCTGCGATGTCTCGGTTCTTATTAGCGGAGTAATTCCGCTTCTTTTGCTTAATTGGTCGACACGTTGGGTCAACATTAAGCTTATGGGAGATGAGGTCTGGACTTATCCCGAGCATATCAGCTGCCGAGAAAGCAAACACATCTCTGTTGTCCCGAAGGAGCTGAATAAGTTCACAACGGGTGTTCGGATCAAGGTCCATCCCGATTGTTACACATTTCTCAACGTCTCCTTCGGCCAACTCAACTGTTTCAGTCTGTTGGTCCATGTCCATTGCTGATGGACTGGACTCTTCAGAATCTGGCCTGCTGCCTATGTCAGCAGGTGTCCCAGTCTTTTTGTTCTTCGGCTGGCTCTCTGAGTCTTTCGGTTCAGCTGAAGAGCTAGCCTTTTCCCTTTCGGTCCCTTTTTCTCTGGGCACGGATCCTTGGGCCGAAGCACTTAGGCCTTTCGGCTTTTTTGTGCTTGGCTCTCTTTCTTTTTCTTTCTCCTCATCCTTGTCGTCATCTGGGCGACTACTGGATGGCTTGAGGTAGTTGCACTTTCGGGCGTCCTTTTGGTTGCCCTGTATCCTTTCGGGGAAGCCAGCGTCTGAGACGTAAATCATCAGCTGATGATAAGTTGAGACGACCCCTTGGATCTCATGAATTATAGGTCTCCCCAAAATCACGTTGTACACTGAAGGAGCCTCAATGACCAAGAATTCAATCATGACATTCGTGGCTGCCTCATCGCAGCCGATGGTGACAGGAAGTGTCACCTTCCCATCTGGATAAGTTGAAGCCCCGTTGAACCCGGATACCGGGTAGGGTACCGGCGTAAGGTGCTTGGGCTTCAGCTTGATTTGATTGTAGGCCTTTCGGAACAGAATGTTTGCTCCGCTGCCACCGTCAACAAGGACCTTACTGACGTCGTGGTTGGCCACCGTGGCGATGATCACCAACGGATCCTCGTGGGGGAACGTTACCCCCGGCAGTCGGCGGCTGTGAACGTCATGTTCGGCACCGGCGACTGGGGAGGCTGAATGTCAGCGTTGTTCACCTGGTGGGTCAGAGCCCTAAGGTGTCGCTTGTGTTCCCTCCGAGAGCATATTCCTCCCGAGATAACATTGATCGGAAAGAATTTTCCCTCTGCCTTTTTACTGTTCTTCCGGGGGAAGTCGAGGTCTTGCCGAGAGTCCTTTGCTGACTTCTCGGACTCCTTTTTCTCGCGGTGATCCGCGTCGTATTTTTTCAAGTATCCTTTCAGGACCATGTCCTCTATCTGGTCCTTCAGTTGGATACACTCCTCAGTGTTATGTCCCGGAGATTCGTGGAACTCGCACCACTGATTTTTATTTTTTCGCTGATACCACTCTGGGAGTGGTCTCGGCTTTTGGTAACTCTGCTCCTCCTTCGTCACGCTGTAAATTTTGGCGCGTGGAAGAGAGAGCGGAGTATAGGACTCGTATCTGCCTGTGTATGAGGCAGATTTTTCCTTCTTTGGGTCGCTGGCTGAAGATTGCTCCGAGGCCTTGGCCTTTCCCTTTGTCCTCTGGCCTTGGCCTTCAGACAAGGGTGTTTGTTTTTGCTTCCCTCCCCCAGATTGAGGTTGGGTTTTTGCTTTGTTCCACTCTTCGGCTCGAATGAATTTATCCGAGGCGCTCAGAGCTTCCTCCAAGGTCTGCGGGGTATGCATGACCATGAAGTCTAGGAACTTCCCGGGCTGAAGGCCGTTCTGCATTGCAAAAACAGCTAGCCCCTGGTCCAGCTGAGAGACGCTGGATGACTCGTTGCTGAAACGGGTCAGATAGTCTCGGAGGCTTTCGGTCTCCCCCTGTTGCAGACCCATGAGTTCTGCAGTAGTCTTCTCTCGACGGTTTGCCGTGGAAAACTTGCTCCTAAATTTGGAGGACAGATCATCCCACCCTGTTATAGAGCCTTGCTTTACTCCCTTGGAGATCCATGCTTGCGCGACCCCCTTGAGAGTGGTTGGGAAATATTTGCACCGAGTCGCTTCGGATATGGGGCAAAGATGCATATGAGCCTCATACGAGGCAACGTGGTCCTTCGGATCCGAAGTCCCATCATATGTGATGTGCGACGGTATTTTAACCGTGGGCACGTGCTCTTCCAGTATCCATTGCTCGAATGGGGAACTGGCGGGTAGCATAACGGCTTTGCCCTTGTTCCTGGCCGAAGGGACCGCGCTCCGCCCTCTTAGAGAGGTAGGAGTGTTTTTCGTCCCTGGCTGGGAAGTCTGGGCCTCGGCTGCAGGGAACGAGAGGCAACTGTGCACGCTCGGTTCCTTGCCGCCGAGTCGGTCGAGAACACTTCGGCGAACAGTCTCAGGTTGTTCTTGGCGAGCAGATTCTGGCCGAGAAGCTGAGCTGCTGCTCTTATGCATTTCCTGTCGGGAGGTTGAGGATCCTCTAAAGAATTGAGGGTTCTTTTTCCTCTCTTTTTCAGTTTTCCAGGTATCCTCTTCCCACTCTTCCAGTTCCCGGTAGGAAGGAAGTTTCCCACCATCATGGTCTAGCTTCCTCCGCTGATGCCGGGTATGCGGAGGAGTTCGATCGCGAGGTGGAGACATATTTTGTGCCCTCATTTCCTCCATGATCACTGCCAGGGCTCTTGCCACCTCCCCGAGCTGGGCCCCGTCAAAGGGGTCCTCGGCTGAGTATGGGAATGAGAGCGGACGGTCGATGGTTGGCTTTGGGGCACTGAATGTGTCCTATGATCGGACTGACCCCTGCTAGACCGAGAGTGACTCGGCCTATGATGAGAGTTATGAATTACGGGAGAAAGGGAATCCCCCCTGTACGATCCTCTCCCCGAGCTGGCACCCTTGGGAGAGTTCCGGTCCGTTGAGGGTGATGGTGTAGGGGTTTTAGGCTTTTCGCCTGGTCCTTGACGGAGGCTTTTGCTCTTGCGGTTCTTAGCCATTGCTACTAAGATAATTGCAAGATGATCTTGGTTAGAAACTTGGCTTAAAGATTTTTGAAAGTCTTCCCCACAGACGGCGCCAAATTGTTTCGGGTGAAAACAATGGGACCTTGTCGAAGGTCCGATGAAGTGGAGAAGACTGGATTCGGTCCAAGTGATGTTGGGCCGAAGGTTTGCTGCACAGCAAACACACGTAAACTAGCCTCGGGGGTGTTGCCGAGGAAGGCCCCTCCGATGCTAAAGTCAGTACAGTGTGTAGAAAGAGAATGCTATGCAAGAGAATTAATTGCTTGAGGCTTTGTTTGAATGAATGTACAAATGTAATATTGATGGCTTTTATACCTTTGCATATATGGAGAAGTTGGGCCTTAGCCCAATTGACTTGCCTTGAGGACTGATCTTTGACTTTAGCACAATTGGAGAGTTGAACCTTGATCTTGGGCTTTTAATTGGATCATTTAATGACTAGGCCCAATTGGACTAAATTGGACCCAAACATATATACATATATATATATATATATTATTTTAAAATAAGTATATGTTATTTTATGTTTTCATTTTTTTTTTCAACATTGATCCTTTCACTGTATTCTAAGTTCATAAAATTCATGTTATTTTGATGTGAATCTCTTATTATTTTAATTTATATACTACCTCCGTTAACATTTACTTGCAACTTTGGAATTTTTTATGTCTCTCAAATAATACCCCAAAGTTGCAAATAAATGTTAACGGAAGTAGTATATGTTATTTTCTTAAATAAGTACATGTTAATTTAATAAATGCATATTTTTTTTAATGCATGATGTTGAAGTAAATAAGTGAAAAACATATTATTTTAGTAAAATAACACAAGGTTTTACAAAAATAATATAAGACTCATGCACAATAACTCAAGTATGTTGGGTATGGAGTACCGTGATCTAGGAGTATATAATACTAACTCGTTTGGTGCATGCTTCTTTGCTAAATCAGAGAGATTATAATTGTGTGGCTTGGCCTTCTCATTCAACCTCATGAAAAATATAGAGAGTTACAACTTCTAACCTTAAAATAAAAGATAATATAGGAAAATAGGAAGTTAACTAATATATACAAGATAATATTCTACCATGTCAAATAATATCTCAATAACCCCCTCAAGTTGGAGTATGCGGGTCATGAATGCCCAACTTGGATCGAAAATTATCAAACTGTGCTTTTCCGAGAGCCTTTGTAAAAATGTCCGCAAGCTGAGAAGACGTCGAAACATGAGAAGGAGTAATCAATCCTTCAGTAATTGCATCACGAACACTACAAGAATCTGGGAAAATAACGACAGTTTTTCAGCAACGGCTAAAAAATCCGTCGTAATATTTTTACGTTGGTTTTTGTACCTGTTTCATAATATTACGACGGTTTTTCAAACCGTTGTTGAGTTACGACAGTTTTTAGCCAATAAACTGTCGCAATAGACACTAAAAATAATTATTAAAAAATTAATATATACAACAGCTTCAAAATGTCACAACTTACGACGGTTTTAAAAACTGTCGCAATTTGTGACAGCATAAAGCTGTCGTAGAGTTGATTTTTTTTAAAAAAAATAATAATAATGGTATTTAAATATCCCATTCAACAAGCCCACACCAAACTCTAAATCCTCATCTGCCGTTTCTCCCCTATTTCCCCTCATATTTTCTCTCTCCTCTACTTTTCCCTGGTTTGCTCTTCTCTTTTCCGCCTTCTCAGTTCCTATCTTCTCTTTAACACTACAAGAAAAAGGTCTAATTCCGACGGAAGGGTTCCGACGGACATGAAAATCCGTCGGAAAACACTTAATTTCCGACGGATTAATTTTTCGTAGGAAATTTGTGACGAATTTGGAATTTTCATCGGAAATTTACGACGGAAATAAAATTCCGTCGTAAATTAAGTGTTTTCCGATGGATTTTATTCCGTAGGAAATTTTCGACGAAATATTCGGTCGAAAATTAAAGCTTCCAACGAAATTTAATTCGGTCGGAAAATTTTCGACGAAATATTATATGTTTCCGACGGAATTTTTTTTTAAAAAAACAAAAAAAACCCCCAAACCCTAATTAAAAACGGTGCCCCTCCCTCTTTATATTCTAATTTCTCTTTCTCTCTCCTCTCTTCTCACTCTCTCTCCTCTCCTCTCCTCTCCTCTCTTCCTCTCATCCTGCCTCCTCTTTTTCTTCGCCCCTTATCATCTTTTCCCCTTTCTTTTTCAGTTTTTTTTTCTCATCCTTTTCCCCTTTCTTTTTCAGTTTTTTCTTCTCATCCTTTTCCCCTATACTCACGCATGAACATTGAACTCAAATGGGGTTTTAATTTTTTATATAAATTAAGGTTTTTCATGTCAAATTTGACCATGAAAACTTTAGATCGAGAGTTTTCATGGTCAAATTTGACGTTTAAAACCCAAAACACGCCAATTTCGGAGTTTTGTTGGTGAATTTCAAGGTATGTTATATTTTTTCTTTTTTATTTTTGGTTTTTGTGATTTTTTTTTAATTTTATGGTGATTTTGGTTGAATTGTGATGGCGGTGGACTCGTGGGTTAAGATCTGGCCGCGGTCTGGGTCAGTTTAAGGGTGGTCAGTTTTAGGGTCGTGGTCTGGGTGGGTCTGGGTCAGTTTAAGGGTGGGTTCGGTCGGGTTTGGGTTAGGGAAATGGGCTGTTTTAGGGTCGGGTCTGTGTTAGGGTTTGGGTCTGGGTTAGGTTTGGTTAGGGTGTAGTCAGGTCTGGGTTAAGGTTTGGGTTAGAGTTTGAGTGGTGGTGGCAGTGGGTGGCGGTGATGGTGGTCTGTAATGGTAGTTGGTTAAGGTTTCGTGGTGGTCTAATGTGGCAGTGGGTGGCGGTGGTGGTGGTGATGTGGGTTTGGTTGGGGTTGACAGGGGCTTTATGGGTGGTTAGAGGTGGTGATACGCCGTGCCGATGGTGGCACGACGTATTTTTTTAATTTCCCAAAAATAGTTTCCGACGGAATTCGCCGGTGCTGGAAATTGTCTCACGGCGGAAAGTTCCGTCGGAATAGTGTTTCCAACGGAATTTCCGTCGAAAAAGGTGGTTTTCCTACCAAGGTGTCTCCGATAACCTTTTCCGACGGAATTCCGTCGAAAACTGATAAGTGTTTTATTTGTCCACTTATCATGGCATTTTTAACACAATTTTGTTGTCATATTCCCCTTCCCCCCCCCCCCCGTTCCGACTCCTTTTTGTGCATGATTACAACTTTTGGCTTCCCCGTTCCTTTTTATGTGTGTGTTCGTGTTTGTAAATGCAAGGAGAACTAGTTTATATAGCATGAACATGAAGAACTATATTGGAAGTACAACACAGGAGGAGAGGGCGTGCAGTCCCCAAGGAGAGGGCACTCCTGCCCCAAGCGCCACAATCTGCATCTCTTTATTCCCAGATAGGAGAGGGCGTGCACCTAGTAGGAGCGGGCGCTCCTCCCAGATCTTCCACAAACTGCCTCAAACTGCTGTAGGAGGAGAGGGCGCGCAAGAGCCAGGAGAGGGAACTCTAGCCTGAGGAGCGGGCTCTCCTACATGCAAACCCGAATTTTTGGTCAGATTTTACAATGTAACTTCGGGGTGTATAAATACGACCCTTGGCTTTTGTTTTCTGCACCTTCTTCCTTGGAGGAGATCACCTTCTTCCCTTTAGCTTCCTTAGGCTCTTCTCTCTTAGTTAACTATCTAAACTCTTATCAATTAGCTTAATTTCTCTCAAACTCTATCATTAAAGTAGATTAATTGAAGTTTGTATTCTCACTTTCAACATTTTCTCAACCTTGAAGCTTCATTAGTAATCTCTTTCCTCTATCCCTTACTCTTTATTTTCTGTTTTGAATTGCTTTGAATTATAGATTTGTCTTTTAATATTGGTTATTTGTTGTTGCATGTTCAAGTAGATTAGATTTATCACTCCTTTCAACTTGTTAGATTGATGATAGTATTGGAACTTGTAGTTATGTTGTTCTTTACCATGTTTAGTGAGTAGTTAATTAGCTAGGGGTTGGGTGAAGACCCAACCAATCAGCCATGGGTTGATTGATATTTGTGCTTGCATGTTCATTTTGGATTGATGATTGATTGTTAAAGAATTGGTTAATTGCATGTGTAATTGGATGGCCACTTATTGCTCATGTATTCACTTCTATGCTTGCATTGAAAGATCTGGTCTACTTGTGAGCCCTTTCTTGTATGATTATGCTAAATTCCTCATGATTACAGTCCCTTGTTTGGATGATGTAGTAGTCTTAGTTGCGGTAATTAGGAGATAAATCCCAATTATTTGTGCCTTAGTTCTATCTCGAACTAATCGAAAGACAAACCCCGATTTAGTAGTCTACTTCCCATTGTTAAAACTTGGTTGGCCTATCTTGCTAGTTGAGTTTGGTTTAGGAAAGCTTAGTGTTGTGGTTTTGAAAGAAGTGAACCTTTTCTTGTATGATTAGACCAAATTTCAATCTTGACTACGGTTCCTTGTTGGATGATATAGTAGTCTTAGTTGCGATAATTAGGTGAGAAATCCCCATTATTTGTGCCTTAGTACTATCTCGAACCGATCGAAAGACAAACCCGAGGTAGTAGTCTACTTCCCATTATTAAGACTTGGTTGGCCTATCTTGCTAGTTGAGTTTGGTTTAAGAATGCTTAGTGAGGTGGCTTCGGAAGAAGACAATGTTTAATGCCCTTTCTATCACCCAATTTGTGTACATGCTTGCTTATTGTTTTGATATATTGGTTTGGTTGGTGTTGATTCTCATTCCCCCCTAGTGTTTGTCTCCATAGTAGTTATTTAATCAAATCCCAAACTTGTGACCGAACTAGATTACAACCGTTTCATATTCTCGGTGTACTCATACCCATTCCCTGTGGATACGATCCTTTACTTGCCCTAGACTTGTCTTAGGTTAGTTTAGGTAGAAATGGTGTTTGGCTTGAGGGTGATTGTCCAACGATCGATTATTCCTCTACCAAAAATGGCGTCGTTGTCGGGGAATGGCGTTGAGCATTGAGTTACTTGTGAAATATGTGAGACTAGTTCATTTGTATAGATTTGTTTTTCTTCATTTTATTTGACTAACTTGTTGTTGTAGGTGTTAGTGAAGAAACCAATCTTCGACTTTTCATCACGCTAATGACATTAAAGAAGCGCTCCCGGGAGGCAACCCGAGTATTTTTGTTTTTACAAAAAAAAAGGAAAAAAAAAATTTTGATGATGAGTGAGCTTGAACTAACACTTTAACAAATTTGAGTGTTAGTTTTGTGTTTCTCTTTTGTTGTAGGTGGTTTGCTAAGGGAGATGAAAAGCAGGCAGATTCGGCCATCTAGTAAGGAGCGGGCGCTCCTTGAAGCTAGCACGCCCGCTCTTATTTACTTCAAGAAGAACAGGACCTCCCGTAGCAATTAGAGCGGGCGCTCCAAAGCAAGTGCATGCTCGCTCCTTGCTGAAGCAGAACAAGGCAGTAACATCAGCAAGAATTAGAGCGGGCGCTCCTAAGCCTCAGCACGCCCGCTCCTATCTTCTACTCTCAATTTCAAAAAAAAAAAAGGAGCGGGCGCTCCTATACACCTGCACGCTCGCTCCAACCCCAGTCTGTTTAAAGAAAGAGATTATTTTAATCCCCTTTTCACCATCTTTCACCCCACCTCTTATATTACTCATCTTTCATACTCTCTCTGCTCTCCTCCCATCTTTTTCTCACTCTAAAAAAAACCCCATTTTCTCCACCCCGGCCCCTCTCTTCAAAATAATCATCAAACCTTCAAATGTTTCACACATATTTCACAAACCCTTAATCTACATCCAATTCTATCTCTAAAAACCACAAATTTTCACAAACTTGAGCAAATATTTGAAAATCCACAAATTCTCCATAGCAAGAACAATTTCAATTGGTGGAAGCTTGAGGAAGAAGGAGCAAATTTGAGTAGTCTTGGAAGAATTTAGAGTATTTTCATACTCTAGTTGGTATAATTTTCATCTCTACTTCACTTTCCCTCTTGAACCTAAGGGTTCTTCTTCAAAATTCTTAATTTTGTTTATTTCATGAATATTGTGTAATTAGTTGAAATTAAACAAATATTGTTGCTTATTGGGAATTGTTGGTGAAAATTTGTGAATGGTGTTTGGCATAGTGATGTTGTGATTGTAGATGGCTTATTCTTTATAAATTGTGAATTTTGATTTGTGTGAATTTGATGATATTGGATTGCATGTCATGGATATTTGCTTTCTTTTGGTAATAAAATTTCGATCATGGTTTAGATGCCCTTGGTTGAACATAGAATTGGCTAGTTTAGGCTAGTGTGAGAATAACCTTACCGAATGTACGAGACCTAAAGTCTAGGATTGTGGTAAGAAGGTGTCGCCCATATCGAAGGAATTTGAACCCCAAAAGGTAGTAATTGATCCCACATTGTTTCCAAAAGTGAGGTTTTAATATTTTTCAAGCCTAATACATTTTGAATGAGTTGCAAGGATCCTCTTTGATTTTGTACCTAGATCGAGAACTTGAGTCCTATCTCCCAAGATCGCGGCCTAAACTACTCTTAGTGATGATGAAGGTTGTTACGTATTGTTTATTCACAAAAAAAAAAAAAAAAAAAAAAAAAAAAAAAAAATTAAGGCACATCATTCTTATTTCCTTTATTCAATCCTTGGTTTATTGTAATTAGTAGTTTGTGTTGTAAATGTTCAAGTTCAAAAAAAAAAAAGAAAGAAAAAAAAAAGAGAAAGAAAGAAAGAAAAGAAGAGATGAATAACCACCACCCTAGCAATCCAATAAGCTTGGGGGTGCATTTTTGTTTTAAGGTCATTCATAGTTTGTAATTTGGGTCAAAGTTTGAAACCTATGTAGGTTTGCTCTTAGTGTTATACATCTTAGCTTGACTTTTATTGCAAAACGCTTCTATTTTTCTCTACGCCTTAACATTGTGTCGTAATCCTTGAGTTTTGTAATGATAGTAGAGTAGTTGAATCCATTGTCGGTGGCGGGAGTTGGTTCACAAGCATATGGAGAAGGTAATTATCATTGAGATGTCGTGTGTTCTAAAACCTTCTTTTGTCTAATTTTCCTCCGGCTCCTTCGAGGAGTCATGAGACACTACCTGTAGGCACCCATTTGTGTCTCCCCAAAACCAAACGCAGTGATGAGTACCTTTCGCGTCGAATCATAATCGAATGAAGCGAAAGTGTGGAAAGTTTAGTGTTGCGGATAAGTTTTAATTTCTTTTCTCTTCTCTCTGTTTTTGAAAACTTATTTTTAAGAAAACAGCCAATCCAGTTTAGTTGGTCCATGATATGGGTCCAATAGTAGTGTAGTTGGACGGGGCTTGACAAGAGCTTTCCAATGATATATTATAAGCCCAATTCCGATGAATATTGAGGAAGTTATGGCCAATTTACTAAACTAGGCCCGGTTTGAGCCTTATATGCGGCTCAATGATCTAGGGGAGGGCCTAATATGATTTATCATTCCTAATGCAATTCGGAATGGTTTTAGTCTTCTAGATTCTTCTATAAGGTTCTTTTCATTCCTAATTCAATTAGCATTGATAAATTGACTTTTGTTGACTTTTCAAAGTTTTAACTAACATCAAAGAACATTTTTGAGGAAAAGATACGATTTTATCCTCCTGTACGGCAAAACTTATCTGATTTTCGAAAACGCGTCAAAAACAAGACTAGCGCCTGACGCCAGGCATTGGCGCCTGGAGCTAGGCCTGGCGCTTGGCGCTGGCATTGACGCATGGCGCCAATTAGCTGGTGCTGGCGCTAGCTCTGTTTTAGGTGCGCCAGATGCTCTGTTTTGATATTTTATCTTTTTGGCTGATTTTCTCTATAAATAACGTATTAAAAACTCCGTTTTCATTCACCTACAATCAGTTTTCAACTCTCATTCTCTTCTAATCAATTCATTCATCTTTCTCTTTCTTTCTCAAACTTTGCTTTTACATACAAAATTCCGCATTCACAAGATCTAGAAACACCTAGCCATATTCGAAGTTGCCTTCGCCCTAGACGTGAAAGGTTTTAATTTATGAGGGTTTGGTCCCAAATCTCTATTTCAATTATTTTATTTAATTGTTTGTTTATTACTTTCCTTGAAGTTACTAACGCGTGTATTTTGTTATTAGAAAGAGGTACGAGGCATCAAAGTAAGTACTTTAATTGATTTATTGATATTATGATGTAGAGATCATGTTTATATTGTTATTATGATTTTCCTAGTATCATGTCTAGGGTAATTTTAATATCAAGTATGATTAAAAGTACGATGCTTCCTATGTTCTTCCTAATGTTTATGATTGTTAGTATCATGTTAGGGTTAAAGATTTGATTTTTATTGCTTAGTGACATGCTAGGGTTTGTTATTAATCTTGTTAGTATCATGTCAAGGATCTTGCTATTATTATGCTTTAATATTAACATGAATATGATTATGATTATAATTGTTATAATTTATGATGATTATGAATATTATTATTATTATTATTATTATTATTATTATTATTATTATTATTATTGTTATAATGATTATTTTATTTATGATTATTATTATCTTGATGATGATTATAATTTTATTGTCATGATATTTATTATGATTATTATTATGTTGCTTGATATTTATTGTTATTGCTTGATCACGCCTTTTATTGCATGTTTAAAGGGAATTTGGTACTTGTAAACACGCTTAATAAGATAATTAATAATCTTGTTAGGGTTAATATGATTATGATTTCAAGTGATCGCCAATAATAATTTATTTGTGCATTAATGTTCAACCAACATAGATAAACAACTTTAGGGTTAATCCGATTGATTGTATGTTAATTAGAAAGTGCACATGAATACGATTTGAATAAAGTAGTGGCCTATTATTAGAGCAGGTTCACTCTCTTTTAGGTTGGATTTGTACCTTCATCCCCAAACCCTTATTTGGTTCTAGACCTTATGGAGTTGACGATCTCTTGGATTGTTAAGGGGTGTAACCATCACCCTGTGAACGGTTTACAAGTTCCTAAAACTTGTTGGCGACTCTTTTGCTCTATCTTCTTCCCTTTTGGACGCCACCATACTTTAGTGTATGATCACAGTGGGGTTCAAGCTAAGGGATTAACGCTTGAATATTCCCTACAGTTTTTGGCGACTCCACTGGGGAGGATTTCTATTTTAATTCCTGAATTTGTTTCGGCAATGATTTAGAATGAGTGGATGAGACTTGAAACGTTCTAAGTATTTCATGTGCGTAATTTTGGTTAACATTGTTGTCATATGCATAAAAAAGATCTCATTGGAAAGACCATCTGTAATGAGTTAAAAACATAGGATTTTACACGTAGGAAATTTGAGAAATATCTTTCACAACTAGGACCGAAATAACACCGCACGAAACTGGAAAATTTTATCGAGCACAGAAAGCTGCTGAGACATGTGGGAAGTAGCGCCAATGACCAGAGCATTGGCGCCAGGCATTTAACTGTAGCGCCAGACGCCAGCATTGGTGTCAGGCGCTACAGCTAAATCCTGGCGCCAGTCTCTGATTGCTGGTGCCAACTTCCCCCAATACCGAGCCAGAAATATGCGTTCTAATTTCGACCGGTTTTTCGTATTGTTTGCTCAATCCTACTTCCTGATTGAATGTTTTCTCACTTTTCTGAAACCCATATGTGTTCTACATATGGACATAACTCTCTGGGAATTCATGCTCCATCTACCTGATTGAACGCTCTGTGCAACAAAGGGTACATCCGAGATGTTGAATTCACCAAACCATGGAAGTGAGTTTTTTCTAAAGCTCGCGGTGTCCCATCCACTCGCGCCAACCCTTCACAGTTAGGCTTCCGCGCGGTGCATCTGGACAATTAACCATGGACCCTCTATTGACTAAACCATATCCCAAACTTTAGAGTACTAGAGCCATGGTTAGGTTGCAAACTCATTGCATCATATTGTGCCTACTTGACTAATTATGCATTATTTGTTGTGCATATATTCTATGTTTCTCTTAACCGTTTGTTTGACTTGTGTTGAGATATAATAAACTAATGACTTAAAGAACTTTGCCTAATTAATTAATTAATTAATTAATTTGAGTCAATAAAGTCTACTATTTAAATCAGAATTGACCTAGTACGACTTTAGGCATACCCCAGTTGATTAGTAACACCGAAAACAATCTCAGATTGAAGTCCCACCATTGGCGCCAAAATCTGAGCTGTAGCGCCACAATGTGGAGTGTGGCTCCTGGCAACAGCTCTTTCGTCTGGCGCCAAGCTCCACAGTGCGACGCCAGTCCTGTCGTTTGGCCGACAGTTCGGATTATTGGTCGAGTCATCACCTAGAGTCTAATTAACCAGTTTGCTAATTAATTCGGTTAATTTTCGCTGTCAATCATACCTTGTCGAGTCAGTAATTGAGTCTAAGTCACATAGTCTAGCCACATGGTCATGACACGAGTCTTAACGTACCACCTACACTCACTAGTCTTAGCACACACTTTGAGTACACATCACCATGACCGTGTCTTAGGTTCATGCATGAGTTGGCCTTTTCCGTCATTTGAGTCGGGGGGTACATTCTATTCCTAATTCTTCATATCCCTCCACCTCCATCATTCTTCTTCACATTCTATTCCATCTTTCTTCACTTCCTCTATCCATCGCATGTTGAATAAAGTTTGAGTCAAATAATTAACAATGAATATCCCCAAATTCCTTTTCCACAGTACTTGGTCGAGGAGAGAAGGGCGATTAATCAAGGACAACCTCTTTATTCAAGTCTCACTTTTTGATAAACCGATTCGACAAAGAGGAAGGCTAAGAAGATAATGGCAACTCAAGAGGAAGTCAATGAGCTCAGGAACCAATTGGTTACCGTGACTGAGACACTGAAGCTCCTCACACTCAAGATCAATGATCCCGTGAAGCAACAACAGATGGACCTCATGCAAGAGAGTCTAAGTGATAGGCTTATCGCGTACCTAACAAAAATAACCTAACTATTCCTTCTAACTGTGTAGTAGGGCAAGTAAGGATCGAATCCCAAGAGACTATGGTTCATTCAATTAATCAGACTCAATTAATCACTAAGCACGTGACCAATCAATAATGGATGATAATAATCAACTAATTTATTAAATAACACAATTAACTAGAGGAAATATTAATCAATAAACTAAAGCATCCAAGATCAAGCATCACCACGATTATGATTGATAAACTAATAAATCTACCCCCAATATATAAATCAATTGACAAGAAGAAAAGCAATCCCTAATAATAATACCAAAGGTCTCTTCCGAGTTATCAATGGCTTCCCAAATTAACTATCAAGCCTACTTCCGTGGAATCAAGCGAATAAGGGACATTAAACACCATGCCTAGATTCCTAATTATTCAATCATCTACTTCCGTGATGATCTTCAAACCCTTAATTGAAATAACCTAATCCCGTTAATACCCAACTTCCGTTGCAATAAGAACAAAGGGATGATAACAATACTAATTATCCCTAATCTAGTATTGGCATAAACACAATCAATTAAGCATGTCAATTGGGATTATTATTGGGGAATTTAAAGATCTACTTTATACATCAATCATAATCGGGCTTAGCAAGATCCCGGATTAAGGAAACTACTCACAAATCATAATTAAATCAAAAACAAGATCTAATAGAGAACACATAATTAAAGAACTATAAAATAAATAAAAGAGATGGAAAGTAAGAAATACCAAATACTTCAATTGATGATCTTGAATTCTTGAGGAACAATTAATAAAACTAGGATTAAAGATTGAAATTGCTTAAGAAAATAAAACTAGGGTTCTTGAGAGTTTTCTAGGGCTTAAGGAGAAAACTAATGAAAAACTAACTGTCTAAAAGTTAATTACAAAAGGGTATTTATACCCCCAAAAGATAATATTTCGGAAAAATAAGAAAATACGCGTTCTTGAGCTTTGCCCGGTCTGACCGGGCGGACCTCGCCCGATCGGGCGGAGGAAGGCTGCGTAAAATACGACAGTTTTCCTTCTTTGCCCGGTCTGACCGGGCGAACCTCGCCCGGTCGGGCGCGCGTAACACGTTTCCAAAATTGCATCTCATAACTTGATTTCTTCATCGCCCGGTCTGACCGGGCGAAGCCTGCCCGATCGGGCGCGCGTTGCACCGTTCAGAATTGGGCTTCTTCCTGTGAACTCCTCATTGCCCGGTCTGCCCGGGCAAGCCATGCCCGGTCGGGCATTCCACATAAATTGCAGTTCTTGGCTATCAACTCTTCCGAATCTACTAAAAACACGTCCAATTGCCTAGAAACGCTTCATATTCCTGAAAAGCTTACTAAAACAATCGAATACACTAAAGAAGAGATTGTTAGCAAGAAATAGCTCCGTAGAGCTCAAAACCATGTAAAATCATGCAATCAAACCGGGGAAAACCATTGTATAAAACACGTATATCAAATTCCCCCAAGCTAAACCTTTGCTTGTCCCTAAGCAAAGCAATGAATAAATAAATCAATACTTCACCCCAAAAGTAACTCAAATCAATAAATACGATTAAAGGTAAACTCGACAGTTATGCATCAAAGTCAACCAATCAAATCCATCTAACTACTCATCCTGTCTGACAATGGTCAAATAGAGCAAACCACAAGAGCATATAGAATTCAAGACTAGTGTTCACACACTCAACTCTCATTTATGTGGCGAGTAAAAGATATACTCGGTCGCTCTCCATCCAACTCCTTTAAATGTGAACAATGCCCTCCCAAGCTCACGCACTCGTGTGTTTTAAGAAAACAAGCACTCAACCTAGCAGTCGACTCGAAATATATCAAATCATTCTTTGCATTGGAAAACAACTAATTTCACATTCACACAACTCTATGCACAAAGGTCAGAAGGTCTTCAAAGCTTGTAATGTAAGGCTAGGGTAAAAGGTAGGAAATATTTGGGAAAATGTAAGAGTAAAGCTATGCTTAAGGGAGCCAAAATCCTAATAAATAAAACCAAGGTCAAAATAAATTAATGACCAAATCATCTCCAACACAACTCAACTCTACCAAAAATTCACCAAACATCCAATTATATTAAAAATTTCCAACACTTAAAATTTCACTCATATATACAAAATATAAAATTATAGAACTTGAGTGAACAAACAAACTTTGAACTCTCTTTTTTTTTTTTCTTGAGCAGCCTTCAATTAGAACACTTGAACATTGAAACAATTTTTTTCTTTTGCTCTTTCTTTTTCTTTTTTTTTATCTCACATTGGAATTTTTTTTTTCTTTGCACAATAAATTTTCAATTTTTTTTCAATCCACAACAATAAGAACAAATAAAAAACTTCTCAAATCCACCCAAAATTGTGCAAATTACATGCACACTACAACTCCCTCACCTCACTCACTATTAGCTCCCCCAAGCCAAGCTTGGGACTAGTAACCAATGGGGCTTAAATAGGCTTGTAATGTGGCAAAATAAACAATAAAAGGGCACAAGCAACAACATGGGTAGCAAGAAGGGAACAAATGTATCTAATATCGTCTGAAGGCCACCTAGAGGAACAAATGCCTTCGTCCTCCTCAATGTGCATATTAATGAGTCATGCAAACGTTACTCAAAGTTATAAACCAATACTCAACTTCATTGACATACCAGGAACTAACACACATTCCTAACCAAATCAACTAGTCAAGCACTATATTCACAAGTAGTTGGGCAAAATTGACTCATGTTAAGACATCCAAGCAATCAAACATCAAATCATGGCTAACCTATCCACAATACTCGTCATCATATACCAAGAATTAAAACAATTTTCATGAATGGGGCACAGGGAAGCATGATTTATTATTCATTGGATCGTATTTTTTGTATGTTTTTTTTTCTTTTTCAAAGCAATAAAATCTAACCTAGAAAGCAATAAAATCTAGACTATGAAAGAAATAAAACTAAACTGAATACGTCAAAAAACAAAAAGAGAGAGAAAAGAAAGATACCTTAATCCAAAAATCTCCCCCAAGCCAAAATCAGACAATGTCCTCATTGTCTTAAAGGGAAGCTAGTAGTCAAGGCGACTACTACTTATCATCATCACCACAACAATGTCACCAAAGCCTCGAGGATTTCAATGCATCTCTTTGGAACAAATTTGGGCAAGAATGAAACAAAGTGTTAGTGGGAAAAATATAAAAATTGAGTTATGCGTACTATTCTGATCATAACTTTTTTTGTATAAATTATAATGCAGTGATTCTAATTGTGTTGGAAAGTAGACTTGAAGAGCTTTCCAACGATAGGTCACACGCAAAAATCCGATAAGAAACGTAAAAGTTACGGCCTGTTGAACTTGAGCAGTTTTGCTGATCCGTACGCGCGCCCGATCGGGCGAGCTCTGCCCGAGCGAACCCGAGTACAATCCAGCTTTCTTCTCCTTTAAAATCGAAACCTTTCTAGATCAAAACCTACACATATAGAAACTCCCACAAGAATAAAATATCCTCTCCTTACCTCTCTAAAATAAAACAAACGAAAACACAAAAATTAGAAAAGACTAAAATAAAAATAATGAAATACGGGTTGCCTCCCGTAAAGCGCTAGTTTATCAAGGTCTTAAGCTTGACCATTCTCCTTCCATCAGAAGAACTTAACGCCTTGAGTAACTTATCATACGCTCCTGCAAACATTTCATTAAGCACTATATAGGGCTCAATTGCAAGCACAGTAATCCTTACATAGAAAAGATTAGGAGCACACAAAGAAAACTCAAGGTAAAAAGAAAAATCAAAAGAAAAAGATGAAGATACACCACAACCTTCTGCTTCCTCCGCTAAAAATTTAGAATTAATAGAACGAACATGGAGGTAGTCTTGTTCTGTATCATCACCCAATAACGACTCTATTATTTTACGCTCACGAATAAGTTCATTACCAAAGGAAAAAGAATTTTCAACCATTGGTTCTACAACCAATGACTTTTCAACCAATGGTTCTACAACTAATGATTCTTCTTCTATTGGAACCAATGATACCTCAACCACTGATTCTATAACCAATGACTCTTTAACCATCGGTTTTTCAACAAATGATTCTTCCTCCGACGTATTATACAAATTATGATAATATTCATCATGAATCCTCCAATAAATTTCATTTAGAACAAACTGTTTTTCAGAATAATCATATACGAATGGAAAGATTCTAAAATCATCCGGAGCTCGAACAAAATACTCACTATAAGGGCAATCAGGGTTTTCATGATAAAGATAATAACAAGAACAATGGCCAGATGCAAGACGTGACAATAAATCATCCATCTCCAAGGCATGTATATCATCAACTCATAAGATAAAAAGAAGTTAATAATAGCCAAAGCAACAAACCAAAAGCTTAGCAAAAAAAAACGAATCACAAATAATTAGATGAAAACCGTTAGTCCCCGGCAACGGCGCCAAAATTTGATAGGCTTATCGCGTACCTAACAAAAATAACCTAACTATTCCTTCTAACTGTGTAGTAGGGCAAGTAAGGATCGAATCCCAAGAGACTATGGTTCATTCAATTAATCAGACTCAATTAATCACTAAGCACGTGACCAATCAATAATGGATGATAATAATCAACTAATTTATTAAATAACACAATTAACTAGAGGAAATATTAATCAATAAACTAAAGCATCCAAGATCAAGCATCACCACGATTATGATTGATAAACTAATAAATCTACCCCCAATATATAAATCAATTGACAAGAAGAAAAGCAATCCCTAATAATAATACCAAAGGTCTCTTCCGAGTTATCAATGGCTTCCCAAATTAACTATCAAGCCTACTTCCGTGGAATCAAGCGAATAAGGGACATTAAACACCATGCCTAGATTCCTAATTATTCAATCATCTACTTCCGTGATGATCTTCAAACCCTTAATTGAAATAACCTAATCCCGTTAATACCCAACTTCCGTTGCAATAAGAACAAAGGGATGATAACAATACTAATTATCCCTAATCTAGTATTGGCATAAACACAATCAATTAAGCATGTCAATTGGGATTATTATTGGGGAATTTAAAGATCTACTTTATACATCAATCATAATCGGGCTTAGCAAGATCCCGGATTAAGGAAACTACTCACAAATCATAATTAAATCAAAAACAAGATCTAATAGAGAACACATAATTAAAGAACTATAAAATAAATAAAAGAGATGGAAAGTAAGAAATACCAAATACTTCAATTGATGATCTTGAATTCTTGAGGAACAATTAATAAAACTAGGATTAAAGATTGAAATTGCTTAAGAAAATAAAACTAGGGTTCTTGAGAGTTTTCTAGGGCTTAAGGAGAAAACTAATGAAAAACTAACTGTCTAAAAGTTAATTACAAAAGGGTATTTATACCCCCAAAAGATAATATTTCGGAAAAATAAGAAAATACGCGTTCTTGAGCTTTGCCCGGTCTGACCGGGCGGACCTCGCCCGATCGGGCGGAGGAAGGCTGCGTAAAATACGACAGTTTTCCTTCTTTGCCCGGTCTGACCGGGCGAACCTCGCCCGGTCGGGCGCGCGTAACACGTTTCCAAAATTGCATCTCATAACTTGATTTCTTCATCGCCCGGTCTGACCGGGCGAAGCCTGCCCGATCGGGCGCGCGTTGCACCGTTCAGAATTGGGCTTCTTCCTGTGAACTCCTCATTGCCCGGTCTGCCCGGGCAAGCCATGCCCGGTCGGGCATTCCACATAAATTGCAGTTCTTGGCTATCAACTCTTCCGAATCTACTAAAAACACGTCCAATTGCCTAGAAACGCTTCATATTCCTGAAAAGCTTACTAAAACAATCGAATACACTAAAGAAGAGATTGTTAGCAAGAAATAGCTCCGTAGAGCTCAAAACCATGTAAAATCATGCAATCAAACCGGGGAAAACCATTGTATAAAACACGTATATCACTAAGCAAGCTATCTAGTGACTATAAATTTCAGGGCATGAGTTCACAAGGGGTCTCGCTGGACAAGGAACTTCTTCCACATAAGTTCAACGCCACTGACATCCCAAAATTCAAGGCAACAGATAACCCTTACTTCCATCTAAGAGCTTTCAAAACCATAATGAGTATTAAGGGTATCGATAAGAAGGTTTTCCCCTCTCTGTTCCCACTATCTCTCGAAACCGTTTGTCAACAATGGTTCTTTTCTCTCGAGAAAGAAAAAACCTCTTCTTGGGAGTCAGTAACAAACGCTTTCATAGATAGATATAAGTGCAATATCCAAGACGAAACAGACTGTAGACAACTCGAGATGTTAAAACAAAAAGAAAACGAAGGGTTCACATCTTTCTTCAACAAATGGAGGGAAACTTCCGCTAATATGGTCAACGCTCCTACCGAAAAAGAATCTGTGAGGATGTTTATCAAGAATCTCCAAGGGAAGTATTCAAAGCACTTAAAGTACCAACACAATTTGAATACTTTCAAGGTTGTCTATGATATAGGCACTAACATTGAAGATGACCTTCTGAAAGATAATAGTGCGAGAGGAAAGAAGAGCGACCATCCTTCTTCTTCCTATCCTATTAATGAAGTACATGCCACGAACACCTCTAAACCACGAATCCAAAGGTCAAAAAGTGTGTTCACTCCACTTGGTATGAGTTATGAAACGGCTTTCGAGAAGCTACATCACAAAGGACTAGTCATGCCCATAGGGCCCATCAAAGATCCAATTCCAGAAGCCAGGCCACCTAAGTGGGACCCTAATAAGCACTACAAATATCACCAAGGAAAGGGTCACGACACTGAGGAGTGTTGGAAACTCAAAGAAGTTATTTAAGATCTAATCGATAACAATGAAACTTCCGAGATTCTAGCCATCGAAGATGACCAAGCACCCTTCGATCCATCACTTCTTATCACACCTGTAGGAGAGCCCATAATCGAGACAGCTTAGATGATCTCTCTCGATGAAGTGGCCATAATTGAGGAGGATGAAAGTCTTATCTTAGATAATACCAAGGAAGATTCGTCAAGTCTAAAAGAGGACGTTCGAAAACTGCAAGATGTCATTGCCATGCTCTTGAATGTGGTAGAAGGATTAGCAAATCGGGTAATGACCATCGAACAAAATTCTCGCCAAGGTTTTAATGAAGAACTCAATGCTCCTAAGCCACAAGAAAAACGGACCATTGAAGAATACACACCAATAGGAATGACTTACAATGAAGCTTTTGACTGTCTTCACGATCAAGGTCAAGATCCTCCACCTGAAAAACGTTTTCCCAATAGGGATCCAAATTCCTATTGTCGATACCATAGAGGTCGTGGTCACACTATCGAAAAGTGTCTTGCCCTCAAGGATCGTGTTCAAGACTTCATTGATTCAAATCTCCTTCATGTTCCTCCGCGCGACAAGAAGGACAAGATTAGTAACAATAGTAACAGTGGCTGTTAAGGGAAGAAGAACGATTATCCTTCTTCTTCCGAAAACACCTACTCTAATAATAGTGTTGGTACTTTTGACCTTATTGAGATCCTAGCCATGGGTAATCGAAAGCAACCGAAAAGGGAATTTACCCCCATTGGAATTAGCTACGATGATGCTTTCGATCGACTCCATGCCAAGGGAATCATTACTCCCATTGGACCTATTCAAGATCCCCCACGTAAGAAAAGATTGCCTAGTTGGAATCCAGACGAAAACTGCAAGTACCATCAAGGTAGGGGTCATGCTACTGAGAGCTGTTGGAAGCTAAAGGAGGATATCCAACATCTGATTAATAACAAGCTTCTCATACCTCTAGTTTACAAGAAGAGCGAGTGATGATAAAGGAAACAACACAAGACAAGAGGCGAGATTCAACGACAAGATTTCATGACCTCTTTTTCTATTTCTATTTCATTTTTTTCTTTCCCCAATAAGTCTAGCATAGGCACCTTTTTATTCTCCTTAGATTTATTTTGTAGGATCACTATTTATTTTCTTTTAATAAAAATGAGCATTCATTTCCTTATATATGATCATCACATTGCATTGCATTAAAAAAAAATAAAAAAATAAAAAAAATAAAAAAAAAATCCATGTCAAACTAAGCACAAGGTGTACCAATAATTTGAGGCACCCCTTGTAGCCACATCATATTGCCTTTCACCCTTCAATTATACATCCTTTCTTCATAAACCACTTTGAGCCTCATCTAACGATAGACCTTTCTTTTTTCAACCTACATCTACCTAACCTTGGGATGGGATGATGTGCAACTTATGAAATTCTAAAAAGGCTTGAGTGAATTTAAAAGATTAAAATAGCAAAAATAAGCAAAAACAAAAAATGAAAACAAGTGTACAAAAGGGAAAGTGTTCCAATGTCTTTGATATGAAAATATCTTCGATAAAAACATGTCTCAGATTGCGTCTCTTATCGAGTGCTCGGTACCGTGCCTAAGAAACATGAATGCCAAGTGAGTGATAGACCGTATGATCGGGATTGCCCACACTTATAAAAAATAAAATAAATGCTAAAGCAAAAGAGAGTTAAAAAAGAGTAGAAATTCAAGCACAAAAATACAAAGATTCAAAAGCAAGGTTGCACACCTTGGGGGCTTATCTAGGGTCTTGAGCCTTTTTATCCCTTTCTTCTATAACCTTTAGCCTAACCACATTACAACCCTCAAAAGACCTTTTTGAGGTATACATACTTGTGCGAGGTTCGGCTAGAGCTACGTTCGGCCTGATTCCTAACGGATACGTAGGCAACCTCACATTGAGGTGCGGTCGTAATAAACATGCATTCATATTCACATTCACACACATACACCATGATCATATCAAGGGATCTCCAATGCTCATCCTTATTCATTTAGAGCTAGACTTGGGGGCTTGATCCCTATATCATTAGCTTACCTAGCCTAAGAGTCACCATCATTTGACTCTTTTAACAAATAATATCTTTCCACACACTTAGCTCTTGCGGCCTAACTTTAGTGTCACTTTCACACACCGCACAGATACATGACCAAATATACTTCCCTTAGGAACCCTTTGTCATGGAATCTTAACACAACGCTGAAGCATGCCTTGTCACATCGCTCATCACTCATAATTGTCATTGCATCACGAAGTATGAAGTGCTTAGCCTCTGTACCTAAGTTACCCTAATACTTTCATTGAGTCAACAATTGAGATAGCCTAGGATGAATGAATCCTTGTACCTTGAGAGATAGTATCAAACAACATTTGACTAAGCTTATTAAATATGCATCTTCAACTTTCGATTCTCTTTCGCGTCTTTCTTTTTCGGGAGAAAGTCGATACCCTCCACAAAAATGACGGAAAATTTTTGTTTTTTTTTTTTTTTTTGCATTTTTCGAATCGCACAATCACATTACAATGCACACACGGGTCATGAGTCACACGTGTCATTTCACTTCGAGTCGAGTCAACCTCGAGTCAGTCAATCACAACGAGTCAAGTTTATACCTTGAGTCGTGTCAAGTCAATGAGTCAAGCGACGTCAAACCTTAGGTCAACCCTAAGATGATTAAAGAAGTTGGCAAAGTTCTATAGTCAAAATAAATACAGGTGCAACAGAATAAGGAAGACCCTACTCCAATTCCTGGCGCCAGAGATATTTCAGCAGCGACAGAGCTCGAAGCCTCTCAGAAAGGTGATTTCGACCTCATACAACAATTTCGGGTTCCTTGGTACGCCAGTTAGCCCCTATAAGCAATTTGACATGATTAAGTAGTCAGTTTGATTACAATTGAAATAAGTGATCGACTTGATGAAAGATCGTCTCACTTAGCTTAAAGCGCCTAAGAATTGGCTCATCACAAAACACCGACATACTGGTTTTAGCGGAAGCAAAGTTTAGGCGAGCTTTAAAGATCGACAAACGTTGGTCTTCGGAAATTCTTCTTCAGAATATTATTGCAACAAACGTTCAAGTACCAAAGCTCTATTGTTCAGAGACGCGTGAACATCTCCACCAAAGCTCTTTGCCCTAGAGACGCGTGGGCATATTATTCAAGCTCTTTTGTTCAGAGACGCGTGAACATCTCCATTCAAGATCTTTGCTCTAGAGACGCGTGGGCATATTATTCAAGCTCTTTGTTCAGAGATGCGTGAACATTTCCATCAAGCTCCTTTGCTCCAGAGACGCGTGGGCATATCATTCAAAAGCTCTTTGTTCAGAAACGCGTGGACATATCATCAAAGATCTCCTATTTTCAAGCTCTTTTGCTCAGAGGCATGTGGGCATCTTATTATCAATCTCTTCGTTCAGAGACGCGTGGACACATCATTTGGAAGTTCATATTAAAAAAAAAGCTCTATTGTTCAGAGACGCGTGGACATATTCAAAAAAAAAGAGAGAAGCTCTTTGTTCAGAGACGCGTGAACATATAAAAAAAGAAGCTCTTTGTTCAGAGATGAGTGAACATCGAAACAACAAGGTGGCGTTCCCTAGATTGTGGAGAGTTGTCACAAACAACTGAGGATTGTTTCAAGAGAAGCAATCTTCGATAGTATTCCCTTGGATGTGGAATATTATCAAAGCGGAGGAGGATAGTTTCAGGCGAAGCAATCTTCTATATTGGAAGCAGTTACGGGCGTAGCAGTTTTCAAGCGGAATGGAATTCTCTAGCTTGCAGGAGGTCATCAAAACAATCGGTTACTTTCAGAGACGTGTGCTCGACGGTGCAAGATACGCGTTTCTTAACTCTCTTATCTGTTTAACTAACGCTAGTTTGCAGGTATCGGCATTACAAGAGTGGCTTAGGATCGCAGAACGTTCTGAATCATTCTCCGTCCCTATCGATACTTTGACTTTCATTTTCGAAACTTGCGTTTCTCCAAACTCAGTCAAAGTGGGGGCTTCTGTAGACACCCATTTGTGTCTCCCCAAATCCAAACCCAGTGATGAGTACCTTTTGCGTCGAATCATAATCGAATGAAGCGAAAGTATGGAAATTTTAGTGTTGCGGATAAGTTTTAATTTCTTTTCTTCTCTTCTCTTTGTTTTTGAAAACTTATTTTTAAGAAAACAGCCAATCCAGTTTGGTTGGTCCATGATATGGGTCCAATAGTAGTGTAGTTGGATGGGGCTTGACAAGAGCTTTCCAACGATATATTATAAGCCCAATTCCCATGAATATTGAGGAAGTTATGACCAATTTACTAAACTGGGCCCGGTTTAAGCCTTATATGCGGCCCAATGATTTAGGGGAGGGCCTAATATGATTTATCATTCCTAATGCAATTAGGAATGGTTTTAGTCTTCTAGATTCTTCTAGAAGGTTCTTTTCATTCCTAATTCAATTAGCATTGATAAATTGACTTTTGTTGACTTTTCAGAGTTTTAATTAAAATCAAAGAACATTTTTGAGGAAAAGATACGATTTTATCCTCCTGTATGGCAAAACTTATCTGATTTTCGAAAATGCGTCAGAAACAGGACTAGCGTCTAACGCCAGGCATTGGGCGCCTGGAGCTAGGCTTGGCGCTTGGCGCTGGCATTGGCGCCTGGCGCCAATTAGCTGGTGCTGGCCCCAGCTCTGTTTTAGGTGCACCAGATGCTCTATTTTGATATTTTATCTTTTAGGCTGATTTTCTCTATAAATAACGTATTAAAAACTCCGTTTTAATTCACCTACAATCAGTTTTCAACTCTCATTCTCTTCTAATTAATTCATTCATCTTTCTCTTTCTTTCTCAAACTTTGCTTTTACATACAAAATTCCGCATTCACAAGATCTAGAAACCCCTAGCCATATTCGAAGTTGCCTTCTCCCTAGACGTGAAAGGTTTTAATTTATGAGGGTTTGGTCCCAAATCTCTATTTCAATTATTTAATTTAATTGTTTGTTTATTACTTTCCTTGAAGTTACTAACGCGTGTATTTTGTTATTAGAAAGAGGTACGAGGCATCAAAGTAAGTACTTTAATTGATTTATTGATATTATGATGTAGAGATCATGTTTATATTGTTATTATGATTTTCCTAGTATCATGTCTAGGGTAATTTTAATATCAAGTATGATTAAAAGTACGATGCTTCCTATGTTTTCCTTAATGTTTATGATTGTTAGTATCATGTTAGGGTTAAAGATTTGATTTTTATTGCTTAGTGACATGCTAGGGTTTGTTATTAATCTTGTTAGTATCATGCCTAGGATCTTGTTATTATTATGCTTTAATATTAACATGAATATGATTATGATTATAATTGTTATAATTTATGATGATTATGAATATTATTATTATTATTGTTATTATAATGATTATTTTATTTATGATTATTATTATCTTGATGATGATTATAATTTTATTGTCATGATATTTATTATGATTATTATTATGTTGCTTGATATTTATTGTTATTGCTTGATCACGCCTTTTATTGCATGTTTAAAGGGAATTTGGTACTTGTAAACACGCTTAATAAGATAATTAATAATCTTGTTAGAAATATGATTATGATTTCAAGTGATCGCCAATAATAATTTATTTGTGCATTAATATTCAACCAACATAGATAAACAGGTTTAGGGTTGATCCGATTGATTGTATGTTAATTAGAAAGCGCACATGAATACGATCTGAATAAAGTAGAGGCCTATTATTAGGGCAGGTTCAATCTCTTTTAGGTTGGATTTGTACCTTCATCCCCGAACCCTTATTTGGTTCTAGACCTTATGGAGTTGATGATCTCTTGGATCGTTAAGGGGTGTAACCTTCACCCTGTGAACGGTTTACAAGTTCCTAAAACTTGTTGGCGACTCTTTTGCTCTATCTTCTGCCCTTTTGGACGCCACCGTACTTTAGTGTATGATCACAATGGGGTTCAAGCTAGGGGATTAACGCTTGAAATATTCCCTACAGTACCATTAAGGGGATTTTGAACTTTGTGTTGGGGAAGCGGTAAGATTGGTTGAATGGACTAAAGTTGAGTACATTCGGGAAGGTTATCTAGGCCTTAGCTTGTCATGACCGTGGTTGATCTTAGGCATATACCTCATGCTCGAGTTTTATTGCTTAATGATTCTTTTATTTTTACATGTGCTTTTCTTTGAGCGGACTAATCTATTGGTTTCTTTTACTCCAAGTGAATTGCTAAGGGACAAGAAATTAGCTAGCTTGGGGGAATTTGATAAGTGTTTTATTTGTCCACTTATCATGGCATTTTTTACACAATTTTGTTGTCATTTTCCCCTCTTTCCCCCCTTTTCCGACTCCTTTTTGTGCATGATTACAACTCTTGGCTTCCCTGTTCTTTTTTACGTGTGTATTTGTGTTTGTAGATACAAGGAGAAATAGGTTATATAGCATGAACATGAAGAACTATATTGGAAGTACAACACAAGAAGACAGGGCGTGCAGTCCCCAAGGAGAGCGTGCTCCTTCCCCAAGCACCACAATCTGCATCTCTTTATTCCCAGCTATGAGAGGGCGTGCACCATAGTACGAGCGGGCACTCCTCCCTGATCTTCCACAAACTGCCTCAAACTGCCGCAGGAGGAGAGGGCGCGCAAGAGCCAAGAGAAGGCGCTCCAGCCTGAGGAGCGGGCGCTCCTCTATGTAGGAGTGGACTCTCCTACATGCAAACTCGAATTTTTGGTCGGATTTTACAATGTAAATTCGGGGTGTATAAATACGACCCTTGGCTTTTGTTTTCTGCACCTTCTTCCTTGGAGGAGATCGCCTTCTTCCCTTTAGCTTCCTTATGCTCTTCTCTCTTAGTTAACTCTCTAAACTCTTATTAATTAGCTTAATTTCTCTCAAACTTTATCATTAAAGTAGATTAATTGAAGTTTGTATTCTCATTTTCAACATTTTCTCAACCTTGAAGCTTCATTAGTAATCTCTTTCCTCTTTCCCTTACTCTTTATTTTCTGTTTTTAATTGCTTTGAATTATAGATTTGTCTTTTAATCTAGGTTATTTGTTGTTGCATGTTCAATTAGCTTAGATATATTACTCCTTTCAACTTGTTAGATTGATGATAGTATTGGAACTTGTAGTTATGTTGTTCTTTACCATGCTTAGTGAGTAGTTAATTAGCTAGGGGTTGGGTGAAGACCCTACCAATCAGCCATGGGTTGATTGATATTTGTTCTTGCATGTTCATTTTGCATTGATGATTGATTGTTAAAGAATTGGTTAATTGCATGTGTAATACTTATTGCTCATCTATTCACTTCTATGCTTGCCATGAAAGATGAGGTCTAGTTGTGAGCCCTTTCTTGTATGATTATTCTAAATTCCTCTTGATTACGGTCCCTTGTTTGGATGATGTAGTATTCTTAGTTGCGGTAATTAGGAGAAAAATCCCAATTATTTCTTCCTTAGTACTATCTCGAACCGATCGAAAGACAAACCCGAGTAAGTAGTATACTTCCCACTGTTAAAACTTGGTTGGCCTATCTTTCTAGTTGAGTTTGGTTTAGGAATGCTTAATGTTGTGGTTTCGAAAGAAGTGAACCTTTTCTTGTATGATTAGACCGAATTTCTATCTTGATTACGGTTCCTTGTTTGGATGATATAGTAGTCTTAGTTGCAATATTTAGGTGAGAAATCCCCATTATTTGTGCCTTAGTACTATCTCGAACCGATCGAAAGACAAACCCGAGGTAGTCGTCTACTTCCCATTATTAAGACTTGTTTGGCCTATCTTGCTGGTTGAGTTTGGTTTAAGAACGCTTAGTGTGGTGGCTTCAGAAGAAGACAATGTTGAGTGCCCTTTCTATCACCCAATTTGTGTACATGCTTGCTTATTGTTTTGATTCATTGGTTTGGTTGGTGTCGATTCCCATTCCCCCCCTAGTGTTTGTCTCCATAGTAGTTATTTAATCAAATCCCAAACTTGTGACCGAACTAGATTACAACCGTTTCATATTCTCGGTGTACTCATTCCCATACCCTGTGGATACGATCCTTTACTTTCCCTAGACTTGTCTTAGGTTAGTTTAGGTAGAAATAGTGTTTGGCTTGAGGGTGATTGTCCAACGACCGATTATTCTTGTACCAGAAACACCTTTTCCGACGGATTTCAAGGTGTTTCCGACGAAACTTTTCCGTCGGAAATGGACTGTTTTCTAGTAGTGTAAATTCTCTCTCCTCTCTCTTTCTCGGATCATCTCCCCTCTTATCCTCCTCTCTTTTTCGGTCTACTCTTTGTTTCTCATCCTCCTTCTTTCCTCTCTTTCTCGTCCTCCTTTTCGCTCTTTCTTGTGTTCTAAAAAATGGCGAATTCAGGTTCAATTTCATGATATTAGGGTTTTATTTGTCAAATTCGACCATAAAAATTCCACATCTAGAGTTTTATGATCAAATTTGAAAATCAACACCAAAAAAGAAGAAAATTTTTGAAGGTATGTAAATTTTTTTGTGTTTATTATTGTGGTTTTTGTTTATATTATGATATTTTTTGGTCTAATTTCATTATTTTGTGCTTAACTACCTTTTTTGTTGTTCGTTTATTTTCCTATGAATTTTTTTCTTCTATTTTTGTGTTGATTTTCGTTTCAATTTGTTATAATTTGTTTATTTTCTTTGGATTTATTGTGGCTTGTTTGTTCGAATTTTGTACTGTTTGGATAATTTCTATTTTTTTGTTTAATTTATATATTGTGGGTTTTTTTTTATTATTGGATGTATATTTGTATATCTTGTTTGATGTCACTAGTGGAAAAATAGCTATCCGTAACGGGCATCGGGCGTTACGTATGCCACCGTTACGAATAACCCGTTATTCGTAACGGGCATTTCTAGTGCTCGTTACGAATAACCCGTTATTCGTAACGGACATTTCAAGTGCTCGTTATAAATAACCCGTTATTCGTAACGGACATTTCAAGTGTCCGTTACAAATAACGATTTATTTGTAACGGGACTTTCAACTGCCCGTTACAAATAACGGGGTTAATTGTAACGGGCATGATATATGCCCGTTACAAATAGTGTGTAACCCAATTTAAAAAAAATACAGCACATGTTGTGCTGGATTAGCTAGCTTGCATAATAATTATAGCACAATTATTTTATTAATTAATTGAGATAAAAATAGTACTTCATATATATACAATCAACAAAAAAAAAATACATTTATTATCACCTAATAACTAAAACTGAAAAAATAGAGCAAAAGAAAATCTCAATGGCAATAAGAGATTTAAATGATTTTCCACTAAATTAATGTTAAATCGTTTACATCTTCCACAAATTACTGCAACTCAAGTGGTTTGTCTGGAGCACCAACTTCCCCCGCGAAATCAATCATCTCTTGTGTATGACCAAAATGAAATCTGATGGACTCTGGAGACTGTTCCTTGATTTACTGTATGATCCTCCCATTGAAAAAATGCTCCCCTAAAGATGGAGAAAAATGGGATGCTTGAGCTGTGTCTGACTCTGCTACACTAGCAAATTTCTGAATGCGAGAGCTTGTACTTGATTGTTCGAAGATATGTAACAGCAGATCACGCTTCTTCTGGTTAAATGGCTCAGGAAGACTCTCCTCAGGTATATTAGTACCCTACATTCATAAATTAAATCAGATCTTATTATGACTATTCAAATCAGAATATCAGAATTTCATGTACATATTAAACATTATTCCACGTGCATATCAACCCAGGGAAGCTGTAACATCTTCCTTTCCACAAGACATGAGATTATGAGAATGACAGATTGACAGTAAACTGAACAATTCATTGAGTGAACTGGACATTACCATTCTATGAGTTGATATGCACGTGGAATAATGAGATGATACTTGTTTTAATGAGATGATACTTGTTTTGAAGTTATATGAGTCCAATTTTGAAGTTATATGAGTCCAATTTAATGAGGTGATACTTGTTTTAAACTCAAGCAAAAGGTCTGAAGCTTTTGTCGAAAAAAAAGTACAGAGAGTACTTCAGAACATTAAAAGAGACTCTTAACACATTTGAGTACTGCATTCCATATACTACTAAATGCTAATGTACAAGTGTAATATTCACCAGTATGAAAAAAATTCAAGTAGAAGCCAAACCTCCACCTCCCACCCTCTCACTCTACATATAGCTCCCGAAAAAAGTAGCCAGCGACAGCAACTATTAATAAATTATCTATAGTTTGAACAACTACAAGCTTTTAGCCTTTATCACTAGGCCAAGGCCTCATAAGCCTACGACCTCTATAATCCATATTGATTAGACATTGACACATTGTGCCTTATGGAAAAGCTCATGCTACGTATTTTTAATGCAACAAACTCAAGAAGTAAGGTTGGAAATAAAATATCCAACTTAAATTGAGACTGAAATACTTGATCAATTAGACAACTAATCCTCAAATTTAAAATTAGGACTTCTATATTGTATTAGACCAAAAAAAATTCTCATAAAGCTGCGATCATCACTTTTTCGATCTAAATCTCAGGCATATGTAGATAATACTAACCAAGGACCCATGACTCTATCCATGATCCACCTACCAACAACACAATTACACAAACATATCACAAAATTTACAAAGAAAATTGAATAAAAGAAGAATAAAATTACTGCAAAGCAATTAGTCCAACAACATCAGACTATATTACCAATTAATTGCGAAATTAGACAAACAAAAATAAGATATATTATGTAATAGCCCTCTTCTATCATGGCAGCATAATTTCAATAAAAACACATTAGGAGGTTTAGGAGGCTGCAACAAAACTCAGATCTGTAATAATAACACCATCATACAAATAAATCAATCAATAAAAGCAACAAATACAATCAAAATCACTCCCGATCTCCATTAATAAACAATAATCAAGCTAAAAACAATCATCAATTCGCACAAATTGTAAAGGGAACAATCAAATTCAGAATATACAAACAACATTTCAATAATAAAAAAAGAGGGAAAAATCAAAAATTGAGGAAACATACGTTTACCACCACCAAAGACCTTATGAAGAGGCTTCGATCTACCGAATCTTCGAGAGCAATTCACCAACAGGACCGCAAAGACTTTAAAAGAGCAACATAGAGAAAAAAACGAATTACAATCTCACACATATATAATACTATTAATTGAACCTCAAAAGGAAAATTGCGAGCATAATCACCTCGATGTCATAGACGATTTACCAGCTTCAGCATAAAAAATGTGGCAAAGAGCGCGAGGAACCAAACCGGGTACTTTGACAGACCCGAAAACGGTGTGAGTTTTCCCAGAACCACTAGGCCCTAAAGCAGCCGAAAGCCCACCTTTTCCACTCATAAATCCCTCAACCATTGGTCTCATGAGCTTATCATACACTTCATCCTGCACAGTTATAACCACAATTCACTTAAAAAAGTATGCAGTCAATCAATTGAAAAAATACCAAAAACTAAAAAAGGGGGGAATTCAAACAACAAACCTAAGAAGAATTTGAAGAAAAAACATGCGAAAATCTGTTGTAAACTTCAGATTTCAACGTGTTAGAATCGTAAATCGAGGGAATAATCGTAATAGAATGAATTGTCATTGATCGTAAGACAACTCTTACTGGGTTTTTTCGAATTAGGTTGTTTCGATTTAGAGGGTTTGGAAGGAGCAATTGGAAGGGGGCAAACTCTGAGGAAGACATTGAGAGAATTTGAGGAATTTGGTTGATTTGGGGATGGAATTTTAGGGTTTTGTAAGAGCTGAACATCCATTGATAAGATGTCATCGAGTGGGAAATTGGGGATGTTAAGGTTTTTGAAGGAGAGAGGAGAGAGGAGAGAGGAGAAAGGAAAGAAGATGAGGAAATGACGGCTTAAGGACTGACTGACTGAGGAGAGTGAAACCCTAGTTATAAATGGGCTTTTCTCATCAGCTGGGCCCAAATTCAAACATTTGTAACGGGCACAATCTTGTCCGTTACAAATAAATAACTATTCGTAACGGTCAAGATCTTGCCCGTTACAAAAAACATAGTTTTCGTAACGGGCACCATGTTGCCCGTTACGAATAATATGTATTTGTAACGGACTGTTATTTTGACCGTTACACATATGTTTATTGTAACAGGCATAGCTTTGCCCGTTACAAATAACACGTTACAAATGACAATTTTTCTACTAGTGTGTTTTGTTATTTTTATTATATATTTTCATTTATGTGCGCTTATTATATGTTGGGTTTATTTTGTTTGAGTTTTATTTGTTGGGGTTTAATTATTAGATAAAATCTTAATGTTTCTTTGTGTAAGGTGGTGGTAGGAAGGAGAGTTGTAGGTGGTTGTCGGTGGTGGTGCGAAAGGTTGTTATGGGGGCAGGGGAAGGTAGGCTTGGGTAAGGGGGGTAGGGGGTGGGCGTTTTTTTTTTATTTTTTACGACGGCTAGCCGTCTCTAAAACCATTTTTTACAACAGTTTTGTTTCCTGTCGCAACTTACGACAGTTTCAAACTGTCGTAAAATAATTACAGCGACTAAATAAAAAATCGTCGTTGAAACTAATAAAACCGTCGTAATAATTCTTTACAACAGTCAAACTGTCGCAAAAAAAAACTTATATACGACAATGCTGACTACGACAAACAATTTACGATAGTTGACTGTCATAACTATTTTCTATGACAACTTTTGCTATTTTTGCGAAAAATTTTGGCTATCGCAAAATAGCTAATTTCTTGTTGTGGAACAAAGTGACAATCAACCTCAATATTATTTGATCGTTCATGAAACACTAGATTCTTATCAAGATGCAGAGCCGATTCATTGTCACAAAACAATTTTATCACCTTTGGATGTTGTACACCAAGACTCGATAACAATGCATTGAGCCATTTTAGCTCACAAGTAACGGCAGACATGGACCTGTATTCAGCTTCCGTAGATGATGTTGACACTGTGTGTTGCTTCTTGATTTTCCATGAGATGGGAGACTTACCAAGAAACACTATCCAACCAGAAAAAGAACGACGAGTGAGATTACAAGCAGCCTAATTTGAGTCACACCAACCCTGCAGATTCAAGTCATAATAAGAGCTCAATAAAATACCTTGTCCTAGAGTGCCTTTCAAATAACAAACCACCCTCAACGCAGCATCCTAATGCTCGCTACCTGGTTCTTACATAAACTGAGACAAAACATGAATTGATTATGCTAAATCAGGGCGAGTAACAGCAAGATAAATCAAACGGCCTACTAGTCGTCAGTATGCCTCTGAATCATAGAGAAGATCACCAGTAGCAAGACTCAACTTGTGGTTCTGCTCCATAGAAAGGCAACTAGGCTTTGATCTAAAACAACCTGCCTAAGAAATAATATCCAATGTATACTTTTGTTGGCACAAAACAAACCTGCAGAGCTACGAGCTACCTCAATACCCAAAAAATATTTCAAAGGACCAAGGTCCTTCATCTTGAAGCAATCACTAAGATAATCCTTAAAAACTGTTAATGCAGCGGAATCATTCCAAGAAATAATTAAATCGTTAACATAAACTACGACATCAATTTGAACTTTGCATGTAGTATATGTCAATAAAGAATAATCAGATTTAGATTGTATGAAACTGTACTAGTTTAAGGCCGTTGTAAGCTTTGCAAACCAACACCGAGGAGCCCGTTTCAAGTCATAGAGTGAATTTCGAAGCCTGCAAACCAAGGAAGGATCCGAGCTCTCAAGACCCGGTGGAAATTTCATGTAGACCTCCTCACTTAGATCACCATATAAGAAGGTATTGTGCACATCCATTTGATGTAGCTCCCAATTTTTCCGGACGCAATAGCTAGGACAATGCGCACCATCGTCATTTTTGCAACCAGAGCAAAGGTTTATTCATAATCTACTCCTGCCTTTTGATGATGGCCTAACACTACCAAACTATATTTAAGACGCTCTATGTCTCCATTTGATAAAAACTTGGTCTTGTAGACCCATTGACTGCCTAGAGCTCTTTTTTTTTCCGGCGGAAGATGTTCCAATCTCCAAGTAACATTGTCTTCCAAAGCCCGGATTTCTTCCTGCATAGACTTGCCCCATGGATCTTTGCTTTGAACAATTATTGAAATAAATTTCCAATAATTCACAGAAAAATTATAACAATGTATATAGTGTGCTAGGGGATACGGGGTATCTGAAAACTGATTGGATGGCAGAGACGGACTTTTAGCAAAAAAAAGTGTGAGTTACAAAATCTTGAATTAAAACTAAGGGGAATTTATCCCGAAAATCACGCCCCATATTGGGATGCTGCTGCTATGCTGTAGTATCAATGGTGATGATCTCGTGCTGCTGATCGAGGTGCAAAGCGAGATACCTAGAGCTGTGAAGTTGCTTCGCTGCTGCTGTGTTGCTGGGTAGGCCATGGCTGGTAGTAGCAGCAGCTTCATCATGTTGTTGTGCCGTGACCTGCTGCTATATGGTATGTCTGGCAGAGGAAGTGTACTCCGCAACCTCCTTGCGGCCATCATCTATTTGCCGTAAGTTGCCTGCGGAGTGGGTTGTCTCCATATTATCTTGAGGTGAAGGTACATCATTTCCTTCCCCATTAAATATTTCATGCTCAATTTCATTATTGTAAGCAACCAAATCATCATCACTCACAATATAATCTACAAAATCAACATGGACATCATCCCCCGTCCCACAAAAAATTGGATCAATATTAGCATCTTCCGGACTGCGAAAAGGAAACACATCTTCCATAAATTTCACATCACAAGAGACAAAAAATTTCTTTGTTTCAAGATCACATAGCTTCCACCCATTTTTACTAAAGGTATACCCCATAAAAACACATTTATATATGACTCCTACTAGCAAACTTATCCCCTCTCGTTTTATGATTGTGTGCGAAGCACAAACAACCAAAAGTACGGATAACACCAAAAAAAGGAGGCTTATTGAAAATAACAGTGTTTTATTTTGAATAAGAGGAGTAGGAGTTCGGTTAATCAAATGAGCTGCAGCTAAAACACACTCCCCCCAAAAATAAATTGGTAGTTGTGCTTGAAATCTCAAAGCTCTCCCAACATTAAGAATGTGTTTGTGTTTTCTCTCTACTCTCCCAATTTGTTGAGGGGTCCCAATACACGAGGTTTCATTATTTTTTTTACTATTTTTTTTACTAAGTTGAGTAATAGAGATTAAATTGCAATGAAGATGAGGCACAAAGAGAACTCTAGTGATTGTGATTTTAGGACAAACAAATGGAACTTCCAAAGTAGCAAGTACACGTTCACCATTTGGTAAACCAATTTCAGTGATGTGTGTGTCAAACAACCAAGAACAATTTTCGGTAACATGATGGGTTGCTCTGGTATTAATAATTCAACAAGAAACATCAAACTTATCATTACCCACAAAACCCGAAAATACCTTCGAGTGTTCGGTGGTGAAACCTTATTGCAGAATTGTAGTCTTCCCATCATTAGTTTCGGTTAGGGGCTGCTCGTCACCCCCCGGCAGCATACTCCGCACCCCCCTGCGGTCTGCAGGCATTTGTCCCGGGCTGCCTGCGGTCTGCTCTACCTGGTCGTGGGTATGCAAGGGTTGAGTGGGTTGTATGGGCTGCTCTTCATGTGCAACCATAGGAGAACCATGCCCCTTCTTGTTGCAAAGAGGGTAAGAAGATTTAAACCAATAGCGTGAAATTTCATGCCCCGGTGGTGTTTGATCATCATCGGCCATGGCTAAGTAAAAAAAAAATTAACCTGCTCTTGATAACATGCTAAATCAGAGAGAAAATATAATTGTGTGGCTTGTCCTTCTCATTCAACCTCATGAAAATATAAAAGTTACAATTTCTAACCCTAGAATAAAAGATAATATAGGAAAATAGGAAGTTAGCTAAAATATACAAGATAATATTCTACCATGTCAAATAATATCCCATAATATCTCATTATTCTTCTATATTGCGATCAAATCACCTTTCAATAGTATTCTTTTTACTCTTGATAATATATAAAATCCCGATGCCACAACACACACACAATCATGGATTCATGGAATGTAACTACTTTTGAAAACATTCTCCTACTAAATCAAGTGATTCAAGTCTTGCTAACATCGCTTGAGATAAAATACGCCAATCAAAATTCCAAAGTGGTCCATGTTAGCGAAAACAGACGTTAACTTAACATCTTTAGCTAACCTCAAAACTTTAAGGGTTCAAAAAATCCATGCTAGATATTCCCTCGTTGCGTGCAGGGAATCAGGTTGTGCACGCAACTTATAATCTTTGCACATGCTTTATTATTTTGAGGGTTTTTACAATTTTGTTATAATTTGCAGCGATTTTATGGAACAATTTTTGAATTTCAAATTTCAAATCTCTACTTTAAAGACTATCTATTTTAGTTGTAATTGAGATCTTTCTATTTGATTTATCATAATGAATCATTGTATAAGCCCTCTCAAATTATACAATGCTCTACTTTAAAGACTTTCTATTTTAGTTGTAATTGGGATCTATCTATTTGATTTATCATAATGAATCATTGTATAAGCCCTTTCAAATTATACAATGAATCATTATATTGTTTGTATATTAATTTAAAAAAAAATTCTTGTTACCCAATAATACTAAATTTTTTAGACAAACCCTGCTGAGACTTATCTAGAACATGTTGCTAAGCTTGGTCATATATACATGCAATCTTATCAGGATTATTAGGTATTTTCTTAAAAGTCAATAATACCAACTTTAACTCATCCACTTTTAATAATATCAACCTTGAATTATTATTTAATAATCTCAACTTTAAGAGGTGTTTGCTTTCATTGAACCCAAACGACCGACTACCTCATAAACAAGTTAATTCTTTACTTTAAGTTATAGACACTGTTGAAATGGTTTAATTTTTCTGTGTCTTTCCTCCGTCCCCCCTCCCTTTTCTCTCTCTTCTCTTGAACCTAACCACCACCTCCCTCCACCATGCCACCACCTTCGGTTGCCTACCACAACAACATTAAACCCATTTCACTTCTCCCTAAACCGCTAACAACTCCAATCCCATCCCCAACAATTCATATATATATATATATATATTAGGGTGGTTTTGGGAGTCGAAGGAGGTGGTTTTTTAAGTGAGGGAAATAAATGAAGGTGTTTACGAGGGTGTAGGAAGTGAACGATGGTGTTTTCAAGGGTGGGGGAAGCGTTGGAGGTAGTTTTTTTTGGGGTGTAGACTTAGGTTGTTTCACGGTGGGAAGATGGAAAGAGGGTGGGGCAGTTTAAGCCTTCGAGAAGGGTTAGGAGTGCAAGTAAGGGAAATTTCGGGGGCTCGACTTGACAGGGGAACCATTTTCGGTGGTGGCCGGATATGGGAGGGGGCATTTTGGGTTGGGGTTTGGGCCAAGGACTGCCGGAGGTGATGGGGTTTAGCCGAATGTGCTGCCATAGTGGTTATCTAGTTGTGGATTTTATTTTATTTTTTAAAGGGAAGAATACATTTTAATAATCCAACTTTACCTGATTTAGTTTAAATAATTTCAACTTTTGATTATTCTACAATAATCCTAACTTTCAACTCCGTTTTCCTCCATTAATTTCAAACCGGTCAACAACCTATTATTATGGGTTAATTGACATGTGTCAATATATGACTGATACAAAAAATAAATAAAAAAAGAAAAAAAAATATTAAAAAAAAAATAAAATTCAAACCACCATTCACAAAGGGTGGCCTTCTCCCCAGCCTAACCCAAAACAAACCAACCACCAGCCCCCAGCCACCAATTTTCACCGCTAAATCCCCAACGTAACCCCCTAATGAACTTCCTCCTTTCTCACACCGCCGAAACTAGCGTCATCTTCCTTACCACACCGCTAAAGTGACCCCCTTCCTTTCCCTCAACCCGGAAACTGGCGTCTCCTCCCTTCCTCACCTTCAAAAGCGAAGGAACTTGAGGAGACAACAAAGACCGCAAACTCGGAAAAAGGAAAACTTAACACGCACATCTCGGACATCGGATAGTAGAGCGAGTGTAACCTCTTGGTACATTTTTCGTTGGTTAAGCGACTCTACTAGCTCCTCCACCGCTGTCATTGTCGTTGAGACAGAAACTAACCTATTCTCCATGGTTTCGGGGCTAGGTTGGGGTGGGGGTAGGTTTGCGATGTGGGGAAAGCAAGGGAGGTGTTGAAATTGGTGACGGGCGCTGAAATCAGGAAATAGGGTTATGAAATATAGCTTGGCAAGGGAGGTCGTAGCCACCGGCGGTGGTCATAGGTGGTTGGGATTTGATTGTTTTTTTTTCTTTTTTTAAAACTTTCTTTAAAATAAAGTTATTAATTGTTTTTAACCAATAAACAAGGACACGTGACAATTATATTTTACAAAAAATTTAATCCTTTTTCCAGGTTATCGGTAAACGAGATTGAAGAAAGAAAACGCAAGTTAAAGTTGGGATTATTGCAGAATAATCGATAGTTGGAATTATTTAAAATAAATTGAGTAAAGTTGGGATTATTAAAGTATATTTTCCCTTTTTTAAAAAAAAATCTAAATTTTTTTATTCTATCGACCAATCATGTTTTGCCACGTGTCCTAGGCAACCTATTATATCAGGTTGATGATTGGTTGAGACCAATGAAAGCAATCACCCCTTAAAGTTGGAATTATTCAATAATAATATATAATTTAAATAAAATTGAGATTATTAAAAGCGAATGGGTTAAAGTTGAAATTATTAAAAATCAATTTTTCAAAAATATTACAGTCCTTTTTTGTAATTAGCTGGTAAGTAACTTAAGTTTTGTACTACTCTTTTACTCCACTTTGATCCTCTTTCATTATTTATAATTAAAAAAATAAATAAATAAGTTAGAATCATATATATGCTCATCTTAATTTATACGACCTTCATTATATCAACTTTTATAATTTTTAGAGACAAAAGTGACTAAGAGTAGAGGTATCTATTCGGAAACCGTGTCAGATATAGGTGAGGTCTGATTGGGTCATTTTAACGTTAAGCCATGCTAAATTATTGTGTTCATTTATATAAGTCAAAAGCTAAATAGGTATTATTGCTAATTAAGAAAGGCTATAAATCACAGCAACATAAAAGAGAATATAAAGAGTGTGCAATATCTAACAACGATTGTAATTTTGCTACACAGATAGGATATATTTATGTGATACATACAATTGTCATGTATTTGTTAAATTCAAATCTCTTTACAAATGTCGTATGCCTTTTTTTTTTTTTTGTTGGAAGGCATGACGTATGACTTTTTTTTTTATTATTTTTTTATTTTTTGTGAAGACTGACGTATAACTTATTATCAATGAATCAATCTTTTTTTTTTAAAAGAAAAAAAAAACCCAAAAATTCTTCAGCTTTAATCTTTCACTATTAATACATTATTGGAAAAAATTAAAGGAAATTTATTAAACATGCATCAACACTAAACACGAGTAACATTTATAAAACACTGCTTGAGTTGATTTGCCTAGCAAACAGATGTATGACCTACTACAATAATTTCATAATTACAACAGCTACGCTACTCAATTACCCAACATATATAATTCCAATAACACCAAAGCAAAGCTGTGTAACTTAATTGGTGTTCACATTACCTAAAAAACTAAAGGCCAAAAAATGCAGATATTGGTAGACTTTGGTACATTTTTTAAGCACAAACCAAGCCTTAATTACTTGAATTTCACCAAAAACAACTCAAAATATTGCTCAAAAATACTTGTAGTTGGGAACCACAATAAGTTCTACAAAAATGATGAAAAACACTTAGAGGTTGAACTAAAAAAAGAGCTAATTCCAAAACATGTTGCAATAATGTTAGATGGTACTAGGAGGTGGCATAAGGCTCAAGGAATACCTCTAAGTTATGATCCTTTCTTTGCAGCTAACACTCTCTTTGCTGATCTTTGTCTTAAATGGGGAATTGCTACTGCTACCACTTTTATTTACTCTATCAAAAACCTACAAAGAGGCCAAGTACGTGTTCCTTAATCATCTCCTTTGATAATTGATTTTATCTATTTTTGTATATTTTGAGATTATGGTGTCATTTAGCAATTAGCAATTGGCGTTTTGCAAGCTAGTTCGGTTACTTAAGAGATTTAGTTGCATTGGCTTGTTCCATCACAATTGCATTAATTATTTTATCTTTTTGACTAATTACATGTATTATTAGTTGTTTGTGCAAATGTGTTCAATAATGTTCTTGTAATTTTGACTTATAGTGTTTTAAAACTCATTCTCATTTAGAGCTAATTTTTGTACATTTAATTTTTTTTAATTATAATTTGGAATAACACCAAAATAATTCATTTTTGTTTTTTTACTCCATAATAAATTTAACTATTAGATTGATTTATCATTGTTGTTTAATAATAATAATAATCATAATAATAATAATAATAATAATAATAATAATAATAATAATAATAATAATAATAATAATAGCATTTTATGCATGCAACACATGCTGTTTTTTTTTTTTAAATACATATTACAAACCAACATTACTCCATAGTACTATTTAATGTTATAGTAGAATTCTAACTCGACCTTTTTTATTAAGTACCTTGTAATGAATTTTTTTTCTTGAACTTCTAACACAAATTACTAATTGTTATAAGGACATTTTTCATAAACTACCTTTTAAAAGCAAATTTTTTGTGAGAAACTACCTAATAAAAATATAATATAAGAAACTACCTATTAAATAAAAAATATTGTAGGAAACTATACTTATCAAACCAAACAGATTTTCACCTTTAATTAGTTTCTCCGGCATTGACTACCCTCAGCTGGTCACATGATAGATGGCATATTGTTGGTAAGGCATGTTAAAAAAAAAAAAAAAGGTTTAAAAAGTTAACGTGATTGCCCAGTGGGTGGTCAACGCCGGAAAAATTAGTCAACAGTGAAAATCCGGTGAAAGGGTAGTCTTTCACAATATTTTCATTTTAATAGGTTGTTTCTTACAATATTTTTTAATCAAATAGTTTCTCACAAAAAAATGACTTTTAATAGTTAGTTTCTGATAAAAGAAAATTAATGACTGATTTCAAAAAAAAAAAAAATATTTAAAATGTCTATAACAATAATCAGATGGTATTTTTTGGACTTCAAATATAAATGAAGTTGTTTAAATTAATCAATCAAAGCCTTAATCCCAGAAGTTGTTTGAATGCAATTTGAAATTACATAATAGCAATTCATAATGTATGGCTGAAGAAATTAGATTTTACATAAATGTATAACTTAATACTGATAGATATTATGTATGTGAAAAATATTGACAATCTCACATCCATTAAATAATACAAAATATATAATTAAATAAATTAGATTTTTCATACATTTGTTGCTTCAATATTTGTTGTTATTTTAACATTAAAGTCAAAAATACTAACATCTACTGTAGTCGATACAAGAAACATAATTAATTAAACCTTGTGATTTGATCCAGCTGCGTGCTTCCCACTAATATTTTCTCCGATTAAATTGCAGGAAACTAATGATCTAATGTTTGGGCAACTCGAAAACTATTTAGAGAATAATCTGCAGAATTTTGTAAGGTATTGATTAACCACTATGGTAGCGCCCTTATCTAAATTACTAGTAATTCTGCATTCTACTAAAATCGTTCAATTACGATACATGTAAGCAAAATTAACATGTGAGGTTTAATAATATTAGGAAAAAAAAAGTTTGAAATTAATAAATTAATTAAGAAAATCGTTTAATTATAGAAAAAATTGATTCTAATAATCCCACCTTTGACCAGTTAACTATGAATAAACCCACCTTTTGATTATTATTTAATAATCCCATCTTTATAAGGGATTCTCTTTTATTGGTCCCTAACCTGTTGGTAACTTGTTTTAATAGGTTAAAAAACGTAAGATACTACGTGTCACTTTGTTATTGGTTGAAAATATAAAATTAATTAACAAAAAGAAAAGAAAAACTAAAAAAAAATTAAAAACAAGAGAAAAAACTCAGCCATTCCAATTTTCCCCCACGGCTGGCGGGCTGGGTGGCGGAACCACCTTTTGGTGGGACAAGGTGGCTGATCCGGTGTTCAGGTGGGGAGGAGGGCAGCAGGGAAGGCGGAACTAAGGGAAGGCAGCGGCGACAGCAACGGTTGCACGTTTTAGCTTCGGTTCTATAGGCTGGCGTGTTTAGACACTTCGCTTGGCTGCGCGACTGGGTTTGTGGTGGCTGTTTGGGGAGGTGTGGTGGCTGGAACCCACAATTCTGGTTGTTGACTTGCTAGCTGGTGTGGCTGGGTTTTCGGCCTGGATGTGTCAGTCAGCTGCTGACCTGTTGTGGTTGGGCTTCATCCTGGCCGCGGCGGCAAGATTTTGTGGTAGCTGGGATGCGCGCCTGGCTGCTGCAGTGGCAGTCACGTGGCTGGGCAAGTGGGCATCCGTTCAATCATGGTTCCCCTAATTTTCAAACTCGATGAATCGGGGTAGTTTTTAGGGAAAAGGGGGCGGGGATCGAGGTGGTTTCAAGGGAAGGGGAGGCGGTTTTCGCTAGGTGGGGAGTGGAGAGGGCCGAGGGTGGTTTCCGATTGCGATGGTAGGGGAGGCCGGGAGGAGACGGTTGTAGGAAGGTGTCGTGAAGTGGGGGTTGGGATTCCTGGGTTCCTTTTCTTTTTATTTTTTTTTTTAAAAAAATTGTTTTTTTTATTGTTGGCCAATCACTAACTGACATGTGTTACTTTTATTTATTATTTTAAAACAATTTACCTAATGTACATGTTACCGGTCATAAAGGACCAATAGAAGAGAATGCCCTATAAAAGTGGGATTATTAAATAATAATCAAAAGGTGAGATTATTTATAGCGAATCGCTCAAAGGTGGGATTATTAGAATCAATTTTTCGTTAATTATATTAGAGATCTTATCCATATATTTTGATGGAAATTCTTTTGCATTTTTGAATGAGGAAGCCCACGTTAATCACTATCTCATGACAATTTGGTAAATAAATCTACAAAATTATTCAGTTGTCATTACTGTGAGACCCGGTTTTATGAATAAGTTATTGATTTATTTACGAAATTTTCATGTGATAAATAATTATTGTGTATCTCAGAGATGAACATGTATTTACCCTTTTTGAATTAACTACATTTATAATACCCAAATGAGATTGTAAATTAAAATTAATCAAATAAAAAAATCTCTTTTGAGATAAAAATGAATTTTGTAGCAGCGTAGAAACCATTGTGATTTTAAAAATAATATAAAATTATAGCAATCTTAAAATGACAATAATCGTGCATAACACAAGTTTGGATCGAGTTCTCGCTTTATAAGATAAGATCAATTTATCACTGAGATACTTTTAAATTCAAGCTTTTGTATACATCTGGTTAATAAGTAGTAGTAGGGGTGGCAGTGGTAATAATCATCACACACATTTAGCGTAACTGTTTGCCTATTAAGGTAACATTTAACCTTGTTTAGATAACTTTTTATTTGGTATAATTTTAAACTAATTTTTAGTTTGGGTGATGCCCCGAATTTTGCTTATAAGGAATGGAAAAAAATTATATTACCTTAATTTTAAATACTCCTTCCGTCCCTAAATTACATTCCTGTTTCTAGTATTTATTCCTCACATAAGGAAACAGGAATGTAATTTAGGGACGAGGGAGTGACATTTTGAAAACATGCATTACATTAGTTTAAAATAAAATTTTTAAAAATGAAAAAAATATATATGGGAATAGAAAGAGAGATGCAATAGTTGAATACTTGTAAATGTTACTCTGTCTAATTGCTAAGCTGGTATTAAATCTAGAAAATTAGCATCCAAGGAATCAACAACTATTAGTATGTGATTAATTTCTTACAAATTAAATTGTATTATGAAATCATTTAGAGATTACATTATTTTAGGGGAAATTTAAGTATGAAGATTACACATACGAAGAGTTTTAGAATGATGACACGTTAGGGTCACTCATAACCATGATGTGGTGTCACCATGTCAAATCACATCGAAGGAATTGTCACCCATGGTGTTAGCATGTTGTTCCATTGTATTTTACATAATAATAATGATAATAATATTATAGATTATAAAGACAATGAATTAACTATTATAATGGTGATATACTCTCACTTAGATTTGATTTTTCTCATTTATAGTAAATTTTATTTAACTTACTAGATTCGGCCCTAAGGATTGTTTTGTGGGCCCTAAGGATTATGAATATTACTTCTTCAATTAACTATTATTTTATAATAAAATATAAAACATTTCTTTATTAGAAGTAATAGTTAAAAGAGAAAGTACTTTAAAAGTAAAAACATTGGATAAATTTAGTGCATCCTGTTTGTAGCTAGTCACACCATGTGACCACTTATTAAAAAACAAAGTAACCCCTGTAATACTGACCCGGTAAGTCGGTAACCCTATGTAATGCTGATCAAATAACCCCTATTATAGTGACGAAGTAACCTTTGTAAAACTAAACGAGTAACCCATATAACACTAATAAAGTAACCTTCATAATGGATGGCCACACAGTGTGGGCAGTCACATATAAGACTTCGTGGGACAAATTTTATGTACATGCATGTTGGTAGTAGATCTACCATAACTACTCTAACTACACTAATCATGCACAAGTGCAATGTTATTCTTTATTTTATTCCCCTTTTATTTCTTCTTTTTTTTTTTTTTTTTTTTTTTGATAATCATTATTTATTTCTTTCTTTTTTTTTAATGATGATAAAAGCGCTTTTTTTTTTTTTTTTTTACTCTCTCGTTCCAATTCTAAAATATTTATACTAAAATCACTAACAATTTTTTTATTAACCATCTTGCCACTGTTAACTTTTTCATGTATATAATGGCTTTATGATAGAATATTTGTAACATCATATTACAAAGTCTTTTTATTCACAAAATACATATGCCCTTCGTCACATTTCTATAATTTTGTTTTCTATATACGTACTCCTAAAATAAATCACAATTTTTTATATACGGTCTGTTGTACCGCGCAGCAGGGATTACTTGAGTTTATCGGTCATGGGTTTCTTGAGTTTTTGGGGTTACTTAAGTTTCTTGGTCAGGGGTTACTCAAGTTGTCGGGGTTACTCAATTCACAATTTTTTGTATGCGGCCTGAGTGAGAAACTCGAGTAACCCCTGACTGAGAAACTCGAGTAACCCCTGACTGAGAAATTTGAGTAACCCCTGATTGAGTAACTCTTAACCGAGTGAACCCATCGAGTAACCTCTGTCCGAACCTCTCAAGTAACCCTTGACCGAGTAACTCAAGTAACCCTAACTAAAAAACTCAAGTAACCTTTGAATGAAAAACTTAGGTAACCCCTAGCAAAAAACTCGGATAACCCCTGCCGCATGGTGTGGTCTGGCCTGTTACACCAAAAAGTTGCTCAAAATAAATATTCTCATTCAAGGTACCCAATCTTTTCCTTAATTAATACATACATACCCTCATAAAAAAAAAAAAAAAAAAAAAAAAAAAAAAAAAAAAAAAAAAAAACTAAGCATAGCCTTTCAAAAGTGGAGGGAGAATAATTTTAAGTCTTCTATAATTAAGTGTGATTTAAATATTTCAAGAGAAAATGGCATTGAAAACTTGTCCAATGCATGTTAAAAATTGATAACATGCTTCAACAATATTGGTGATGTAGTCTACTATCTAAGGGGTCCCAATTTATTATCTTGCCTAGGCCTATATGTAAGACCAGGCTGATTCAAACCATGGTAACCTAATTTCATTCGGGTTAGGTAGTTTCTCACAAAATTTAGGCTTTATTAGGTAGTTTCTTCTCACAAAATGTCCTTTATATTATGTAAGGTATACTTGTTTAAGTTATTTAGTATTCACACTTGATTATATTATTTACATGCATGTTTGCTATGAAATTATTGCAGGAAAGAAATAAAAGTCTCCATGATTGGAGAAAGACGGCTAATCCCCAAATCTTTACAAGACATTATAAAACATGTGGCAGATGTAACAAGAACAAATCACACAAAGAAGTTGGACTTGAAATTAGCAGTATGTTAATCAGGAACTAGAGATATAGTGCAAGCCACTAGGAACATTTGTGAAAAGGTCAAGGCTGGGGTGATTGAACCCAAAGCCGTCGATGAGGCCTTGTTTGATCAAGAGCTATGGACTCGTGGCGCGCCTCACCCTGATCTGCTCATCCGAACCAGTGGTCGCCTCCGTGTTAGTGATTATATGATGTGGCAGCTAGCCCAAACCGAGCTATACTTCTCCCAAGTTTCCGCAATGGAATTTGGAGAAGCTGAGTTCCTCCAAGCCTTGTGCTCCTTTCAGCAAAGGGAAAGGACATTTGGAAAGTGATCATTTGTTCTAATTTGCACAAAATGTTATTAAATTGAAAAAGGACGTCAAGAAGTAAAGTCTCGAAGGATAGTATTCAATAACTAAAATTGAGTTTTGTTTAAGTACCACCGTGTATGGCGTTCTAAGGCTTCTAAGCTGAGTTCCATTTAATTTGGCATTGCGATTTTAGATCATTATTATTAGTATTTCGTTGTTGCTAAGAACTGTCACAATTCAAAAACGTAAACATCTTCATTTAGTTATTATTAACTTATAATCAATCTATATATGTCAAGGTTGTTGCTAAAATGCTAAATAAGTTGTCATTAATCAGTCAGAATTTTGAATTTATCTAGATGTCACATATATCAATTGTTAGTATTTAATACATCAACATTAAAATTTAAATAGGAATATTTACGTTGGGGTCAAAGTAGATAAATATTTTTATGAACATGATTAGTTGTTGTGGAAGGAGGTGAATCAATTAACCTATACTAAAAGCGAACCTAAGATGACATTTGTCACGATGTCATTAATAATTTTCCCTCCTTTTTGCACTTCCCTTTTTTTTTAACCAAATTTTAATGACGTCCATTTTATGAGCTACAATAATACTTATTTCTATTTTGACAACATATCTAATCCAATCATACTCAATTAATATTTTTTTTTTAACATATATTCTATATACTATTAATCTTTTAGTTACAAGTATACAAACATAGATTAAAAATAAGGTATTAAATATATCATTGTCCAAGATTATTATAATATTAAGGAGTATCAATTTTTTCCTCCAAGCTCCAACATTAATCATTTGACACTAATCGTTATGCAATGTGATTATTAAAATTAAAATAAAAACCGCTACTACTCACTATAATTACATTTAAAAAAAGTTGATTATGGAATACTAATTATCCTAAAGTAATATAAATCAACTAAATTTTCATTTAATGCCGGTCAAAGTGTGTCAACAAAAATATAAGGACAAATGTATATTAGTTCGTATACGGGTACTAACCTTTTATTTTTTTCCCTTTTTTTTGAAGACATATATGGGTACTAACCTAAGCTTATATTTTCGTTTTCTTATATAAAACCTAATAGCTTCTAAATTTCTATTAATAAATTTTTTTTAAAAAAAATTCAAAACAATAACCTTTACGCATTTGGTATACATTAAAATTCAAGTTATTTTGTCACAAATATTTTTTTGGATAAATTGTTAAATTAACAACCATTTTTTATTCCCCTCAAAAATAAAAATAATAAATAAATAAATAAATAAAAACCGTTCTTTATAATTTTTGTTGTAAAGTTTAATTATAACCGTGCATGGCACGGGACTTAACCTAGTATTTTAGTAAATGAGAATAGTTGCATTGTTAGTACATATGTATAAGGAAAATGGGTAAAAAAAAAAAAATACTACCTCCGTTACAGGTTATGTGCGTGCAACTATTTGACATAAAGCAGTAGAGGGAAAATGTCTAATCGTTGCACATAACTTGTAACGAAGGTAGTATTAAATCTAGAAAATAATTACATCATAACCACCAACAAAGGTGAAGAGAAAAATGACACACTTAACCAGATTTCAGAACTAGAGGGAGTAATACTTACGAAACCTCCTCGTTGATTGTATGTAAACCCTTTGATTATCTTGCAGAAACAAAGGGGATATATGAGCCTTAAATTTGTAACGATTTTTTAAACCTTAACATAATAACACACTTGTACATGTGAATTTAAAATCTATTAGAAGCGAGAGCTAGACCGACTGTTGGCCCAATGCTCGTGGACGATTTAGATTGGGTACGGACTCTTGGCCCAATGCTTGTGGGCGATGAAGACTGACCACCCCTTCAGAAAAAAAAAATGTGTCTTCCGCGCAAGAATCTGATAAGTAAGGAGTTATAAATCATCTTTATAGGGTATTGTGTGTGTGATAAATTTTACTCCATCATGTGATAAAATTTACTAATAACATGTGAGTCTTCTAAAAATCATCTGACAGCTCGCTACATAAACATATACTCTATAATCTATATGCATATGCAATCTTTTCTATGGAACAAGTGTACCAATGCATGACAATGCAATTATCTATGTTTTGATGCATCATAAATTGAAATATGTTATTACAGTAACATACATACCAGCCTCAAACTATATATAATACAGTGTTTTTACCATTGATATATATCATACTATATATAATTTTATAGTCTACGCATATAATAGTGTTTTTACCTTTTGTATAACACTACGTTACTTACCATTTATTTAAATGGCAATTTCGGAATCCATAAACACAAAAAGTCAAGAAAAATCGGATGATGAAATCAAAGAGCTCCAACTCTCCCTCCCAAAACAAACATGGCATGCTTGGCCAATGTACCTTTATCAAGGTTTATGGTGCTTAAGCTTTGTTTTTGAGGGTATAATCGCGTTTAAAACCCACTTTCGAGCTCATGATTCTGATATCATCTTAGCGAGCCATCCCAAAACCGGTACAACATGGCTTAAATCCCTCATTTTTGCTATTGTTAATCGTAACAAAATATCAAACGATTTTACTCAACACCAATTTAGCTCCAAAAATCCTCACGAACTCATCCAACAATTAGAGATCAAAGTTTACCAAAAGGTTAATGGAGAACAACCAAGCTTGTCCAATTTAGCCTTACCTCGACTCTTTGGTACGCACATCCCGTACTACTCATTGCCTGATTCAATAAAGACTTCAAAATGTCGAATTGTTTATGTTTGTCGAAATCCTTTAGACACTTTTATTTCACATTGGCATTTTAATCAACATTTTGAGGCATGTAAGGGTGTTAATAAACCCGATTTTGATATGATGGAGAAATACGTAGAAATGTTTTGCTCGGGTGTGTCTCCATGGGGGCCATATGAAGATCATGTGTTAAGCTATTGGAAGGAGAGCAAAAAAAATCCGGAAAATGTATTGTTCATGGAATATGAAGGGCTAAAGAAAGATCCAAGAGATCATTTGAAAAGGTTGGCGGAGTTTGTAGGTTGCCCTTTTTCGGAGGAAGAAGTGAAAGGAAATGTTATAGATGAGATAATAGAGCTTTGTAGCATTAAAAGTTTGAAAGAAATGGAGGTCAACAAGAGTGGAAAGATTGAACCTAGCATTGAGAATAAGGCTTTCTTTAGGAAAGGAGAGGTTGGAGATTGGGCTAATTACTTGACTCCTAAGATGGTAAAACAATTTAAGGAATTGCTAGAAAAACTTAAGGTGGCTGGTTTTTCTTTTGCATACTATCAAATGAACTCATAATTCAAAGCTCAAAAATAATAAGCTAGAATAAGTGATCTTGTTTTGCTTGTTTTACTCGATCTAGATTATTAAGGAATAAGTATGACTATGTTTCTAATGATGATGTTTGATCTTGTATGCTTACTTTCTTTAATTAGTTTTTCTGATTCTGTTGTTGAAGTACTAGGTACTCTTGTTCTGTACTGTTGATAAGTATTAGGTGACTCGTACTTCGTTGCTTTGTCCGCCCGATCGGGCGGACATTACCCGGTCTGACCGGGCGGAAAAAGAAGAGGTGCCTGGCAAATTCGTTGAAGAAGCTGCTCTCGCGCGCCCGACCGGGCGAGCCTTCGCCCGATCGGGCGGACATTGCCCGATCGGGCCGGGCGGAAGGGGTTTTTTGGAGTACTTCGGTTGTTGGAAAAGACGTGTTCTCGCGCCCGATCGGGCGGGCCTTCGCCCGACCGGGCGATCTGGGTTTTTTCAGCGATTACGAATTTAATATTTATCATATTGTGATATTGTAACCTAAGTATATCTTAATTAGGAATCACTACTATATAAACTTCCTATTATCATTATTAGGGTAACGGAGAGAGAAACACAAGAGAGAGAATACTTTGAGTGATTAAGTTCTTCATTGTAATCTTTGTAATCTTTGCCAGTTTATAGTGAAATCATTCGATCTCGGTGCCCGTGGACGTAGCTATCACATCGATAGTGAACCACGTAAATTCTTGGTGTTGTTCTTATTGTTTGCATTGAATTTCTTTGTTTGTTTTTTGGGGTACAATGGTGTGTTTTCAGATGGGGAGTTGTGTATTTTCAGAGGTTCTGAGTTGGTACTTAAGGGTATCAAAAGGAACACCCTCTATGTTTTTGAGGGTGTTACACTGCCTAGTTCTGCGGTTTGCGCATCTGTATCTCACCAGGAGATGACTAAGATTTGGCACATGAGGCTTGGTCATATGGGGGAGAAGGGGATGCAGCTATTGTCCAAGAGGGGTCTTCTATCCGGGGTCAAGGTTGCCAACCTTGAATTTTGTGAGCATTGTGTGTTTGGTAAGAAACACAGGTCAAAGTTCAGCAAGGGTGCTCACATTACTGATGCAGTGCTCGATTACATCCATTCAGATTGCTGGGGTCCATCTAGAGTTGAAGGTATGGGAGGTTACCACTATTTTGTGTCATTTGTTGATGACAAGTCCCGATACACATGGCTTAGGTTGCTTAAGTCAAAGGATGAGGCCTTCAAAGTTTTCAAGCAATGGAAAGCTTTGGTGGAAAATCGACAAGGAAGGAAGATCAAGAAGCTACGAACGGACAATGGGCTAGAGTTTTGCAAAGACGAGTTTAATCAGTTCTGTGCAGATGAGGGTATAGGTCGGCATCATACTGTCAGGAAGACACCACAGCAGAACGGTGTAGCAGAACGGGTTAATCAGACACTGCTAGAGAGAGTTCGATGCATGCTCTCTAATGCAGGGCTTGGGAGGAGGTACTGGAGTGAAGCTGTGTTAACAGCTTGTTATGTCATTAATAGGGGTCCTCATTCTGGAATTGATTCCAAGATTCCGTTTGAGATCTGGAGTGGTAAGTTGCCTAATTTTTCGAATTTGAAGATTTTTGGTTGTGTTGCTTATTATCATGTTATTGAGGGTAAGCTGGATCCACGAGCCAAGAAGGGGTGTTTTGTTGGGTACGGGGATGGTGTGAAGGGGTTTAGAATTTTTTCACCTTCGGAGGGTCGGGTCATTCTTAGTAGGGATGTTACTTTCGATGAAAACACCATGTATTCAATTAAAAATGCAGAGATTTCAGATTTGAGAAGGGAAGGAGACAATTTATTACAGACAGATGGGGTACTTGAGGTACATCAGTCTACCATTGCTGATTTACCTCGGGTACAATATATTGATGATGATGCTGATGTTCCAGTGCCGGGTACTCCTGAACCTGAGATTACTCCTACTCATTCTAACTCTGGGGATGAGGTGGAGCAATCTAATCAGGGGTCATCTAGTCAACCTGACACCATTCTTGAGATGCCTAAACGAGTTATCAAGAAGCCTGTTAGATTGATTGAAGAGATGGAGGGAAGAAATTGCTGTGTTGATGCGATGACAGGTTATGCATTGAGTGTAGCTGATGATGTAGAGTCATTTGAACCTGCCACATATAAACAAGCAATTAGTTGTAGTGAGTCTGCGCAATGGCTTGCCGCAATGGGTGAAGAGATGCAGTCTCTTTACAAGAACAGAGTGTGGGAACTGGTAAAAGTACCGGAAGGGAGGAAGCTTGTGGGTTGTAAATGGATTTACAAGAAGAAAGAAGGGTTGTCGGAAACTGAGCAAATACGTTTTAAGGCTAGGCTAGTTGCTAAGGGGTTCAGTCAGGTAGAAGGGGTTGATTTTGTTGAGATATTCTCACCTGTGGTTCGACATACTTCTATCCGTGTGTTATTGTCAATTGTAGCACATTTTGATCTTGAGCTGGAGCAGTTGGATGTTAAAACGGCTTTCCTTCATGGCGATTTGGAGGAGGAGATTCTGATGAAGCAGCCCGAAGGATTCGAAGTTCCTGGAAAGGAACACTATGCCTGCAGATTGCTAAAGTCATTGTATGGACTTAAGCAATCCCCCCGACAGTGGTACAAAAGGTTTGATTCTTTTATGGTTTCACAAGGTTTTGACAGGAATTCATATGATTGCTGTGTGTATCATAGTAAGCTGGATAATGGTTCCATGATTTATCTTTTGTTATATGTTGATGACATGTTGGTTGCCACAAAGAATAAATCTGATATTGCTAGATTAAAGGAGATGCTTAACTCGGAGTTTGACATGAAAGACTTGGGTGCAGCTAGGAAGATTTTGGGTATGGAGATCTACAGGGATCGGGCTAGAGGTAAGCTTTTCTTGACTCAGAAAAGCTACATTGAAAAGATTTTGTCTCGTTTTGGGATGGAAAAATCGAAGCCTATAAGTACGCCAACTACTGTTAGTTGTAAGTTGTCTTTGTCTATGTCACCTCAATCAGAGGAGGAGTTGTCTTATATGTCTAGAGTTCCATATGCAAATGCGGTTGGTTGTTTGATGTATGCTATGGTCTGTACTAGGCCGGATATTGCGCATGCCGTTAGTGTTGTAAGCAGGTTTATGGCTCGACCTGGGAGGGAACACTGGCAAGGGGTGAAAAGGATTTTTCGCTACCTGAGAGGGACAGCTGATATTGGTCTTGTGTACGGGAATGATAAGGAATGCTTGGTCACTGGGTACAGTGATTCTGATTATGCAGCTGATGTGGATACCAGGAGGTCTGTGACTGGTTATGTGTTCACTTTGGGTGGTTCTGTGGTTAGTTGGAAGTCTACATTGCAGTCATCTGTTACGTTGTCAACTACTGAAGCTGAGTATATGGCTTTAACTTCTGCAGCTAAGGAGTCTATTTGGCTCAAAGGCCTAGTAGGTGAACTGGGTATTGCACAGGATTTTGCTACAGTGTATTGTGATAGTCTAAGTGCGATTTGCTTAGCTAAAGATCAAGTACACCATGATCGGACGAAGCACATTGATGTCAGGTATCATTTCTTACGTACTGACAAGAGGATTAAGGTGAAGAAGATTGGGACTGCTGACAACCCGGCTGATTTCTTCACTAAGCCTGTTCCGTTTAGCAAGTTTAAACATTGCTTAGACTTGTTAAATATTGATTACTACGTGATGTAGTAGGCCCTGAGGGGCGAAGTTGGGGAGCTCCTGGTGTAGGTGTGTTGGCCTTAAGGTGGAGCTTGCCCGGGGCTTGTGATGCAGGTGGAGCATTATGAGTTGTTATACTTGGAGACGAGTATGTGATGGGTCTTGGTTGAAGACTTATCGGGATGTATGGCTTATGCATGAGTCTTGCATCGGGTTTGGCTTGAGATGTTTTTCACTATGTCTTGATGGGGTCGTTTGCTGACTACGAGTTCTCGTCAAGGTGGAGATTGTTGATAAGTATTAGGTGACTCGTACTTCGTTGCTTTGTCCGCCCGATCGGGCGGACATTACCCGGTCTGACCGGGCGGAAAAAGAAGAGGTGCCTGGCAAATTCGTTGAAGAAGCTGCTCTCGCGCGCCCGACCGGGCGAGCTTTCGCCCGACCGGGCGAGCCTTCGCCCGATCGGGCGGACATTGCCCGATCGGGCCGGGCGGAAGGGGTTTTTTGGAGTACTTCGGTTGTTGGAAAAGACGTGTTCTCGCGCCCGATCGGGCGGGCCTTCGCCCGACCGGGCGATCTGGGTTTTTTCAGCGATTACGAATTTAATATTTATCATATTGTGATATTGTAACCTAAGTATATCTTAATTAGGAATCACTACTATATAAACTTCCTATTATCATTATTAGGGTAACGGAGAGAGAAACACAAGAGAGAGAATACTTTGAGTGATTAAGTTCTTCATTGTAATCTTTGTAATCTTTGCCAGTTTATAGTGAAATCATTCGATCTCGGTGCCCGTGGACGTAGCTATCACATCGATAGTGAACCACGTAAATTCTTGGTGTTGTTCTTATTGTTTGCATTGAATTTCTTTATTGTTTTCTTGTTTGTTTACGACCTTTGCTTCCGCTGTCGCACAACATGTACTTCTCTTTTAAATTGAATAAAGTGTGAGTTTGTTTGTGTTGTCTTAATATTGCTTTCAATCTTTTTCAATATGAGTTAGTCGCATTATATTGGTGAAGAGCATTGATACTCCCTAGTTCAAGTAACTCAAGCAACAAAGCCAAAGATTAGTTAGTCATCATGCCTGGCCCAATGTAAATGAAGGCCCTAAAATTCAATATTAGGCCCTAAGATATCATAAAAATATAAAATTAAAATTAAAATTTAAAAAAAAAAAAAAAAAAAAAAAGAGTTTGAAAAGTTATTTTACAGCTGTTGTGCTAGCTTTTTGTGTCGTTGCATCAGATTTGTTTTAGCCCAATCTAATGCAACGACATTTAATGAACCATTGCATAGATATGACATATGATAGACCATAGTATTAGCTTATCTATTGCAACGACATCAAAGAGAACGTTGCATTATTAGCTCATTATTTGACGTTGCATTTGATTAAAATTGTAGTAGTAATATTAGGGAAATATCAAACATTAATAAAAACATACTTCCTCCGTTTTTTAATACTTGCAACACTTCCCTAAAATGGAAATATTATGATACTCTTTTTTTTTTGACACATTATTACAATACTTGCAACACACTATAAATAGAAAGTTATATTAGAAAAAATATGTATTAATTCCCTTATTTAAAGTACATGACCCACTAAATTACACTCCTAACATCCACTCACCTCATTTTAAAATGTATTATATCATGTGAACCCCACATTTCTTAAATACCGTAAAAAAGTGTGTGTTGTAACTATTAAAAATATTTTTAAAAAAACGGATCGGAAGAATACATATTTTATTAATTTTATATTCTCTCTCATCCAATTCTCTTTAAAAACGGAGGGAGTACATATCAACCTAGTCAACCTTTTTTTTTTTTTTTTTTTTTTTTTTTTTTATTTTTATTCTTGTATAATTTTCCTACATTCCTAGCTTACAATGCAAATGCAGTTATTTATTTGGATGTAACTTATGTCGTAAATGAGTTATGGTACTACTTAAATATAATCAACTCATATATAGATAGATCGATCCAAGGTTAGATCCTGTGTAATTTATTTTGATTAACCAGTTATTATAAAATATTATTTCCAAGATATATAAGAGGATTATTTAAACTACTCTCAATATATACTCATATAGCACATAAATATAATATACTCTTTTACTAACAATACCTTATATTATAAGCTTATAAATTTAGTCTATAATTTCCTTAAAATATGAGTCAAGCCTACTGCTGCAACTAATGCAAAACGGAGGGAGTATTCAAGTTTGGTCTTGTTTGCTTCGTTTCAATAAATAAATTACTACTGAGTAATTTTCAATTCTTTATACTTATATATATATATATATATATATATATATATATATATATATATATATATATATATATATGTAACTAATGAAATTAATACTAAATTTTATATGTACTCATATTATTGGATCACAATTCATTAGGAGTTTATTTCAAGATTAGGGTTGTCTAATTTTTTATTTTTATTTTTATTTTTATTTAAACCACGGATATCAATAAGCTTATACTAAAGGCGAAACCAGAAAATGACAAACCAGGAATGACACTTGTCATTTCTTGGTAAAAAAATTTCCCGTCTTTTTTTTCCCTTTCCTTTTTAAGTTTTTTTGCCATATTTTAATGACATCTATATATTTTATAACCTATAATAATAGTCATTTCCATTTTGACATCATATTTAATCCAATATTACTCCATTAACATTTTCACATATATTCTATATATACTAGGAAACTTTTAATTACAAAAATACTAATATAGATTAAAAAAATAAGGTATTGGAATATATTGTTTCCAAGATTATTATAATATTATCAATATCAATTTTAAAGAAAAATCATTTTGGTAGCGGCATACTTTGTATGGAGTATTAATCTTAAAAATATACATAACGTTTATAAGAATGAACAAAATAATTTTGTTATAGTATAATACTTCGTACATAACATATATTGGAAAATGAAATCTAATTGTTCTAAACTGTCATATAATATAAACTCAGTGATTTCCATTGATCAATATTTATAGGGTTACAATGAGAAACCTAATCATATTAGGTAACTATAAGATATGTACAGATATCAAAGATAATCTTATACAAAATATATCCTAAACCTAGGATGAGAATATGAATATTCTCTATCGTAAACATTTATGTGATTATTTTATTTTATTTTAAAAAAACCTTTTACTCACTAAAAATATATTTAAAAAGTTGATTACGAAATACTAATTATCCTAAAGTAAAATGAACCCAAATAAATTTTCATATTATGCCGATCAAAGTGTGTCAAAAATTTAAGGACAAATGTATATGAGTTCGTATATGGGTACTAACCTAATTACCTAAGCTAATAATTTAATTTTCTTATATAAAACCTTATATCTTCTAAGTTTCTATTACTATGTATTTTTTTTTATACAATCCAATTCAATAATCTTTACATTTAATTTAAGTTATTTTGTTACAAATAATTTGTTTTTTTGGATAAATTATTGTTGAATTAATACCATATTTATTATTTATTTATTATAAAATTTAATTATGACCGTGCATGGCACGGAAATTAACCTAGTAAAATATAAAACAAAATCTACAACTCTTAGAGCATTCTCACTCATGGACTATTGACTATGAGGAGAATTTGATGGAGAAAAAAATGGAATTTTACCAATCACGAGCATTAAAAAAATGCCCATGAGTCCATGACAACGGCAAAACAAATTGCTACAGTGCTTGTGGGCCTTGCAATCAAAATAATAAAATATATATCTTTTTAAAAAAAAAAACGAATGCTAGGTAATTTTTTCTATAAAAAAAAGAGGGCTTCAAAGGGAGGTTAGTTATGTATGAATAAATACATAACAAGGGATATGAAAGTCTTTTTACAAGGAATTTGAAAATTCCTAATCAGCACTCCCGTTTTGGTTTCTGACCATGCGGTTTTGCTTTTATTTTATTTTTTTATTATTTCTAAATTCTAAAGCTTGTTTGACATCATTTTTTGTTTTTAGTTTCCTGTTTTTTTCAAAACTAAAAACTAAAAATAGGAAACAAGAAAAAGGTGTTTGCACTTTTTTTTTGTCAGTTTTCAAAATTATCATGATTTTAATAAGTCTAAATATTTTTTGATTCATTATGTGGCATATATAATATACTTTTAAAAAACAAAAAACTAAAAAACAAAAAACCACAGCAATGCCAAACGAACCCAGTTGTCAGGTTTGAAAAAAGAGTCCCTTTTTTCAGTCTATAGTTTCTCTCTCCTCTCTCTTCTTTCTTCTTCTCAATTGTTCTTCTCACCATTGTAATTTAATTTCAGGTAATTAAATGCATTATTTGATTATATTAATTGAGTTTGATTTTCTTTGCTTATGTTTTTTATATTCGTATTGTAAATTGAAATTTTTATGTTCTTTTTTGTTGATTAAGAATACCCATTTACTGGAAGGATGATGAACTGGAAGAAGTGGGGGTGAGCATTGTCAGTGCCACAGAATTAGGTGTGCTAAATAAGCTTCAGAATGAATTTACTTACAGTTTCAATGAGATGATCCAGATTTACAGAAGCAAAGCGAAGAAGATCATTGCAACAAAATTTACGAATGGTTGTCATTATACTACAAGAAACTTCTGTAAACAAGAAGAAAACCAATATAAAGGCAGATTAATATCACCCAAATGATTAACTGGAAGAAATTGAGTTGTAAATTGATTTTTTTTTTGAACAGGGATACCAATTGCTTTCTTTTATTTGTTATTCAGGGATACAATTAGAGTTTCAATTTTGTTCTACAAGTATAAAAGATTGTAGAATAACTAAATCAAATTTGTTGTTTTATTCTATTTTTTTATTTTAAGGCTCTTAGATTCATAATTCATTAATTCTAATGATATACTTGGTTGCTGCTAAGCCGAGCCCGAGCCCGGGCCGGGTAAAAATGAGTTAACGACAATGCTCAGTAGAAATTGAGTTGTAAATTATTGAGTGTCAACAAAAATAGGATTAGTGATAAACAAAATAATTATTGAGTTTTAAATTATCAAGTATAATTGTATTCTATTACCTTTAAGTCTAGTATGTTTAGTTTTGGTAATCGGAGAGAGCAAGAATTAGTGATAATTTGTTTAAGTGATATCCTTGAATTAATTAGTACTCTTAATTCATGTACGTACCACTATAAACTATTGTTGTTAGTATTTAGGGCCTATTGTGGTTGACTAAACTGAGCTAAAATGAACTTATTGGAGCTAAATTGAACTGAATTAAACTGAATATTTTATGAGAGAAGGAAATTAAGATAAAAACTAAACTGAACTTATTGGAGCTAAACATGGGCACGGGCCGTGCCGGCACGCGGGCGGCACGACCCCGACACGGCACGGCACGGCGGCCCACCTGTGGACCGTGGGCCATGCCGTGAACACTTTTTTGGAAATCGGCACGGGCACGGCACGTAGCACGGCGGGCGGCACGGTGGCCGGCACGTGGGCCGGCACGCTGGCACGACCCGCCGGCACGGCACAAGGCACGGCCGGGCACGGCACGGCACGAGCCCGCCATATAATAAAATAATTTAATTATTTTGTATTATTAAATTATCGTACCGGCTACCGTCATATAATAAAATAAGTTATTCTTCAATTTTTTGTGTTTTCGGATTATCGCCCTCGTATTTTTTTTTATTATATGCAGTGTTGTTTTTTGCTAAATTAATAAAATTGTTTTTATTTGTTTATATAAACTTAAACATAATTATTAATTAGATAAATAATTTATATAACCTAAATTAAAATAAAGTTGTTCAAAAAATGTAAACAAATTATATTAACATTAACATAAACATAAATTAATCACATATATTAAGTTGTACTAAAAAATATATATATATCGTTTAATTCTTTTTTTTCATTTATTAAAAAAAAAATTAAAAAGGGTGGCACGATTTGGCCCGCGGCCCGGCAAGGCACGGCCCGCAAGGCACGTGGGCCGTGCCGTGCCGTGGGCTGGGGTGTGCCAATTTCTGGCACGGCACGACCCCCACCACGGCACGGCCCGTTGCCCATGTTTAATTGGAGCTGATCAACTGAACTGAATGTAAGTTGAAGAAAACAGGCCCTCACTGTACTATTTAGTACGAACTAGTAATGTGATTATATCCACTTTCACAATGAATATGACTTTAGCCAATAATTAAAATTGTTTAATCTTTCCTTCGACTAGACTACATCACATAGTATGATGACTTAATTATTGTTTGGGTCCAATTTACTTCCCAAATTTTGGGATGTTACAATTGGTACTCTAATGCATTTCAATGAAACTCAAAACTAACATATTATTTTTCAAGTGTATTTCATTTAGTGGTACCCTAACTACATTTAATGAAACCTTAACGTCATTTAACAGTGCGTCAATACCCAAATGTTATTCAATGGTACGATAGTCATGGATTGGTCGGATCGTTTAATTAATAAGCAAATCATGGTTTCATATAAACTTGGTTTCAGTATTAAGCATTTTGTATGATCTTAGTTTTTAAGTTTAATGGATGCAATATGGACCCTCCTTCATACGCAACATGAAATATTCCATTTGAATGTGAGAGTAGATGAGATTTGAACCCGTGATCTTTGTGTCACTCTAGCTTGATGGCTCCGATATCATGTTAAAGGACCAGCTCAACCAAAATCTTAAATAAATGGTTGAAGCCAAATAATATGTTTTATACTCATTAGTTCCTTACATAAGACTTATATAAATCTTAAATCATAATTGATTTTAGGATTGATATACATTGTAGTGGTACCCTAGCATATTTCAATTAAACCCTTGTAACATTCAATCACAACACCCTTCAATGGTACCCTTAAAAGGTTTAATGCTTCCCTAAGGGCATTGAGTAGTACCCTTAGCTTCTAGTCTTCAATATTACCCTAATGTTAATTAATAGAACCATAATATCAATCAATGGTACACTAGAGTGGTACTGAAATTAATTTCAATGGTACCCTACCCTCTCTCAACGATACCCTTTTTATCATTCTCTTGGTATAAATACAATGGTTTTATTATACAGAGTGAGAGATATCTCATATGGTTAAAGCTTTCTTCCTGATTTCAGGATCGGAGATACTAAGATTGATTCTCATAACTCGTGACTCTTTAACACCAAAAAAACAATGGTTTCTATAAATTGTTCATTACCTATTTACTTCTTATTTCTAATTTGTTAGGTAAATTTATACGCTTAATTATCTAATTGTTTGTTATTGTTGAAAGAATCAAAACCTTTATAGATTTTTAAACGAATTAATGTTTAGGATCAAAGCCACATACGTAGTACATAAGACCCTAATGTAATCTTAAACCAATGATTGTGTTTTAGGATTAATAGAAATACAGTGGTACCCTAATGTTTTTCAAATGAACCCTAAGAATTTTCAATCGTAGTACATATGACCCTTTAATGGTATCCATAGAAGGGTTCAATGGTATCTATTCTTGTACTCTTAGTGAAATCCTTTTATTATACATACAATACAGTTGAACATTATAAAGATGTTATCTAGAACTACCCTAGATACCTCCAACGAAACCCTTGTATTATACAGTTGTACATTTTTTTTAACTCAGTGAAAGCATATGCACGTGAAGCTTTTAAACAATATATGCAACACACATACCCTTGACACCCTGGTAGTAGTACCCTAGGAACCTTTAGTGAAACCCTTTTATTATACAATTGAACATTATAAAGATGTTTTCTAGTAGTACCCTAGAAACCTTTAACGAAACTCTTATAATATACAGTCGTACATATTTTTGACTTAATGAAAGCATATGTATGTGAAGCTTTTTAAAACATTATATGCAAAAATGAAATTTAAAAAGGTGATATGTACATTGCCCACGCTATTGTAAACATATGAATGCTAATTAGGTGATCATGGATTATGTATGGTAGCATTTGCGGTTTTATTAAGATCTTAATTAGTTCTCTTGTACGAAGTATATAATAAGATTAATAACAATCCATATTTAATATGACTGTATGATGTATGAGATATGTAAGATGACTTGATAGAGTTAGAAGTTCCATGTAAACTTAATTTCAAGCTATCAATGGTACTTGTGTGATGATCGATGATACGCATAACGACACAAGTATATTTTTTATCAAGCATATTCTCAATCATCATCATCATTCATTAACAATAAATTGCCTTATATTTCGAGGAAGTTATAAGTTGATTCTATTAATTTTGTAAGTCAAAATGTTATATTTTTGAAACTTTGCAAGTCATTTTAGATAATCTTTTTTTAAAAAAGATAAACAAAATACCCTTGACTCTCTAGTAGTAGTACCCTAGGAACCTTTAACGAAACTCTTTTATTATACAGTTGAACATTATAAAGATGTTTCTAGTAGTACCCTATAGACCTTTAACGAAACCCTTGTAGTATACAACTGTACATATTTTTGACTCGGTGAAAGCATATGTATATGAAGCTTTTAAAACATTATATGTAAAAATAAAATTAAAAAAAAAAGGTGATCATGGATTATGTATGGTAGTGTTTGCGGTTTTATTGAAACAAGATCTTAATAGTTCTCTTGTACGAAGTATATAATAAGATTAATAACAATTCATATTTAATGTGACTGTATGATGAGATCTGTAAGATGACTTGATATGGTTAGGAGCCCCATGTAAACTTAATTTGAAGCTATCAATGGTACTTGTGTGATGATTGATGATACGCATAACGACACAAGTATATTTTATTATCAAGCATATTCTCAATCATCGTCACCATTCATTAACAATAAATTGCTACATATTTTGGGGAAGTTAAAGTTGATTCTATTAATTTTGTAAGTCAAAATGTTATATTTTTGAAACTTTTCAAGTCATTCTAGATAATCTTTTTTTAAAAAGATTAACAAATACCCTTGACTTCCCGGTAATAGTATCCTAGGAACCTTTAGCAAAACCCTTTTATTATACAATTGAACATTATAAAGATGTTTTCTAGTAGTACTCTAGAGACCTTTAACGAAATCTTTGTAGTATACAGTTGTATACTTCCTCCGGTTTTTTAATTTTTATTTTTATTTTATACTTGCAACAGTTTGACTTTTACACTCTTCACACGTTTCACTTTAACTAGCTTTAACGATTTATACTTAATAAAAATATAGTCATGTAGGATCTTGTTAGATTCATATCAATTTATACAATTTTCATATCTAATATTTTAGCGTGCATATATTAATAATATAGTCATGTAAGATCTTGTTAGATTCGTATCGTTAAGTTCTTAGTTTTTAGCGTGCATATGCTCTTTTAAGGTTGGCAAGTGAATTAGTTAACTCTGCATCACCAATTCAATAATTAAAGCAGTTAATAAACACTAGGCAATTAAGTCCATCCAACCCTATATAACATAAAAGAGGATGAACATTATTATCAACCTTAGTAATTAAGGTCAACCTAAAATTTTCACGGCCTAGAAAGGAACCATCAAACCAAATAAATAAACAATGATTTATAACGAAGCAGGACAATTTCATTTTTTAGAGTAAGAAAATCAAAGAAAAATTCAACTTGTAATAGCGATTAAAGGGAAATAGCTTACTCATTGTGATTTAATTGATAAGAACCTTATAATTTTAGGGGATTTAGGATTTAATTAAAGGAATTCTAAACTAATCATATGAAAAATAGAGCAAAAAATAGCAAAATAATTAAAGAAAAAAATGCGAATTGAGATTTTTTTTTAAAAAAAAAATAGAGCAAAAAATAGCAAAATAATTAATTTTTTATTTGAGATTCATAACCTATAAAGAAGCTGGTTCAACAGAGGAGAAAGCTCAGAAGTTGCTTATTGAAGAAGAACGAAATTCCTTTAATTGCGGAGATAGATTGAGGAGAGAGAAGGGAGTAATACAGTGTGAAAAGAGAAAAGATTAAAAAAGAATAAAAAAATTATTTTCAGATTTGTTTTATTAACTAATGGGCCCCTTCTCCATTTGTTTTTTATTCAGCTATGGGTCCCACACCGTTATATATTTTACTGTACAATTCTTATTTTCCCTCCATTATCACATACTGTTACACAAAAAGTTGCAATTTATTTACAATATTGCCATGTTATGTATTTCCCAATACATAACTAACCTCCAATACTACTTCCTCAAAAAAAAAAAAGTAGTTGTATATGAATAGCTGACAAGTACCGTTAGTGTGCCCAATAAGGTGCTGTCATGTGTCCCCGTCATTCAAATAATTAGATGATCATATAATGTGTAGAAAAGAGAGTAGTGTGGGGTGTTTTTTGCCCGTTAATGAGAGTAATCTTGCCTTTTTTTCTAAATTATAAAGTATACTAACAAGTCTTAATTTAGAGTTAAAAATTACGAATATATACAATACAACCTTTAAACTGTCAATTTTTAAGATGGCACATTCAGAGTCCACAAACACAAAAACTCATGAAATTTTGGAAGACGAAATCAAAGAGCTCCAATTATCCCTCCCAAAAGAAACATGGCTTGTTTGGCCAATGTACCTTTATCAAGGATTATGGTGCTTAAATTTTGTTTTTGAGGGTATAATTGCATTTAAGACCCATTTTCAAGCTCGTGATTCTGATATCATCTTAGCGAGCTATCCCAAAACCGGTACAACCTGGCTTAAATCCCTCATTTTTGCCATTATAAATCGTAACAAAATATCAAACGATTTTATTCAACACTTGTTTCACCCCAAAAATCCTCATGAGCTTATCAAACAATTAGAAATAAATGTTTACCAAAGTATCAACGGAAAACAACCAGACCTGTCTGAAACACCCTCACCTCGATGTAGAAACTATAAAGAGAGAGATAAGAGATAAATATTTGAATAATCTGTTTACATTAACACACTAAAAACGGAGAGCAAGTTCGAAACAATTAATTTTGCAGTTGTTTTTTTTTTTTTTTTTTTTTTTTTTTGTGAAAGAATTAATTTCGCTGTTTTAATTATTCTAAATAGTAGAATTTTAATATGGAACTAATTCAATTATAACCAATTATCGTATATAATCAACTTAGCCATGTTAATAATATCATATAAAATTGAAATATAGTATTATTTTTAAGAAAGTGAATAGTATATTTGCTCAAATTTCTCATTTATAATATCAAATACTCGATTACTGCCTATCTTGTTGTTATGATGAATATCATCAAATGACTTTTCTGATTAGAGTATACTTATAGTTTTTCAAAGTTGATTATATTAGCTTGATTGAGCTTGTTCACATTAGAGCTCGTTCAAGCTCGAGCTCGAATCATACACGAACGAGCTCAAGCCGAGCTCGAACAAGCTAAGGCAAAACCTTAATGAACAAAGCTCGAACACAAAATTATGAAGCTCGTTCAAGCTCGAGCATGTTCGAACACTTGAAATCTTTACCAAGCTTAGCTCGAACAAGTAAAAACTCGACTCGGCTCGAATTGTTTGCAGCCCTATGGATATAAAAGTACCTAAACATTACGAGTAACTTTTATATGTAGCTAGTCACTATGGTGTTAATTACTTGATTAGTGTTATATGGGTTACTTTTAGGAGTTACTCGATCAGTTTTGTACGGGTTACTCTATCAGTGTTTTAGGGTTACTCAACAAGTATGTAAGGTGTTACTCTGTCGGTATATTAGGGATTACTCTATAAGTCTTATAGGGGTCATTTTGCTATTTTACTAGCGGCCACATGGTGTAGCCAACCTTATAGAAAACACGCTGATCCTAAAATATCTTGATTTAATTTTTATTAGAAGTGTATAAATTTAATTTTATGTAATTTCAAATGCAATTTCATTTTTTGATGACTTGATGACACTGATTTAATTATTAAAAGCAAAATAATATTCCTTTCACATCAATTTAAACATTCATTGAATGTTTAGATAAATCCCTAACATTAAAATATATTTTTTGTTTATAAATGTTTTAAATCTTTATTCACTATTCAAAATTTTTTTTTTACATATGTGGCACTTAAATTTAAATTCTCAAATCTCATTTGTTTTTTTGTCTTAAATTTAAATTCTCAAATCTCATTTGTTAATTTTTCTAGATAAATATTTTTTATACTACTCCCTCTGTCCCCGATTGATAGTCACTTATGCCATTTTTGGGCATCCAAAATATTAGTCACATTTGCTTTTTTCAAGTACCATTAATATTATTTTTTTACCAAAATTCTCTAACATTTGCAAAAATATTTGTGCAAATTTAACTTTCCAATGTAAATAATAATTTCCCATGTACTGTAATTACTTTCTCTCTCTACTTTTTTGCATACCCAATGTAAATTTACATTTCTAATGTACTTTCTTTAATTCTCCTTAATTCCCATGATTTGCATACCCAATGTAAATTTATTATCTTTCTTATAAAAGGTTGGGTGTTCAAATCCCCTTATTATTTTTTTTATATCAAGTAATATTCTAGTTGACTGAGTAGTGATGATGTGGCATAATGAGAAATGGAGTAGGTGACATGACATGGTCTATGTGGCACAGAGGCGTTCTTATTAACGTCTTTTAATATATTAGTATAGATTATCCCTTAGGAAAAAAAACAAGGGTAATGCTATATGTAGCCCTAAGGGCTATATATAAGCATTAAATACACTCTTGAAAATTGTATAATATTAGGAATTCATGACAAAAACACGCGTAAATCAGTGTAATTAGTCTTTATATTTTGATGATTTCTTAACTTTTTACGATTTTCAAGTGTAAATTTAATGCTTATATGTAGCCTTAAAGGCTATGTATAGCATTTTCCAAAAAACAAATATAATTCAATTAGTAATAAAGAGCTCATTTCCCCTTTTATTAAGTTATTTGTATTTTTTTTTATATAAATCCATTTTATTAATTGAAAAATAAATGAATATTACTCCACATAACTATGAAAGAGAAGTTGACTAATTCATTCCTATCTCTTGTAGAGAAAAAATCTAAAATTTTCTTGTCATACCTTCCACTTCAGTAGCTACAATCTAATACGAAATACATGCTTTACTTGTCGTATTCACAAAAATCTTTAATTATTATTATTATAATAAATTTAGCATAAATTTTCTTTGAAAAATATTTTTCACTTTTAGATGTATATTTTTTTTATCTATGTTAATTTAATTTTACGTTAGATTTGTATAGTAAAATTTGGAAACTCTATATACTTATTTAATATAACATTAGATATGTAGTCTAAAATTACATAGAATGGAAAATATTAATTACATAAATGAAAAGTATATGAATCAATATAATCACAAATATATTATAATTTGGTGAGTATTTTGTGTATAACTTATACTTCATCCGTTCTTTTTTACTTGACCCGCTTTGACTTTTACACTATTCACCACTCCTCCTTTGACCGTCTTTTGTAAATAATTTGTATGGAAAAACATGTTCATGTTGGATATTTTGAATTCGTCTCAAGAAATAATATCATAATATATAACTTTTATAATTTTTACTTATGAAGAATTAAAGTTATTAATCGTTGAAGTTTTGCATTGGCAAGCGTGATAAAAGAAACATGTCAAGTAAAAAAACAGAGGAAGTAGTAAGTAATTTATGTCATTGACTAAATAAAAGGGGAAAAATAGGGGAGGGAATTTTGGAGGAAAAAAACCGTACCAAGAAATGACACGTGTCATTCTGAGCGTTTGTTTTAGTATTATATATATTAATTTATGTTGTAAAGATCTTCATGCGGTGCACTGTGTGTTAAAGGTATCAAACTCTTCTTTTTTTTATTTCTACAATCTATGCTAGTACTAAATTTAAGTCTCGGTGTGATACTTGGTCTGATTTGATGTTGTTAAGTGATCATGTGAATCTTCCTTGGTTAGTTATTGGGGATTTTAATGAAGTAACTGATCAATCTGAAAAGTTAGGAGGGAAACCTGTTAAAATTAGAAGAATCAATAAGTATATTGAATGCGTGTCTATGTGTGGCCTGATTGATGCTGGTTTCTCTGGAAATAAGTTTACTTGGTCTAATAAAAGAAGGATCAGACCCATTATGCAAAGGCTAGACAGAGCTTGGATCAACACTGAGTGGATCCAAGCCTTTCCCCAAACCTCTGTGTTGCATTTGCCTAGGGAAAGCTCTGACCATTATCCTATTTTTCTTTCAACTTTGCTAAATATCCATGCCACCCCTGTCTCTAGATTGTTTAAAATGGTGTGGTATTCTCACCCTGGCTTTAAAAGCTTTATAGAATCTAGTTGGAACAATCACCCAGGTAACCTTACTAAGAAGCTTGCTGCCTTGAATCCTCAAATTTTGGATTGGACTAATAAGAATGTTCCAAACTATAGGAAGGTAATTTGGTCTACCCTAAAGAGGATGGAAGGCACACAAAAAACCTTAGAGAGTGAACCTCACAATTAATTCCTACACAACCTAGAACAGTCCCTTTACTCTGACCTTTCCATGGCCTACAAGGATGAGTAGGCCTTTTAGGCTATTAGGTCTAGAATAAACTGGTTGAATTAGGGGGATAGAAACACTAGCTTTTTCATAAATCTGTGTTGATAAGGAGAAGAAGAAATAAAATCATGGACCTTAAAAATCTAGCTGGAGAGGACATCCCTGACCATCTTCTTTCTGACCACATCACCTCTTTCTTCTCCTCTCTCTTCACCGGCCAGGGATGCATGATCCCTGAGGAACCTCCCCCCCCCCCCCCAAGCTAGCCTGGCCATAGCTTCCCCTCCCTCAATTGGTGAAATCTACCATAATGTCTTCTCTATGGGTAGGCTTTAAGCACCTGGGCCTGATGGCTACCACCCTTTTTTCTTCCAGCAGCATTGGGCCACCATCTGGCCTTATTTGCTATCTTTCTACCAGGAGTGTTTCTCTAATAAAACTCTCCCACCTAGTTCAAACAATACAAGCATCACCTTGATACCCAAAGTTTAGCATCCTTAGTTTATCAAACAATTCAGACCTATAAGCCTATGTAACACCTCCTATAAGATACTCACCAAAATTCTTGTCAAAAGGATAAGACATCACCTCCAGTCCATAATATCTCCAGTCAGAGCAGTTTCCTCCCTTGGAGAGGGTGTGAGAACAACTACATTGCTGCTTTTGAAATCCTGCATTCTATGAAGAGAAAGACTGGTCAAAGGGCTTGGTTCACCATTAAAATTGATCTTGAAAAAGCATATGACAGACTAGAGTAGGACTTTATTCAATTCTGTCTGGTTAGGACTGGTTTTGATTCTGATTCTGTCAACCTTATCATGCATTGTATCTCTAACCCTCTGTTCCATGTAAAGGTCAATGGGGTTAATTCAAGTAGTTTTTCTGCTTCTAGGGGCATTAGACAGGGAGACCATCTGTCCCCCTATATATTCATCATATGCATGACCTACCTATTATTTCTCATTGAGAGTACTTGTAATGAGGGCTCTTGGACTCCCTTTAGAATTAGGAACAACAATACCCCCATATCTCACCTCATGTTTGCTGATGACCTGCTCCTCTTTGGGGAGGCTAGTCCTGCTACCATTCTCAATGTTCAACAAACCTTGTCCTAATTCTGGGATGTGTCTGGTCAATGCATGAATCCAAACAAGAGTAAGCTCTACTTCTCTTCCAATGCTTCCCCTTTTGCAAGAGATCTTTTCACCTCCTCCCTTAATATCAGTGAAAGTCAAGACCTATTTATATACCTAGGTTTCCCTCTCACTGATAAAAGATCCTACCTGTCCCAGCTTAGCCACATTACCAAGAAAATTAACTCAATGTTAAATTCCTGGAAGGCTATGCATCTTTCCAAAGCTGGAAGATCTGTTCTAATCAAATCAACCCTGGATGCCATCCTTGCATACACAATGCAAACCATAATGCTACCAAAAATACTCACTTCCTCAATTGACCAAATTTGCAGTAGGTTTTTCTGGGGTTCCACTTCTGATAAGAGAAAGACCCCCCTCATTGCTTGGAACAAAACCTTTTGTCCCAAAAGTAGTGGGGGGCTTGGGGTTTAGTACTGCTCACCTAAGTAATATTGTGTTCATGGCTAAGTTGGGTTGGAAATTGCAAAACTCTGACAACATTTCTACAAAACTCATTAGGGAGAAATATTGTGCTAGACAAACTCCTACTCTCTTTAAAAATGGATCTCACATTTGGTAGGACATTAGGAAAGGGTGAGATATTTTAACTTCTTTCTCCTAGTGGGAAATTGGAGGTGGTCACCAATGCTCTCTTTGGTTTGACAATTGGTCAGGGTTAGGTAGTCTTAGATCTCTATTTCAGGGCCCGCTTGAGGAAGGGGAAGACAATAAGACTGTGAGCTCCATCATCTCAAATGGGATGCTCAATTTCTCACCCCTCCTGCATCTGCTTCCCCCTCACGTTTCTAACCATGTTCAAAGCCTTGTTTTGCCTTTCTAGGGTGAGGACCAGGTCTTCTCTTCATTAGGGAAAAGGTATTACTTTGATGCTAAGGCAGCATATCTTAAGCTCAGGAATCAACATTTTAGTCAACCTCATCTGCAAAATTTTAATAGGATATGGAACATCAATAATATCACCCCCCATCAGTTAAATTCTTCCTTTGGTTAAGCTTGTGGAATAGGTTACCTACTGCAAACCACCTCCACTCCAGGCATATCATAACTAATGTATTTTGTAGTTTCTGCCCTGGCATCCCTGAAACCATAACCCATGTCTTGAGAGACTGCAATAGAGCTAAGGAGTTTTGGGATGTTGTCCACCCCCCATTATCAAACCAGAATCATGATCCTGTGGCATGGGTATGTGGAAATCTTGACCTGAAATCTACCCACAACCTCCTAAACCTTCCTTGGAACCAGTCCTTTGCCTTATTAATTTGGAGAATGTGGCTAAGAAGGAATGAATGGGTTTTTAACCAGAAATGTACCCCTGTTTCCTCCCATATCAATGCTGCCAAATCATGGGCAGTTGAAATATCTCTGTTAGGCCCCAATTCCACCTCCTACACTCAAACCCAAAGGCCTTTTCAACACATTCAATTAGGACCTAGCCTATACATAATGGTTGATGCTTCCTTTAAAGATCATAACTGTGCCACTAGCATTTCTTGTATCTGCAAGGACCAACATAATCAATGGGTTAAAGGTATTTCCCTTCACACCACTTCTAACTCAGATCTCATGGCTGAGACCATAGCTATCAATGCTGCAATAGCATGGGCAGTGAAAGAAGGATGGGTGGAAGTACAAATCATTTCAGACTGTTAGAGAGCAGTTCAAAGCATTAACCAGCAACACAAAAGCTTTGATGAAATAGGGAATCACTATCTGTTTTGCAGGGACCTGTTAAAAAAGATTCCAAGGGAAAGGTTGTTCAAGGGGCCCAGTGATCAAGTCAAGGAAGCACATGTGGTGGCCAAGCAAGCTATGCAGCATCTAATAACCTCAACTAGGGATGAGTGGAGCTTTGAAACCATTTTGGATATATGTGTGCAGATTGTACCTCAAAATTTAACTGATTAACTATGTAATGATGGGAACTTTTATTTTGGTAGTAAACTTATCATGTCCCCTAATCAAACTGTAACCTTGGGTGTGTTGACACCACTTTTGAACCCACCTTAGTGATGGTGGTTTTAGTTGTAATAGGGCAGGGCCCTGTAAACGATTTACTGTTGCTGATGTTATTAATCTAATCTAGTTCCTATTATTTATCCAAAAAAATTAAAAAGTAATGCATGTTCTTTGTTAAATACAAACATGTTTTTTGTCAAACACCTAAATGTTCTTTTTCAAACACCTAATGTTCTTTCCGCCTTTTTTTTTGTTTAACCGAGTGCACCATGCATGGTGCACTCGGGTGTACAAACTGTTCCAGGTGTGGATCCAAGGGTTCTATTGGGTGAACTGGGTCCCGTCGACAACCTACACATAGCAGCACACGTGAACTGCCCTCGGGGGTGGCTCGAGGAACCCCCATTCGAAGCTTAAGTTAGAGAGTGTTTAAGAGAGAGAACGTGTACTTAGAGAGATAGAATAAGTATAATAACTTGAGTGTCTCACCTCCTTTTCATTGTACTTTACCCTCTATTTATAGGCGTACTATCTCCTCTATGGAGAGTTCAGCCTGGTCAGCTCTGCGGGCTGACTCCATTAGGCTGAAGAGCCCCTCTTAGCTGCTTTTTCGGCAGTGAGTGCGCAACCTGGGAGCTGGGCGATAGTTCAGCGGAAGCTATCCTATACAACTAACCTCTTAAGAGGTGGTATGAGGTCACTCATGCCGACTCTTTTTATGAAGCGCGACCTTCTTAACTGAGCCCAGCTGGAAGGAATAGCTCATCAGGAGCTATCCCTTACAATTAGCCCCTCAAGAGATGGCATGAGATTTATTCATGCCAGCTATTCTGAGCGTGTAGCCTTATCGGTTGTGGCTCAACGGGTAGTCTGGCTTAATTATCCTGCACACTCCTAGCCCCTTAAGTCTCTGGGTTGTTGCTGCGACCCGGAGACTTGGGAGGTCAGGTCCTGTCCTTGATAGCGACGCTATTGTTGTTGTTTGGATTTTATGATGGCTCTATTTCTGCCTGCTGGACGCGTATTTAGTCGTGGCTTGTTTGACCTGCATGAGGAGTTTTTATAACTCCCTCTGAAGTCTGGGAAATGACGATCTTGCGGAGAGGAATTTCGATCACTCCCGCTGAATTCTGCGAAATGACGATCTTGCGGAGAGGAATTTCGATCACTTCCGCTAAAGTCTGAGAAATGACGAGCTTACGGAGAGGAATTTCGATCACTCCCGCTGAAGTTTGAGAAATGACAAGCTTACGGAGAGGAATTTTGATCACTCCCACTGAAGTCTGAGAAATGACGAGCTTACGAAGAGAAATTTCGATCACTCCCGCTGAAGTCTGAGAAATGACGAGCTTGAGGAGAGGAATTTCGATCACTCCCGCTAAAGTCAGAGAAATGACGAGCTTGCGGAGAGGAATTTCGATCACACCCGCTGAAGGCTGAGAAATGGCGAGCTTGCGGAGAGGAATTTCGATCACTCCCGCTGAAGGCTGAGAAATGGCGAGCTTGCGGATAGGAATTTCGATCACTCCCGCTGAAGTCTAAGAAATGACGAGATTGTAGAGAGGAATTTCGATCACTTCCGCTGAAGTGCACGTTTTTTTTAGCGGGAACAGTGTTTGCATGGGCGGGACACGTGTTGATGATCAAGGCCGTCAGTTTGATTTTACTGAAGTGACATGGCGGTTTGGTTTTGTTTCGTGCCCAACCGCCCATTTACTCCGTATTAAATTCACTGTCCCCCCCTTTTTACTCATTTCTTTTACTTCCCTTATCTATTCATCTTCCTTTCTTTATTACTTTTCATTTCAAAATTTTCGCTCTTCATTTCTCTTCTTCAGGCGCTCGTGTTCCTCCATTGTTGTGGTAAGTTTCTGCTTTCTTCGCCTTTGTTTTTGCCTCAACTTTCTACCATACCTGCTTTTCTCTTCTTTGTTTTTTTACTTCTTTACTAATTTGCCTTTTCTTCTGTCTTTTTATTGCAGTTTCGGATTTTGTTTTGCTCAGGTTCTTGCGTCTGCCATTGTTGTTGTACTCTGTTGCTTCTGCAACTTTTTCTCTTAAAGGTACTTACTTTGTACCTTTTGTTGTATGTTTTTCCAATTTCGCCTCTTTTTGCGTTTTTCTAACCAAGATTCTATCTTCTGGTTCGCCTTAATTGCCATTGCCTGATTTTCCCCCCTTTTTGTTGTTGTAGTTGCGTTCTTGGTTCTTTCCCCTTTATTCCTTCATTTTTCTTGTCTCCTTAGACTGATCTTTGATTTTCGGTGCCCCATTGCTTTTTCTTCTCTTCGTGGGCTTTTTATCTTTATAGATTTCATAATTTCTGACGTTTCTGATAGTCAAAACATAAGTGAGCCTCAAGTGGCCACTGAATCGGATTCTCCTTCCCGATAATCTCCTTCAGGTGAGCGCCCTGCACACACTCCTCCTGTTTCTCGTTCTTCTTCCCTTACTCCTATACAAATGGTTATGCCTTTTCACTGTCCCCCTGCTACGAGCGGGACGGGTACTGCTGCGACAGCTACTGCTGCATTTGGGTCAGGTAGTAGTCGTCCCGCTGAGGGTAGTGCCTTTTTCCCTTTTCAGCGCGAGCCTCGCCCTGATTTCCTTGATCCCTACTGCGAGCGGGTGCTCGTTAAGGATGGGATTCCTTTGTCCCACCTCACCCGTTTAAGGCTGCGCACATTGCGCTATAAGATGCTAGCTGATGTTGTTAAGGCTAATCCCCTTGACGTGTCTCTTGTTAGTCCCATTCCCTATGTTCAGCCTTTAAACAGTTTTGCTTGGCTTGATGACATGGATGATGTGAATCAGTTTGACCATTATGTAGTGCGGGGTGGCGGTATTGATACTCCATCACCATCTCCCTCTTCAGCTGTTCAGACGAGCAGGATGACTGAGTCCCCAGGTGATCGTTCTCTTTTTTATTATCAGCCCACCTATGTGGTGGAGCCTGTGGAGGAGGGCAAGTCTGAGTTTTTCCTGGATGACAAGTGCTACGGGCCCAAGAACTGCGTGCTGGACTCTCGCTGGCGCAAGGATGCCAAAAGGTTAAACCTTGCTTCTGTCAGGCAGAAATTTTATGGCTTTGGCGAGGACTACGAGTTGGTCTTACCCGTTGATGGTGCGAAGTTGTCTGCTCACCCTGATGGGCACATTGCTATGTTTGCATCTCAACTGAACTTAGGTTTGAGGTTTCCTCTTGACCCTACTTTGGAGAAGGTATTTTGTGCCTTCAATATTTGTATTTCCCTGTTGCATTCAGCTTCTCTCCATACTCTGATTTTCCTAATGTGGTTTCTGCGGTTTTGGAGATACCCTGAGTCCCTGCACCTATTCAAGTCTTTAATGAGCCTGAAGAGGTCTGCTTCTAGGACTGAGTCTGGGTGGTATTATGTTGCTCGGAGGGAAGGGTCTTGTCCTACCCAAAACTTGGTCGTTTCAGGGACTGGACTGACAAGTTTTTCTGGGTGAGGATGCCCTCCACTTTCGTTGCACCACGCAACTTCAGGGAGATCCTTACTAACATGGCTGGAGTTACTGTCTCCCCCGCCGAGTCTGCCCATGAGACGGAAGCTTTTGAGGCTCTACAGGGAGCGGGGACTGGTGACTCCAAGTTCCTCAAGTTCTGACTGCCCAATTCCATATACATTGTGGGTAGCGAGCAGCTCTATGCTATGTGTTTGTGTCGTACGCATGAGTCTGGTAAGCTCTTTTGGCTTTCTTTTGTTTCTTTTTCTTTTTCCTCCCTTGTCTTAGTTTTTTACGTTGTTTTATTCTCTTGTCTTTCTCCTTTTCAGGCTATGACAAGTTGGACAAGCGTATCCTTGGGCTGGCTGATAATTGGAGGGACCCTTTAACTGCTACTCCTGAAAATCCCCCTGAGCTCTTTGACACTCTGGAGTTGTATGCTGGCTCCCTAAAGAATGAAGTATGTCTGGCCCCCGCTGAGCTGCGAGCCGTTTTTGGTACTGTGAGTGTTGTTGATCGCGCAGGGTTCAGCCGTGTTGAAGTTGAGCCTTCATCCTCTACTGTTGGGAGTAGGCATGATACTCGGTCTGCCTCTCGAAGAGCGGCCTCAGAGCCTGAGGCGTTAGTGACACACGGTGCTTCTCCTGAGAAGCAGCCTGTTGCGGCTTCCGGCCGGGTGGCACCTCAGACCTCTGCTGCCAAAAGACAACGTGATCAAGCTTTTAATGATCCAAAGACTACCGCTGATGACTTTGTGGATAGTGTCCTCAAGTTTCCCTCTGATGAGGCTGAAACTACCTCTGCGGGCTCAAAGCCCGATTCTTCTGCTAAGCATGTTCTGCTCTTTCCTTCTAATGTTGACAATGTTACTGCTGCGAAGGACACTGTTGATCCTTCCGCTGAAGCCGCTGATTTTCAGCTGCCTGATGAAACTATCATAGAGCTTCCCAAGTTTCCGCTGCGCCCTGCTGGATTGAGAAGGCAGCTCCGAAGTGCCTCCAGAGGTGGGCACGCTCAGGTAGGGGGGGCTCATAAGCAGGATCAGCCAGTCATCGACCTGGAGGATGATCCTGTGACCTCCGCCCCTATTGAGGATGAGCCCGCTACGAATAAGGCCCATACCTCCTCTGGCCTTGATCCCTTTGTTTTTCATTCTGCTAACACTGGGCTCCCTAGTGGGAATGCTGATAGGGGCGTTGACACTCAGAAATCCAGTGAACTTAATCATTGTGTTCACCAATTTTTGAGTGATGCTTTTGAGAACCTTTTGTCTGCTACCTCAATCTCTGCTGGAGGTACTTTCGTCCCTACTAGGGCTATTGAGTTTTCTGAGGTTCCCATTGATGTTCATCTTCACCCCATACTTTGTCCTGCTGGAGCTGAGGATGCTCTATTTCGGCCTGAGATGAACGTGAGGGCTGACGAATCTCTGTTTCTGGACGACCCCCAGAAAGGTGGCACTTTGGGGTACCGTCTAACTTAGGGAGTTTGTCTTCCAGCTGATTCTACGTGCAACTTAGTTAGTCTTCCTGCTGCTACGGCTTGTCATGACTTGCAAAAGGTTAGTTTCTGTTTTTTATTTTCTCTCTTCTGATTTTGGTTTTTCTCTTCTTCTTTTCTTGTTCCATTTTCAGTGTCTTTTTTTTTAACTCCTGTCTTAGCTCAGTCTTTTCTTTCTCTGCCCTCTTTTGCAGCATGTCAGGTCTGTTGGAGATTTATCCAATGCCTTGCTGACGGTGGAGAAGGAATATCAGAATCAGGGCCTACTTCTTTCTCAAAAGGATTTGGAGGTTCAGCAGGCTCGGGCTGAGAGGGAGGCTATGGTCAGTGAGGTGACTCCTCTGAGGGAGAGGGCGGACGCCCTACAGCTCCAGTTGGTAGAATTTCAGCTCACCCAGACCAAGTTCAAGAGTTGTGAGGAGCGATTGGGGACCTCCCAGGCCAGGATGCAGGCGTTGGAAATGGAGATTGCTGATTTGCGGGCTGGGCATGTTACTGAACTGGAAGCTGCTAGGAAGGGGGCACTTAAGGCCTTTGCGCTCTCCCCTGCTTTTGCTAAGTTATTGGTTGATCGCTATGATGGTGGATGGGAGACTGCAGCTTGATGCGTGAGCAACTTATATGGTAAAGGTAAGGAGCAGCATGCTCGCTTCAATACCTTCTGGGCTAAAGTTGAGGCTGTAGGGGATGCTGGTTTGTTTGAGTTGCCTGCTGATCACCCTCGTGTTGTCAGTTGCAAGGTTCCTGACCATGCCGTGTTGAACTTAGAGGTTCCCCATTGTCCTGATGTCGCTGAAGCTATTGGGGTGGAGTCCTTGGCTGGTGGACAATAAAGGTTCTGGCGGCTGTCACCTTCCTACTCCAGTGGTTCCTTTGATTTCCCCTCAACCAGATCTGTTGTAACTAGGTAGTTTTTGTAACTATCTTTGGGGTGTATAGCCGCCAAAGATTATGTTTCCCTATGTATCCTCAGAATACTTTGTCTTTTGTTGCTGGGTCTGTCCAGCTTAACTTGAATTTATGCTTTTCTAACTTTACTGGCTGAGCGTTTCCTCGTCCTGGTGGACGAGGGCCCAACTTTGCATTTATTGTAGCTAACTTGCTGAATGTTTACTCTGCCTTAGTGGGCAGGGGTTCAACTTTGTATTGTATGTATTTCTGCTACTTTACCTGTTGATTATCTCATAGTCTGCGTGTTTTATCTGGGTTTGCTGCTAGGCCGAGGTATAATAGTACCTATACCTTAGCACAGCAGCCTCTCTGTTGTGCTCAACGAGGCCTCGTAGGTTGGGCCTCCCTATTTTCCTGATTTAGCTGTTGAGGGCCCTCTTGCTTTCTTGTTCTCTGTTATGTTTAGCAGGAACTTCAATGAGCTTTATTCTTCTTGCCCTGTTTGCTTTGGGTGCTTGTGCCTTATGTACTCTATTTAGATTTGATAGAGACTTGTTTGACTTGTTTATTCAGTTGTTGCCTTTCTGGGCATTATTCGATCTTCTCTGCTGAGACTTACTTGTGTCAATCACCTTTTTGACCACTCGTTTGGTGTCATTCAGCTTGCTTTGCTGTTACTTATTTATGTCGTCCATCTTATTTATGCTGCGACTTGTTGTGTTGTGCCACTTACTTCTTTTTGTAAGGGCTTAAATGTATCTATCTCCTCCTCCTCTCCCCCTCGAAGAGGTGAGCTGGGTGGGACTAAGAGAACCTTAGTGTTGCCCACGTAGCTCATCGTCTTCTTTTCCCTGCCCTCTCCTCACAATACCAAACGTGCCAGGCCTCCCCGAGATGGTGCCCTGCTTTACTTTGAGCAGGTGAGGTTGGGTTTTTTTTTTTGAGAGGGATGCTTTCCTTCGTAGTTTAACGCTATTTTGTTGTTTTCTGTTGGGGTGCTTGTTACCCTCGGCACTTGCATTTTTGGTTTTGTTAACCTCTGCATGTTAGTATACGATGCTAAAGCATGATATATCAAAACAAGTCTATGAAACATAATCCTCAAGAGGCTTGTATTTCATTAAATTAAAAATGGCTCAGATGCCTTAATTAACATATTATGAATTAAACAAAATTCTTGCAAAATTGAAATAACCATCTCCGTTTCTACTTAACCTCTTGTGTTTTAAACAAAATATTTCTTTAACACATCAGCATTGAAACTATTTCTTAATACCTGACCTTCTTGATATGTGAGGAGGAATGCACCAGGTCCTACTTGCTCATGAATGACAAAAGGACCTTCCCAATTGGCTGACAGCTTTCCATGCTGATTTCCTCTTCCTACCGCTGTTGTCCTTCTGAGGAGCAAGTCTCCAGGTAGGTTCTCCCTGTGCTTGACCCTTTTATTGAAAGCTTTGGAAATCCTGCTCTTCTGGGCTGCCAACTTAAGGGCTGCTTTTAGCCTTACTTTCGGCAGGAAGTCTAGCTCTTCCAGCATGCGTTTTTCATTTCCTTGTTGTTCATATCCTCAGGCTAGGAATTTGTACTTCCACTGGGACAACTGCATCAGCCCCATAGGCTAGGTTGAAAGGGCTTTTACCAGTAGACTCTTTCTCAGTGGTTCTGTTTGCCCATAAGACTTTTGGGACTAAGTCATCCCATAGGCCCTTATGCTCCTCCAACTTCCTCTGCAGGGCTGTTAGGATCAGCTTGTTTGCTACTTCAGCCTGACCATTGCTCTGCGGGTGGCAGACTGAGGCACTTGCATACTTGGTGCCCATGTCCTCCAGATAATCCTTGATTGTGTCGCAGTCGAATTGGCATCCGTGGTCAAAGACTATGCACTGTGGCACCCCGAATCTTGTGATGATGTTTTTCCATATGAACGTCCTCACTTGGGTGGCCTTTATGTACTTGGTCGTTTCAGCTTCTATCCACTTAGTAAAATAGTCTACTGCCACTATGAGGTATTTTCTGCCCGCTGACCCAGTGGTGAATGGTACCAATATGTCCATTCCCCACTGAGCGAACGGGATCGGGCTGAGGATTGGAGTTAGATCATTTGTTGGCTGGTTTATGATTGGGGAGTACTTTTGACACTTGTCGTACTTCTTCACATGTGCCAGCGCGTCTTGAGCTAGAATTGGCCAATATGCACCTCTTCTTAGAACTTCTACTCCCAATGCTTTTCCACCAATGTGGTTGGCACATATTCCTGAGTATGCTTCTTCCATAATGTTCTCCTACTCCCACTCTGGGATACACCTCAGCAGTGGTTTCGAGAAGTCCTTTTTGTTAAGCTCTTAATTCATTACCACTTACCAATTGGCGTCTTTCTTTACCTTCTTAGCTTGCACTTCGTCGTCTGGTAACAAGCCATGAACCTTGTATTCCAGATTGTCTGTGAACCAAGCTCGCTGCTTCCCAATTCAGTTCACTTGCTCCTTTTCAGCGACACTGCTTTCCTCCAGGACTTCCACCATCACTGTCCTTGTGAGGCTCTGCAGGGTAGAACTGGCTAATTTTGAAAGGGCGTCAGCCTGGGAGTTTCCCGCTCTAGGGACCAAGTCTATCTGGAAGTGAATTAGCTGGGCTGCTAATTCCTTTACTTTAGTTACATATTTCAACATGGTGGGCTCCCTAATCTCATACGCCCCCTTCAGTTGACTAGCGACCAACTGGGAGTCAGTTTGCAGATGTACTTTCCTGGCTCCAGCTGCGATACTCATACGCAGGCCGGCCAGCTACTCTGCCTCGTTGTTTGACGCTTTGAATTTGAACTTTATGGCATACTCAAATACATTTCCTTCTGGGGATGTCATTATGATTCCTACTCTACTCCCTGTTTGGGCTAAGGATCCATCTACTTCTACCTTCCAGATCCCAATGTCATCCTCCTTCTCCTCATAAGAGGCTTCCACGATGAAATCTGCTAAGGCTTGTGCCTTGATGGCTGCCCTAGGTTTGACCTCCAACTCATACTCAGAGAGCTCAATGGCCCATTTCAAGAGTCTGTATGATACGTCCACTTTTTGTAACGTTTTTTCCAGCAGGTGGTTTGTGAGGATTTGTATTATGTGCGCGTCAAAATACGGTTTCCACTTCCTCGCGGTTATTACCACTGCGAAGGCCAGTTTCTCCATCAACTGGTACCTTTGCTCTGCCTCAATCAGTACGTGGCTCACAAAGTATATTGGCCTTTGTTGTTTTTGTCTTTCTACCAGGAGGACGGTTGCGATTGTCTGAATTGACGCAGAAATGTACAGCTGCAATTTTACTCTCAGCTCCGGGTTGATCATTGTTGGGAGCTTAGTTAGGTGCTCCTTAATACCCTCAAAAGCTTCTCTTTTTGCGGCTCCCCACTTAAATTCGTTGTTCCCTTTCAATAGCTGGTAGAACGGCAAGGCTTTGTCTGCTGACTTACTGATGAACCTGGTCAGCGCGGCCATTTAGCTTGTCAATCGCATGATGTCCTTGATACACTTAGGCTCAGGTAGGCTTAGAACTGCCTCAACCTTCTCTGGATTTGCGTCTATTCCTCTTTCACTAATCAGGAAGCCTAATAACTTTCCTGAACTTACCCCGAAGACACATTTCTTCGGAATGAGCTTGATGTTATATTTGTTCAGAGTGAAAAATGTTTCTTCTAAGTCCATGATATGCCCTGCCTGCGTGATGCTCTTGACAATTGAGTCGTCCACATATACCTCCACATTTCTACCTTTCTGGTGCATGAACACTCTATCCATCGTCTTCTGAAAAGTTGCTCCTGCATTCTTCAACCCGAAGGGCATAGTTATGTAATTGTACATTCCCCCTTCAGTGATGAATGTAGTTTTCTGTTTTTCTGGGTTGTGCAGGCTGTTCTGATGGTACCCTGAGAAGGCGTCCATGAATCTCAGCAGGGCGTGCCCACTGGTTGAATCAACAAGCTGATCTATTCGCGGCAGCGAGTAACAGTCCTTCAGGCAGGCTTTGTTGAGGTCGGTGAAATCAACACACATCCTCCACTGACCACTCGCCTTCTTGACCATGACTACGTTGGCCAACCACTCCAGATAATCACAAGGCTCAATAAATCCTGCTTCCAAAAGTTTTTCTACTTCTTCCTGGATGGCTTGGTTTTTCTCCGTGGAAAAGCTTCATTTCTTCTGCCTTACTGGATTGATATCTTTTCTCACGTTCAACCTGTGGACCATGACTGCGGGGTCAATTCCAGGCATCTCATCTGCTGAAAACGCGAAGATATCTTTGTTCTTTCTCAATAGTTCTATGAGATGTATCCCTACAACTAGGTCGATATCCTTCCTAATTTTCACTGTTCTTGAAGGGTCGCCCTCAGTGACCTCAATTGTAACATGCTCCCCGCTGGGAAGTGGCCTGGCCATTTCCTCCTTTGCGGGCTCAAAATTTTCCATGGACAGCTTTTGCTTATCCTTTTCCCTATGGTATTCTTCGCGCTTCCTTTTCCTTGACTTTCTCTCAGGCTGCTTAAGGGATCTTTGCTCTAAGATCGGCTACAGCTTGATTCTAGCGGGCTGCTTTAAAGCAGTTATGTAGCATTGTTGATCCATCTTTTAGCTTCCCCTGAGCTTTGTTGATCGCCCTTCACTAGTTGTGTAAGCCAGGGCGAGGTGGTAGGTGGAAATCACTCCGCCGATGTTGTGAATGAGCGGCCTTCCCATGATTACATTGTAAGGTGAAGGAGAGTTTATCACCATGAACTCTGCCCGAACATCACGGCTTTTTGACCTTTCCCCTACTCGAACTGAGAGCTCAATTATGCCTTCCGGGGTCAATCCGGATCCGTTGAACCCGGTGACTTCATAACTCACCCTTTTTAGGTCTTTCCTGTCTAACTTCAACTCTTTGAACACGCTAATGTATATGATATTGGCTGAGCTGCCTCCATCTATCAGTATGCGATCAACTTCCCAATTTTCTATTCTCATTGTAATCACCAGCGGGTCATCATTAGGATAAATTATGCCTTCGTGATCGTACTCATCGAATGTAGCTCGCGGCTGCGGGGGAAGTGGTGGCCATCTGCGCTTCTCATTATAATTTAACTGATGTATCATTGCCCGCAGGTCTGCTCGTGCCTTGTTCACCGTTCCCTTGTGCACTGGTGCTCCATTGATCACATACACTCTGCCTTCTGGCTTACTGTCTCTATCCCTGTCTTCAGCGGGACCTCTATGACCTCCTCCGCGGTCACGACCTGTTCTATCTTCATCCCTTCTTCTGGGAAGATTAGCGCGCTGCTTGAACTGATTTAGGTAACCTCTGTGACCTCCTCCGTTGATCACATACACTCTGCCTTCTTCTATGTTATCCTGTAAATGTCTGCACTCATCAATGGTATGGCCATGGTCCCTATGGAAGTCACACCACTTCCTGGGATCACGGTTCCTATTAACCATTCTCGGGGGTCTCTGCCATTTATCATCAGCTTTGTTCACACATAAGATGTGAGACCTCGAGTGGGTTAGTGGGGTATATTGATCGAACCTTCCTGGCCTTCCTCATCTCTTCGGATCTGACCTTCTTACTCCCACAGCTCTGTCCGCCTCACTGCGACCTTGTTCAGCTCTGCTTGGCTGGTCAGCCCTGGCTACATTTTCTGCCCGGGTGACTTCTGCCCGCTTGACTAGGTCGCCTGGTGCCTTCTTACTCAACATTGCTCTGTTAGTTTCGTCTGCCTTGATGAACTCGTGTGCTTTACCCAGCGCCTCAGCCAGCGTTTTGAGGCTTTTACGCCCCATATACGCTCTAAACGGTGAGCCTGGCAGCAAGCCGCTTTGTATGGCCAGCAGTGCTACCTCCTAGCTCATATTAGGGATGGTCGTTGCCTCCTTGTTGAACCTGATGATGAACTCCCTCAGGGGCTCATCCTTCTCCTGAACTAGTGACATCAGCTCAATTGTCATCTTAGTTCGATCTACCAAGGTTATGAAATGCTCCACGAATATCCTCTTTAGCTGATTGTACGAGTATATGGAACCTTTAAGGATAGCTCCGTACCACTCCGCAGCTAACCCCTCCAGGGTCGGTGGGAACGCTTTGTACCAAACCGAATCTGTCATGGTATAGAGCACCATGTGATTTTCAAAGGCTGATATGTGGCTCTTAGGTGTTGTGGTTCCATTGTATCTACAACTTGGCATCTTTACTTTCTCCATTGATTCCTCCAGAATCTCTCGACAAAATGGGGAATCATCCGGAATAACCTGGATCCGCGCTCGCTTGTCTCTGTCCACGCTGGGTCCCCGCTCTGAGGTTGGTGACCTGCTGCGGGGAACTCGCCTCTCCGGGCTTATCCCAGCCTGGGCTATTTCCTCCACACTCCATTCTCAGTTCAGATTGCGAGCTTCCAACTCCAGTACCTTCTTCCTCAGCTGAACGAGCTCCTTCTGCTCGGGGGTGAGGATTGGGGATCTTGGCTTCTTTGTTGTTGGCTCTGCAGCTGCCATTGTTCGGTGACGAGCTTGCTCCCTTACCCATATTGGCAAGGACTGCCATCATTGCCGCCAGCTGTTCCTTACTGCACTTAGAGAGGTTCTGCAGGATGGCTAGCATGTTTACAGGCTGTGGTTTTTAAGCTATGGATGATGAGACAACGAGTTCATTGTTCGCGCCTGTCAACGGCATTCCGTATTTGAAAATGGAACTGGATCCTGTCGGATCAACTGGTTTCGACGCTGCTTTAGCTGCATTTGACGTCGATCCGATGGGGTTGGATTTTTGTGAGATGGTTGATTTGGGTTTTTCGGTGGATCCTTTGGGATCGACAGTTGCTGCTGGTGTTTTTTGTGGCGTTTGGTTGGTGTCGTTGCTTTGGGTATGGGTGTTTGTATAACTTCTTCCCCGGCCATGGTGGTTTATCAACTAGTCCCTAGCTCAGCTGGTGAACCTCAGGTTAGATGATCCTACCCCTCTTTCTAGCGCCAATTGTTCCAGGTGTGGATCCAAGGGTTCTGCTGGGTGAACTGGGTCCCGTCGACAACCTACACATGGCAGCACACGTGAACTACCCTTGGGGTGGCTCGAGGAACCCCCCTCCAAAGCTTAAGTTAGAGAGTGTTTTAAAGAGAGAAAGTGTACTTAGAGAGATAGAATAAGGTATAATAAATTGAGTGTCTCACCTCCTTTCCGTTGTACTTTACCCTCTATTTATAGGCGTACTATCTCCTCTATGGAGAGTTCAGCCTAGTCAGCTCTGCGGGCTGACTCCATCAGGCTGAAGAGCCCCTCTTAGCTGCTTTCTCGGCAGTGAGTGCACACCCTGGGAGCTGGACGATAGTTCAGCGGGAGCTATCCTATACACAAACCATAATGCATATGTCATAGCTAGAGCGATTTTAACTAACACGTCTTGACTCTTGAATATCACTGATGAAAATTTCATAATTTATTTGAAAAAAATATATATACAACAACTATAACTTTTTTTATTTATATAATTTTGACAAGGACAACAGCTATAAACTTAGGAGACTAAGGAGAGGAATTGTACTACATGTAGGTATGTACAATATTTCTCCTTTGTTATGGTAGTAAAACTTATTATTGGGCCTCAACCATCAGGTAAACCATTTGGTTGATTTGGTCCTTTAACATGGTATCAGAGTTAGCATGGCACAAAGGTCACGAGTTCGAATCTCATCCACCCCCACTTTCAAGTGGAATTTATTCGCGTCGGGTATGAAAGGGCATGTGCTGCATACACATTTCAAGCTCAAGGGCCTTAACCATCAACTTAAGCTTTTGGTTTAGTTGGCTCTTTAACATGTTATTAGACCCACATATTTAATTCATATGGAAACCTGTTGAAAACCATTGTAGCCCACTTTGGAGAAAGAAGAGATGTGGCTCCGCTTTATAAGGTAGAGGATGTACTCCTACTATTACCAATTGGTTTTAGTATGAAAGTTCCAAAGCCTTTTGTGGACCAAACTCTCCTCCTTCTTGTTTGGGTTGCCCAAACCCATTGTAGCCCACTTTGGAGTCAAAGGAGATGAAAATCGAGTGAGAAATGAGAAAAGGGAGGGAAAAGAAGAGGGAATGTAAAAAGTGGAGCCCACATGACGTCATAAGGTAGTTGGGAGATAACTAGGTGGGAATTTTTGATGTTTTATAAAAGAGCAGGTGGTAATTTTCAAAAAAAATAAAAACAGGTGGTAATTGCTAAAATGGAAAGAATATTAGGTGGTAATTGTCATAATTTACCAAAATTTAACACAACTTAGAGCCAACAAACCCTCAAGATCAAGATCATATGGAAGATGAAATCAAAAGCTATACCTATCCCACTACTAGAAAACTGGGAAATAGCGACGGACTACTTCCGACGGACCAAATATTTCGTCGAAAAAATTGAATTTTCCGACGGATTTAAATTCTGTCGGATATTTCTGACGAATTCTACAAATCCGTTGGAAATTTCTGACGGAATAAAAATCCGTCGAAATATATGTGCTTTCCGACGGATATTTCCGACGGATATTTCCGTAGGAAATTACTTTTCCGACGGATTTTTAGTCCGTCGGAATATATTTTAATTTTTTTTAAAAAAAAAATAAACCCCTAGAAACCCTAACACTCATGTTCAATTACTTCCGCCTCTTCTCCTTATCTCCTTATCTTTCCTCTTCTCTCTCCTCCCCTTCTCTTTCGTTCTCACTCCTCTCTCTGAATCTGACTCCCCTCTCTGAATCTCCTGCTCGTTTTCCTTCTTCTTTCGATCTTGTTCTCTTTCTCTATCTCTCCTCTACTCTACTTTCCTCTCAAATCTCCCACCATAGCCAACACTAACCACCGACATCAACAACGAACAACACCAGCAACACCGACATCAACAACACACCATCACCGGCATCAACATCAACAACAATATTCATCTTTTTCGTCCTTATTTTCTCTCTGCATGCTTAAAACAAAGGTTTTCGGGTCAAATTCGACCATGAAAACTCTAGATCTAGAGTTTTTATGGTCGAATTTGGCCTCTTAAACCCAATTTGAAGGTTATGAGTGGTTGAATTAAGGTATGTATCATTTTTTTCAATTTTGATTTTTTTTTGTTGTTTTATTGGATTTTTTTTACAATTTCTGGTGGTGGAAGGTGGTTGTTGTTGGAGTTTGGGTTTTGTGGGTAATGGTTAAGGATATCAATTTTTTTCTTAATTTTTTTTGTTAATTTTTGGTGGTGACGGTGGTTTTCGGTGGCCACAGTGGTGGTTTTTAGGTGGGTGGTGGGGTGGTTTGCTTAGGTTGGGGGGTTTGGCCGAATTTGTAAGGGTTAGAGTTGTAGATCTGGGTTTGGTTTGGGTGAGCTAGGGTTAGGTGAGGAGTCGGATCTTTTAGGGTTCTGGTGGAGGTTTCGTTGGGCTGGTGTGGGGCTGGTGCTGTGCGGTGGTACGGGTTAGGTGGGTTGGTGTGGGGCTGGTGTTGTGCGGTGGTGACTGGTGGTGGGGGTAGGCTTTTTTTTTTGTTTTTTTTACAGATTTTTCCGACGAAATTTCCGTCGGAATTTTTCGGCGGAATACAATCTGTCGGAAAATTCTGACGAACTTTCCCAGGCCCGAAAACCTCTTCAGACGGACTGGTTTCCGTCGGAAAAGTGGTTCCGACGGAATTTCCGTCGGAAAAGTGCGTTTTTCCGACAAAGTATATTGCGACAACCAATTTCGACGGAAATTCTGTCGGACGGAAATTTTCCAATGGAAAACGAGGTGTTTCCGACGGAAAATTTCCGTCGTAATTTGGCTGTTTTCTAGTAGTGTCCCTCCCTAAAGAAACATGGTTTGTTTGGCCTATGTACCTTTATCAAGGACCAAGGTTTATGGTGCCTAAGATATATTTTGGAGGGAATTATTGCATTTAAAACCCATTTTCAACCTCGTGATACTGATATCATCTTAACAACCGACACAACATGGCTTTAATCTCTCATTTTTGCCATAGTAAATCGTACGACAATTAAAAACAATTTTACTCATCACTCGTTCCTATTGAAGAATAGATCTCTCAAGTATCACCACATGTAAGTGTCCCACATTGGTTGAAGAATAGACTTTCATGGACTTGTGAAGTGGAATCTCTCTCTTGGTTTGCAGGTGTGGCCCAGACCCGTATTTAACAATTTCACATCAAAAATCCTCATGAGCTCATCAAGATATTAGAGATTAAAGTTTAAGAAAAAGTCAATGGGAAACAACCAGACTTATATAAAATAGCCTTACCTCGACTCTTTGCTACCCACATGCCTTATCTATCATTGCCTGATACAATCAGACCTTAAAAATGTCGAGTTGTTTATGTTTGTCGAAATCCTTTAGACACCTTTGTGTCAATATGGAATTTTTTCCAAGAATTTGAAGAATGCAAGGTTCTCAAACCCGATATTGAAATGATGGAGAAATACGTAGGTATGTTTTGCTCGGGTGTCTTCCCATGGAGGCCTTATGAAGATCATGTGTTGGACTATGAGAAGAGCAAGAAAAATCCGGAAAAGGTGTTATTCTTGGAATATGAAGGCCTAAAGATTAAAGAAGGAACCGAGAGATCATCTGAAAAGGTTGGCGGAATTTGTAGGTTGCCCATCTACAAGGAGGAAGAGGAAGAAAATGTTATAGATAAGATAATAGATCTTTGTAGCCTTGAAACAAGCTCGTTTCTGAGATTTTGCGAACATATAGATTGGGGCCCTAGTGAACGAGCGTTATTTTTTTATTTTATTTTATTTATTTATTTTATTTTATTTTTTTGCATTTTAAGGGTATGCAAAATAAAAGATTAGCTTTCTCAACTCTAACTTCAAATTCACATATCAAATATTAAAATGTATTAGTTATAAATCTTAAAAAAATCTCCTTGATTTTCAATCTTTTAATTATGGAAAAATATTTTTTAGAACAATTACGAAAATATATCTAGTTGTAAAAGATATATGAAAATCAAATCGCTATTTTAATTATACTAATAATAATTAAAAAAATAACTAAATTAAAACTACTGATGTACTATGGAGTATATAATACTTCGTACTAATTGTTTCGGGGTTTTCTGATGTCCTGCGGGAGAGTTACAATTCTGAGACTGGAACCGGACGCCTGTACCTGCAAAACAAACGGATGCTCCGGACGATTGGAGATCCGCCTCCGACGGTCAAGTTAGTACTTGATTAAGGAGTAATTAATGCGGAAATAAAAGTAATTGGGTCTCTCTAGGTGAGAGTGTTAAATGTGCGTAATCCCCCTTAATGAGGATTAATGGGCATATTTATATGCCTTGGGATGCGTGCCAGTACTAGGTTTAGGTTAAACCTAAGGCTGACTGGGCCTCCCACAATGATTGGGCCTTGTTGGCCGGTTTCCCATTTGGCATGGGTGGACACGTGTCACATTGCAATTGGTCCAAGGAGGACGAATCTCTTGATGACACGTGGCAGGCTCCTATTGACCTACATGAAGGACACGTGGCGAAACCTGGCTGGCCCACGTGTCGGATGCTGATTAGTGGATAAAAATCCCCTAATCATTTTCCCCTCACAGGTGGCACGTGACTGGTCACGTGTTACCTGTGACAGGTGTAACACCGTGACAGGCGACGGCCTGCTACAGGTGTCACTCGATGAAAGGCCGAGAGATTCTCCCGCCCAAATTTTGAATTTTGGAAGTGACCCTTCGCCTTCTCACTTTGCCTATATAAGGGTGTGTTGACTTCAGTCATTTTCACACTTGAGAACTTTTTAGAGAGAACATTCGGACCCCTGAACTTGCTCTGACATTCCGGACTCTTTCTGCCTACCGCCTGCTCTGACAAGCCGGCTACTCAGGATTTTCAGAACTCCGTCAACTTCACTCGTTCAGGTAACCGTCGGTTCTCTTACTCTTAATTTTCTCTTTATTTTATTCTTTTTTGAAATGGCACCACGGAAGCACACGACACGACCTAGGTTAGTGATCAGCCGGTCACCGGGGACGGCTGAATCTAGGACTAGGAGTGCCGCCTGCCCTTTTCCGGACCCATGTTTGCCCTTTATACAAAGTCCGACTGTCTCTGTGTCTATGCAGAACATGATGGCCAGAACAAAAAGAACTGCTAGGATCTCGAACTCAGACGGCTCCTCCCACAGGATGCCGATTAGTGAAACATCTGACCAGGCGCCAGATGTGGAAGTGAACCAAGGCGGCTTGACAGCCGACAGTTCTGAGGGAGGGGTCAAGGTGACCCCTTCCCATTTTACAGTTGACATGTCTACATTCTCTCCTACTCCTTTTGAAGGAGTGAAGGCAGGCCCCTCTGGGAGAGGGGAGGAGTCGTCCTCTTCGGACTCGTCAGAGGACGAATCCGAGTCTAGTTCTTCTGGTCATGCTTCTCTGGACACGGAAGAGAAAAACAACCGCCTACAAGAGGCGAGGCTTTCTCACGCAGTTGAGAAGGGGGACAATTGGGCAGAGCCATCCGCCTCTTACCGAGAGCAAAATACCCCTTACTACTGCACTGTCCCACGGGGCCGGATCACGGCCATGCAAGAGAGAGTGGGGAGCTTTATTGTGAACCACACAATGGGCCCCGGTTTTTTAGTTTTCGTGCCGGATCCAGAAGACACAGTCGTCTGGCCGGCTGGTACTAGTAATGATAGCGCCTGCGTTGGCTGCTACGAGGCGGCCATCAGGGCTGGGCTGCGCTTCCCACTACATCCGGCTGTTCAGCGGATCTTGGATGGGTATGAGTTGGGGTTATGGCAGTTAGCCCCAAACTCCTAGGTCAACGTACTCGGCTATGTGGCCGGGTGCGAACTGCACGGGGTGGAGCCAAACTTCGAGGCTTTCGCCCACATGAACTACCTCAGCCGGACCCCTAAGGCAGGCGGTACCGGCTGGTATCAATTGACGAGCCACAGAGGCTACCTCATGACAAGAGGTAAAGCAAACAAGTGGAAGGATTGGCGAAGCACCTTCCTTATCATTGAAAGTTCAGACACAGAGCTGAACAAGCGCTTCAACAGGTGGAACAGGGATCCGCCTCTTCTTGCAGGCGGCCGCAGCATGCCGCCTGTTCCCCCCAAAGCCAAGAAAGAGATCCTGGATAAAGGACTCTTTAAAGTAGAGTCGAGGGTCGACTCTACTACCGGGGTACGAGAGCAAGTACCCCTGCACTGCGTCCCGAGCTTCAAATGGCTCTATGACGAGTACTTTCTAGCCGCCTGTGGCCTTAGCAGTCGGTGTTCAAGAGGTAGCCGGCCTGTCGAATACTCTTTTTTTCCATGAGTTACTGTTTATCTTTTTATTAACTTGGTATCTTGTCTTTGTAGCGGACGCCATGAGCAAGATCACCGCTTCAAAGACTGCGGCGGCCATGTTGCGAGCCTCTATTATGCAACAATCCTCAACCGACTCCCCCAACAAGGGGGCGCCCTTGGTGAGCTCCGAACCTTTCACTCTTTTTTTGGAGTTGGGTTTATGCATATACTGACCGAGTGTGTTTTTTTTTTTTTTTTTTTTTCAGACGGGCACTCCAAGAACCTCTTCTTCCCAACAGCCAGACTCCAAGACCCGGAGGACGACTGTTGCGAGCTCTCCTGGTACTGCCAGGAAACATGCGGCGGTTGAGAAACAGCCGTCCACTCCTTCTAAAACTCCAATCAGGCCGCCTAGAAGTATGAAGCTGTCCTCGTGAATTTAGACTTGCTCCCTTCTTTACTAGGTCGAACCCATTTGTTTATGCTTGATGCAGCCGGCCCTCAGGAGCCAGACTTGGTCAAGGTGGCCAAGTCTATGATCAAAGCCGTCCCTCCGGCTGAGAGGGAGGCGGTCAGGGGTGTCGGCACCCTTGACCTAGACGGGATTGCAGGGGTCCTTGCTGAGGTATACTTAGCATATTTTTGGTTATTTAAATTCCAGGACGCCTGTTTTTTGTTTGAAAACTGACGCCTGTTCCCTTTTACTTAGGCCCTGCTCCGAGTGAACGGCCTTCGCAAGCCGCTTGACAGGAAGAACAAAGAGGTAAAGGCTGCAAAAGCTATGGCCGCCTCTGACTGTGATAAGGCAATGTTTCAAATTGCCCAAAATGAGATTTTGACAACTGATATTCTTTATTATCAGGCGCAGGCTACTTCTGCTATCCAGGCTCAGTTGGAGGCGGCCCAGAAGAAAAATAATGAGCTGGAGGCGACCATCAACAATCTCAAGGCCGAGCTGAGACCTCTTCGCCAAAAAATGTCCTCATACGACACCTTGGAGAAATCCTTGGCACACGTTAAGGAACGCCTGGTGACCCAGGAGAAGAGTCTTACTCAGGAGCTCTCGGCAAAGGCCGAGCAAGAAAAGAAGGAGCTGGTCCGAGAGATGATGGAAGACTCTGCTCAGATCCAGCGCCTGACTTGGGGCCGCCTCTTCCCCAATGCCGACTTTTCCTCATGGGAAAAAACGTACCGCCAGTGTTCTGATAGATATAATCAAGAGATCCTGGCGGCTGCTGAGGACGAGGCGTTAGAGGAGGAGGAGCCGGTAGTGGCGCTTGTGCCGCTTGGGGTGGATGCATCGAAGAAGGATGCAGCTGAAGCCGAGTCCAGCAAAAAGAGTGCTGACCAGGCGGCAGCTGCTATTATTGAAGATCTGCCCCCTTCTTAAGCTTTATGTCTTCTTTTTACGGCCTGCGTGCCGTTTGTTTCTGTTTACCCGGCCAGGGGGCCGGGGTTTTGAATATTTTGCCGGTCTTAATGACCGGCTTTTTTTTGTATCTTTTACCCGGCCAAGGGGCCGGGGGTATGAATATTTATGCCGGTCCTTCTGGCCGGCTGTTAATATAACTCAGGCGACCATTATTTTAGGTCGCCTTTTTGCCAAAATGTTTCGAATTTGTTTCGACTTTGCTAAGTATCGAAACTCTGATATCCAATTGCATACTATACCGACTGTTTTGCATGGCCGATAGTTGCGGACAGGTACGAGGTAGTTAGTCACGCCACCTATGCCCCTGGACGACTGGTTGTCTGTTTCCAGGCTAAGCGATCAGTCGGCCACTTTAAAGACTGGATCCCCTTCAACCAAGTAGGAAGGTGGTTTCCTACCTGCCTTGTTTGTTTTTTTTTTAGGCTAGAGACTCTAGTCGGTCCAGGCCGACTGTTCCCCGCCACATTTAATCTAGTGTGAACAGGCGCTGTATGAACACCTTTTTAGTTTCATACTAAATTTTTAAGGAGTGACCAAGTAAACATGATTGTTACCTAGTCGCCGAGTGACTGAGTAGTAGAGGTTTCAAGCGGTGGGTACCGGTTGTTCCCCTTTATTCGCCAATGTTTGTTGGCTATTAACTCATAAGATACCGACTGTTCTTATCCCAAGTAGTTCAGTCGGTTGGTTGACACGGATGGTTACTGCGAACACTTGTTTGACCTGATTAGTCAGTTAAGTGAGAGGTATCCTTGTTCGGGAAACGGCTACGTGGTTGTCTTGGTTAGACAGTCGTATAGGTGTCGTGTAATGATTTTATAGAACAATGTTCCACCCAAAAGGGAGCTGCTCTCTGCGACGAATTTCATCCGGATGGATGCCGTCGGACGCCTGCTATAATGTTGGGACAGGTCGAATTAAACTTATATTTGGATCAGTTGGCTTGGCGCCTGGTCTGATCATTTCAGCCATGAGCCTTTGATAGTTCTTGGTGAACTGTGTTATGGGAGAGTAGCCGGTTGTGTGGAACAAGCGGCGTGCCCCTCTTAAGTAAGAATGAAAATTAAACATGGAGAGTAGCCGACTGTTTGTCAGTAGGCATGCCCCTCTTAGTATAAAATTAAATGAAACAGCAAACTTTTATTAAGTAGCCCTCGACTATTTACATCATTCAAAAGAAATATTTCTTAAGATTATCTACATTCCAGGTTCGAGGCAACGGTTGGCCGTCTGGTGTTTCCAGACGGTAGGTACCGTCCCTGACCTCTTCATAGATTCGGTAGGGTCCTTCCCAGTTGGGAGTTAATTTTCCAGACTCATTAGCCCTACCAACTGCTTCCATTTTTCTAAGTACAAAATCCCCCACTTTGAGTGGACGCCTGTGTACTTTTTTGTTGTATGATCTGGTCATTCTCAGGCGGTAAATTTCATGGCGCAAGACAGCATTGCCCCTCCTTTCTGGGAGTGAGTCTAATGCAAGGCGCATGGCTTCCCAGTTTGCCTCTTCGTCATATAGCATTACTCGAAGAGTCGGCTCGTAGTGTTCAATTGGAAGAACAGCTTCCGCACCATAGGTTAGGAGGAATGGAGTTTCTCCAGTCGCCCCTTTTTCAGTCGTCCTAATGGCCCAGAGAACATGTGGTAATTCATCCGCCCATAGGTCGCCTGCTCGTTCAATCTTTTTCTTGAGACCGTCTGAGATGATTTTATTAAAGGCTTCTACCTGGCCGTTTGCTTGTGGACGGCCGACTGATGCAAAGTGGTGTGCAATTCCTTGGTCACCCAACCAGCTTTTGAGAACAGGCGTCTCAAATTGGGGACCATTATCAAAAACCATAGACATGGGAACCCCGAACCGAGTGATGACATTTTTCCAGATGAATGAAATTACATCCTTCGTCTTGATTCCCTTTACAGCCTCCGCCTCCACCCATTTAGTGAAGTAGTCGACTGCAACAAGTATGTACCTCCTTCCGCCTGTAGCAGGCGTATAAAGACCCAGAATATCCATGCCCCACTTAGCAAACGGTAGTGGGCTATGAATGGTAGTGAGGTCAGTAGCCGGACGGTGAATTAGTTTGCCAAACCTTTGGCACTTGTCACATTTTTTCACCATCTCCATTGCATCTTCTTCTAAAGTAGGCCAAAAGTAGCCCTGCCGCCTTGTCCGTTGAGCAAGCGACCTACCGCCTATATGGGAAGCACAGTAACCAGAGTGAAGATCGTCTAGTATCTCTCGTCCCTTTTCTGGAGTAACACACTTTAAGTAGGGTTGAAGGTACCCTCTTTTGTGAAGTTCTCCCCTTATCATTTCAAAACTGGCTGCCCGTTTTTTCAGCGCAGCCGCCTGGTGATGATCATCCGGCAGGGTACCGTTTGTCAGATATGCCCTGATTGGATCCATCCAAGTTGAGCTTCTGTCTAGGATTCCAATAGGGTCTCCCTCGATGCTTCTCTTCTCCATTACTTCCCAAAAAACAGTTCGAGGAGTATCACAAGAGGCGGATGATGCTAATTTTGAAAGTGCATCCGCCTGGTTGTTTTCTGATCTCGGCACTTGAGTCAGATGAAAATCTTCAAGGGATCCGACTGCTTGTCGTACCGCCTGTAAATACTTAATCATGGTCGGATGGGTTGCTTCGTATTCGCCATTATACTGACTCACTATCAATTGTGAATCGGAACAGGCGTCTATCTTTCGCCATTATACTAACTTCGAGGCTCTGTATTTCTATGGCCCATTTGATCATCCGGCCTGACGACTCCATGGTGGTCAGTGGCCGCTTGATAGGTTGATCTGTATACACGACGACTGCATGTGCCAAAAAGTAGGGCTTCAATTTTTTAACAGCCATGAAGAGTGCAAGACCAAATTTCTCCACTAAGGGATACCTCAACTCGGCATTTTTCAGTACATGACTGACAAAGTAGACCGGGAGCTGACAGCCGTCTCTTTCAGCAAGAAGAACAGCGCTTAACGCATGATCTGAGACGGCCAGGTACATGTAGAGTACTTCTTTGGGCAAAGGGCTAACCAGCCTCGGCAAGGAATGCAAGTGAACTTTCAATTTCTGGAAGGCCGCCTCAGCATCCGGCCCCCATTCAAACCTTGCCTTCTTCTTAATGGCCTGGAAGAAGTATAAGCATTTGTCGCCTGATCGGCTTAGAAATCTTCCCAAGGCCGCCAGACAACCTGTTAACTTCTGAACCTCTCAGACGGTACGAGGCGACTGCATGTCGATGACCGCCTGCACCTTCTCAGGGTTCGCCTCTATTCCTCTCTGATTGATAAGGAATCCGAGAAATTTCCCAGACTCAACTCCAAATACACATTTCTTGGGATTGAGCATGACATGGTGCCGCCTGAGTGTGGCGAAAGTTTCTCGGAGGTCCGACAGATGATCTATCTGAAGCTTAGACTTGACAATCATATCATCAATGTATGCCTCGACGTTTCTCCCAATCTGATCAAAGAACACAGTGTTTATCATTCGCTGGAAGGTGGTCGGGGCATTCTTAAGACCAAACGGCATGACCGTGTTACAGTATAACCCTTGATCAGTGACGAAGGACGTCTTCTCCTGATCTTTCTTCCATAAAGGAATTTGATGGAAACCAGAGTAGGCGTCCATAAAGCTCATCAAAGCATGGCCAGCTGTTGAGTCGACCAGGTTATCAATTTTAGGCAGAGGGTAACTGTCTTTGGAGCACGCCTTGTTTAAGTCTGTGTAGTCTACACACATTCGCCAGGTGCCATTTGGCTTTTTAACAAGCACCACATTTGCAACCCAGTCTGGGAAGTAACATTGCCGAATGAACCCTGCATCAAGTAATTTTTTAACTTCGGCGGCTGCCGCCTGACTTCTTTCTTCTCCATGGTTCCGCTTCTTCTGCCTTACCGGCTTCTTTTTCTGATCCACAACCAGTTTATGTACCGCCAGGTCAGGACTAATGCCTGGCATTTCGTGGACTTCGAATGCAAAGATGTCCTTGTATTCTTTCAATAGTTTGTGAAAGTCGTCACCCAGGACTCTCAGAGCAGTCGTCCCAACTTTGACTGTTCGGTCAGGACGCGAGTCGTCTAAGATCAGGTTCGTATGCTCACCAGCCGGCTGAGGGCGGAATTCATCCGACCGCTCCTCTGCCAATGATTGCTATTTTCTGTATTTTCTTGCGGCCGCCGTCTGGGCTGCCTTTCTCTTCTTGCCGCCTGCTTCTTGAACAGGCGCACTCTCCTTGACATTGTCAAGGTTTGTTTTTCCACCACTTGACCCAGCGGCCATAACAGTGGGCTTGATATCCGAGAGATAGCACTCTCGGGCCATCCTCTGATCTCCCCTTAGGGACCCGACTGTTCCATCATCCCTCTCAAACTTGAGCAACATAAGAGATGGGATTATAACAGCCTTGGAATTATTCAGGGTTGGTCGTCCCAGAATCATGTTGTAGGCCGAGAGTTCTTCTACTACCAGGAACCGGACTACCATGTGTCGTCCTTCCCCTTTTTCACCCAGGCGGATGGGTAAATCCACTCGTCCCACTGGGTGGACGACTCCTCCTCCAAACCCTACTAAAGGGTGGGATGCCGGATGTATGCAATCAGTCTGATATTTGAGTTTTGACAGACATTTGCTACTGATAAGATCTGAGGAGCTTCCGGTATCTATAAGGATTCGGCCAACTCTCTGGTTGGCCACTTTACATTCAATAACGATAGGGTCGTTATGCGGCCCCCTTACCCCTCCTAGATCTTCTTCAGTGATGACAATCTCAGGAAATGAATATTTGGAGGGCCGTTCTTGGTGAACGGAATTTACGTCTAGCCGCCTGATATTGTCTTTGTTGCCCCTAATAGTGGGGCCGCCTCCTGAGAAGCCGCCTGCAATGGTGTAGACGACTGCATCATCTGTATCAGAGTTGTCGGCCTGTTGACTCTTTTTGGCCGACTGCTTTTTCGAGGAAGTGTTCCCCGTAGATTTCTTGACATAAGAGTCAAGATCGCCTTGCTCAGCCAGGCGGTCCAGATACCGCATGAGACTGATGCATTCGTTGGTGTGATGACCAACATCTTCATGATAATCACAGAATTTTTCTTGTTTCCGGTTGCTCGCAGAACCTTTCATGGGGGCCGGCTTCTCAATTGAGATCCGTCCCTTGATTTCCTTTAGGATAGCTTGGCTATCCTTGTTAAACGCATACTTTGGGGAGTATGGTTTGAATTCTTTCCTCTTCTTCTGGGCCGGCTGTTTAGAGGAATCAGCCGCCCAGACCTCTTTTCTCTTCTTCTCATCTTTGTTCGACGACTGTTTCTGTCGTCCTTCTCTTTTGTCGAACCTTTTCCCGTCCGACTGTTTTCCCGTACTACAAAGATCAGTCGCCTGTATATAGGCTTCCGCTTCAATCAAGGCCTCTTGAAGAGTCGCCACCCTCTTTCGAACCAAATCAAATTTGAATGTCAACCCGTCTTTGAGGCCTCTGAAAAAGTCAGTATAGGCTACCTCATCCGGTAACCCTTGAATCTGTATTCTCATCAGGTTAAACCGCCTGATGTAAGAACGAAGCCCCTCCTTCTCGCCCTGCTGAATCGTTCCTAAATCAAGGGTCGTCTTCTTCGCAGGTATGTTCATGGCAAAGTTGGAGGTGAATAAGTAAGCAAGCGTCCTGAAGTTATTCACACAACCAGTCGGCAGGTTGCCGAACCATTGTGGTGCGATTCCTTTGAGAGTCGCTGGAAAACACTTGCACCAAGTGGGATCATCCAACCCTTGAAGGTACATCAGGTTGGTGAATGCCATCAAATGGTCTTCTGGGTTAGTAGTGCCGTCATAGGCGCCTACTAATACATTTTTCACTTTGGCCGGCTGAGCGGCTTCAGTAATTTCCTTGGAGAAGGCCGACGGCTGTTCCCCAAGTCTAAGCAACCGTAGCTGCCAGTCCATAGGTTGGACATTCTTTGCTGCATGCCCTCCAAATAGAGGTGGCTGCAAAAAATATTGTTGTTGCAGTACAAATGGTAAGTTTGGTACCGCCTGGTCACTATGAAAGCCGGACTGACGGGAAGTACCGCCTGACTGACTCTCATGATGCGAATGAGTATACCTCATCGAGGTATTGCGTAGACTGTCTTGGAAGTCTGAAGTAGAGGCCGACTCTGACAATCGGTCATTCTTTTTCTGCTCTAGCAATAGCCGAGCATCTGTGTATGTTTTCTTCGACCCGTCCGCCTGAATATGACGAACAGGTTTCCTCTTTCCTGGAGTAGGAAAGCGGTACTTTGTGAAATCAAGGACAGGCGGCTCCCACTTCCTAGAGTTAGGATGAGGGGTCGCCTCTCGCCCTTGAACAGGCTTCCTCTTCCCTGAAGAGGAAGGTTTCTTAGCCGACTGCTCCTTGGCTAGAGCAGGCGGCTTCTTGTTGAGCAACTCTTGAATCTCTCCCTTGAAGCCCCTCATGAAGGTCATGAGTTCGTTTCTTGTAATGGGAGCAGACCCATCAGTCGGCTGCTGCTGAACAGGCGGTGCGCCGGCTGGATCACTGAGTCCAGTTTGAAGATCTTCCCGTTCTCTCCTTTCGGTATGACGGGTGCGTCGGGCCCTTAGGGTCCCGTCTGAAGCTGTGTGAGCTTCAACTTCAAATTCTTCCTCAGTATCATGGTCCGACTGAACTTGAGGGTTGTCTAGGGGACGCCTCTCTTCAGGAGTCGGTACAGACGTGGATGCCATCTCAGAAGTACTCTCCCCACAGACGGCGCCAAAATGTTTCGGGGTTTTCTGATGTCCTGCGGGAGAGTTACAATTCTGAGACTGGAACCGGACGCCTGTACCTGCAAAACAAACGGATGCTCCGGACGATTGGAGATCCGCCTCCGACGGTCAAGTTAGTACTTGATTAAGGAGTAATTAATGCGGAAATAAAAGTAATTGGGTCTCTCTAGGTGAGAGTGTTAAATGTGCGTAATCCCCCTTAATGAGGATTAATGGGCATATTTATATGCCTTGGGATGCGTGCCAGTACTAGGTTTAGGTTAAACCTAAAGCTGACTGGGCCTCCCACAATGATTGGGCCTTGTTGGCCGGTTTTCCCATTTGGCATGGGTGGACACGTGTCACATTGCAATTGGTCCAAGGAGGACGAATCTCTTGATGACACGTGGCAGGCTCCTATTGACCTACATGAAGGACACGTGGCGAAACCTGGCTGGCCCACGTGTCGGATGCTGATTGGTGGATAAAAATCCCCTAATCACTAATAATAATAATAATTTAATATGCCAAGAGTTGGAAATTGTAAAGCTATATCAACGTTTTAAATAATTTCCATCTTCAAATGATTTTACTAGAGATTTTTTAGATAATATAAATATGGGTAGTACACTTTGGAAAGATTGAAAGAAGTAATTAACTTTTTAAAAATATCAAAAGGGGAATTCATCCTAGGAAAGTTAAATATTATAAAAGCAAAAATTAAGGGAATTGGTAGTTGGTACATTCAATTTGTTTTGGGAACAATAACTGAAACTTCATGCATTGATGAATGACGAATTTTAGTATACAAAGTTTTATATGTGGCTGGCCACACCGTATGGCCAGCCACAATTTTTTTATTTTTTTAAAATTCTTTTTCTCTCTCCTCTCTCTCTCTCCTCTTTTCTTCTTCTTCAAGCCAGAACCTTCATCTCATTTTCTCAGAGAACTTAACACAAATTTCGCAATCGTCGTCTTTATGGTTCGTTCATCGGTGGTTCGTTCGTCGGAAGTAGTGGTTTCGCTGGGAGGGTAGTGGTGATTTGGTGACTCCGTCGCCGAAAAACAAGTATAAGGTTTTTAAGGCCAAATTCAGCCATGAAAACTCTAGATCTAGAATTTTCATGGTCGAATTTGGCCTTTTTAGCCATATTTGAAGTGATATTCAAAACCATTGTTAACATTTTAAGGTATTTGTTTGATTTGAATTTTTTTTTTAATGGTTTGGTTGGATCTGGGTTTGTTTATGGGTTAGGGGCTAGTGGCAAGGTGTTTAGGTTGGTAGTGGTTCGTTGGTGGTGGTTGTTGGTGGTAGTTTTATGTTGGTGGTGGGTAAGGGGTTACTAGATCCGGTCAGAGGTTACTAGGTGGTCCGGTTAGGGATTACTAGGTCGACGGTCAGGGGTTACTTGGGGTTACTAGGTCGGTCAGGGGTTACTTCGGGTTACTAGGTCGGCAGTCAGGGGTTACTTCGGGTTACTAGGTTGGCAGTCAGGGGTTACTTCGGGTTACTAAGGGTTAATAGGTCAGTTAGGGGTTACTTGGGGTTACTAGGTCGGGGGTTACTAGATCGGTTAGGGGTTAATTAGGGTTACTAGGTCGGTTAGGGGTTACTAGGTCGGTTAGGGGTTACTTGGGGTTACTAGGGGTTACTATGTCAGGGGTTACTAGGTCAGTCAGGGGTTACTAGGTGTTACTATGTCATAGGTTACTAGGTCAGTCAGGGGTTACTTGGTCAAGGGTTACTAAGTCAGTAAGGGGTTACTTTTGTCTTGGGGTTACTTTGTCTGGGGGTTACTTTGTCATTTGTTGATTTGGCAACCTACCGCATGGTGCGGCCAGCCGCACCAGAAACCCACTGATTTTAGTATAAAGCAATTAAGCAATTTTAGTTTAATTTTTTTTTTGTTAATTTGAGACCCTCTTTAAAACCAATTTTGGGCTTTACAAAACTGGGCCCTAGGAGGTTGCCCCACCTTCCCCGCCCCAGCGATGATCCTGCCTTAAAAGTATAAAAGAAATGGAGGTCAACAAGAGTGGCAAGATCGTTGCACAAAGATTTGAGAACAAGGCTTACTTTAGGAAAGGGGAGGTTGGAATTACTTAACTGCTACAATGGTGAGACAATTTGATCAAATGCTAGAAAAACTTAAGATGGCTGGTTTTTCTTTTGCATACTACTCCCTCCGTCCCCAAAAGTTCAATCCCTTTTGGCCTAATTTTAGTCCTAAAATGATCGACCCATTTGTATGAAAAAACCCACCAATTTCCAACAATATTTGTGCAAAATTCGTTTTCCCATACAAAATTTTGTTTTTTCATGTACTTTTAATACTTTCTCTCACTACTTTTTTACAAACCACATGTAAATTTATCTTTCCAATGTACTTTTACTTCTTTTCATTGAACTTTTTTAATACCCGAAAAATCAACCCAAAAATAGTCGTTCTTTCGGGGACGGAGGGAGTATTCAATTAACTCATACTTCGAATCACGAAAAATAAATCAAGCTAGTACGTATATTTACCTTTGTCCCTACGTTGATTATCTTTGATGATTTATATTTAGAAAAATTTCGTGAACTCTTTTTTATTTTTATATATAATTGTCAATATAATTTTAGCTTTTATTTTTATTTTTATTTTTATTTTTTTTGAAAGAAAGAAAGTAATAAATAACCATGCATGTTAGTGACTAAATAATATATTGAAAAAAAATAAAATGATAAGTGTTAGGAGAAAAACAAAAGAAATATATGCATGTTTAAGCTAAGAATGCATTATTGTGAATTTTTATAATATAAGGTTGATTATATTCAAGAAAATTTTGTAATATTAAGGTCTTATCGATGTAGTTGTATTATGATTTAAGTTTATACTTGTATACAGTTAAAAATTTGAGTTCATCATTAATTTCGCCGCCTATGGCGAGCAGTGATCAGGGGTGCTCGGATGATTTTCTCTAAAATGAGACTCAAACATGTATTGTATCATACATACAAAGGTGGCAATATATAGATTGTTCTGTTGAATAAACGTAACAACATCATATTTTTCCTTTGAAGTCACGCACTTCATATTGTAAGACTAAACGAACTTTTGTTCGAGATTAAGCACCGAAATTAGAGAGTTGGTGAAAAATCATTTTGAGTTCGTGATAGTAAGGCTAAGACTCTAAGGGGTACTTGAGTTGAAACTCATCCGATCCTAATGGATGATGTTTTGGAGTTAAACTTACTAGTTTATCTGTATATGGCACATCGATTTGTGTTGTGTCTTGAAAAAATTCTCTCTAATCTCTCGATATAGTATTAGACACTATCATCCTTCTCCATCATCGTGTGTGGAAGATTGTTATTGATGACAACTCGGATGATGAGTCAGCAGAGGATTAGAGAATTATTGTATTAGCTGGCTAGTTAGTTATAACAAACTATGCTATATATGCTTGTAAGAACTCAGTTGCTATTTCATTCAATTAATACAACCTTGATATCTTTCTCTCTCTAAATTTTTTCTCTATGAATTTTCTCTATTTCTTGAACTTCACTGTAAATATTATCATAGTATCAGAGCAGGAGAAAGATGTTCTTCAATCTTGTGCCTCATTATAGTGAATTCAGTAAGTTTGAATCGATTTCTTTTCCGCAAATACTACTCTGAATAATCTGTTTGTTCTAATTTGATCAATTAGTCGATCAAATTTTCTAAAATCCTAAAGTTTCTGTATCAATCAGAAATATAATTCATTCGATTGAGATTTCGATTCAAATTTCTGCAGATTTAATCATAATCTTGAGTTTGATCGAATTTTTCTTCTGGTTATTTTTTTGATTGAATCAATCAATCGATATTTTGGTTCATTTGATATTTCAGCTAAATTCTGATTAAAATGGCTGCTAGTTCAATTCCTATTACATCTGATCCAACTTCACCATATTACATAAATCCTTCTGAAAATACTACACTACCAATTGTTTTTGAAAAATTTTCTGGAGAAGCTTTTGGAGAATGGAAGAGGAGTATGATGATTGTTTTGGCTACAAAGAATAAACTAGATTTTGTGGATGGAAGTTTGCCTCAACCAGCTGAATCTGATCCTAACTGTGCATCATGGAAACGATGTGATGCAATCATAATTTCTTACATCTTGAGGTCTCTTGAGAGTTCAATTTCTAGGAGTGTTCTGTTATTGAGCACATCACAAGAAATCTGGAAAGATCTTGATGAGAGGTTTTCCCAAACTTCAAGACCACAGTTGTACACATTGCAGCAGTCATTAATAGACTTGAAGCAAGGACCATAAACTTCAATTACTAAGTTTTTTACACAGTTGAAGGCTATTTGGGATCAGATAAATCAAATGAATCCTTTGCCTATTTGCAGCAGTCCGGGATGTACTTGTATTCAAGTTTTCTTAAAGCAGCAGCAGGAAGAAAGGCTGGTACAGCTTCTCATGAAGTTAGACAGTAAGTTCATTGCTGTGAGAACTAAAATTTTGATGATGCATCCCTTGCCAACTATGTCTATGGCATATAAGTTGCTGGTGCAAGAAGAGAAGCAAAGGCAGGCTAGTAATGCAGAAGAAGGAAACAATAGAAGCAATGGTTTTTGCAGCTGATTACAGGAAGAACTATAAGAGTCAGTATCAAGGCTCCAAGATGACATTTCAGGCAGGAAATGGAAACAAATTGGTGGTGGCAGGAAAACGACCTTTCTGTGAACATTGCAGAATCCCTGGACATGTTATAGAAAAGTGCTTCAAGTTGAATGGTTATCCTCCAAATTTTGCAAAAAGGAAGGGTAAAAGAGTAGTTGCAGTTGCTCATGCTGATGATAAAGAAGATTCAGGGGATTGTGTGACACAAATCTCTCAAGATAAGTTCAACAGTATTCTGAAGGCACTTCAATCTCAGAATGCTGATGATCCTGCAGAATCATAGGCACACGTAGCAGGTACATGCTTACTGACTTGTTCAAATGCAAAATGGATTGTTGATTTTGGTGCAATTGATCATATTTGTTCAAACTTGAGTTTGTTTCGGTCATACAAATGCTTTGATAAGGCACCAAGTACAATCACAATAGCATATGGTAAACATGTGACAGTAGAATATATAGGGACAGTTCATTTTGATAATGGGATTATCTTGCAAAATATGCTTCATGTTCCAGGATTGAAATTCAATCTGATTTCTACACATAGGCTATGTAGAGATTTGAACTGTGAAATTGTCTTCACTCATGATAAAAGTTTGATTCAGGGACCAATTTTGAGTCAATCAGTGGTTCTTGGTAATCTGGTGTCAGGACTGTATGCAGTTGATGACAGGACAGTTGAGCAACAAGTTCAGCATGATGAGAAGTTAGCTAATTCTAGAATGGTTAGCAAAACAGATAATGATTCTAAGCTTTGGCATCTTAGAATGGGGCATATGCCATTTAATAAGCTACACCTGATTGATTTTTTTTTTTTTTTTTTTTTTTGATAATAAAATAGGAAGTGATCTAGTATGTCAAGTGTGTCATAAGTCTAGACAAACTAAAAAACCTTTTCATGTAAGTATGTCTAGAGCACAGGATTGTTTTAAGTTACTGCATATTGATACTTGGGGGCCTTAAAAATATGTAACTCATGATGGGTTTAGCTATTTCCTTACTGTTGTAGATGATTTCTTCAGAAATACATGAACATTTCTTATGAAAAATAAAAGTGATGTTGTGAAGATTTTCATTGATTTGCTTGCTTTTGTTAAGACTCGGTTCAGCAAGAATGTTCTGTGTGTGAGAACTGATAATGCTAAAGAGCTTTGTGAGGGTGAGATCCTTCAGGTTTACATAAGTAATGGAATTAAGCATCAAAAGTCTTGTGCTGATACTCCACAACAGAATGGAGTAGTAGAGAGAAAGCATATACACTTGCTTGAAACAACAAGGGCCTTATACTTTCAGTCCAAGGTGCCTGTGAGATTATGGGGGGAATGTTTGCTGACAGCAACACATGTGATAAATAGGATGCCTCTGTGTTCTGTGAATTTTATTTCACCATATGAGTTGTTACATGGTAAGAAACCAGATTTGTCACATTTAAGAGTTTTTGGTTGTCTAAGCTATGTATCTACATTAAAATCTGGCAGGTCTAAGTTTGATACCAGAGCTTCTCCTTGTGTGTTTCTAAGGTATCCACCTGATCAGAAATCCTACAGGGTATATGATCTGGAGTCTAGAAAAATAATTGTTTCAAGAGACGTTACATTTTATGAAAGACATTTACCTTTTCATTATGAATCCCAAACAAAAACTACAAGTCACCCTATTTTCTTGCCTGTAAACACATTTTGACCCTGATACAGACTTCATCATACCAGAACCTTTTGTTTTTCAAACTGAACCAAACACTGAACCTATACAACCAAACACTAAACCTATACAACCAAATATACCCACCTATAATACTATACCTGTTAACATTTCAAAAAGATTAAATACTCAACTTATAGGATCCTGTTAATCCTAATTATAGGATCTCATTCCTAAACTAATACCTGTTAACACTCAACTTATAGCTTCTATACCTGTTAGGTTCTAATTAATACTCGGTTTAGGAATGGGATCCTTTTGACTCGAATGAACAATACAAGAGGGGGGGTGAATTGTATTGTAGAGGAACTGGGGTAATTTTTGCGGAATTTATAAAGGAACTCGAATAAAAACTAAAAGTACAAAGAGAGATTTTACGTGGAAAACTTCTTGGCCCTAATCAAGAAGAAAAACCACGACCACAAGGGATTTTAAACTCAATTCTTAATAATAATAGGGCAAACAACCTATTACAAATTAAGACTCTAAACTCAAGTTCCTCTATGAACTTAAGCTCCCTTCAATTGATCCCTCAATCAGTCGAACTCTCAAACTCTCTCTTTCTCCTTGCTTCACTCAAAGCAATAACACACACTTAGAGTTTCCCCAAACTCTAACCCAATACAACTCAAAGATTAAACTCTAAAATGCTAAGTACAAAGACACTCAAGGACTCAAGTGGATTATGACTCTTTTTAAAAGCTAAAAAACTGTAATGCTCAAGTGTGATTTTCCAACTGAAAACCAATCCTATTTATACTAGAGAAGGGAAGTTAAAACACTATCGTTTGCCTCAACTCCCACTAATTCATTACTTCCATAAAACTAGGAAGTGCAGTTCGTGGGTGCTTGGGCAGCAAGCTAAACGTTTTACAAGGAAGTGGTTTACTGCTTCCTATTTTCTCTCAACTTCCTTGACCAAGTAAAACAGCCGTTTTTAAAGAGTATTTTCCAAATCAGATTTTCCAAAATAATAGGATAGAATCAAAACAGAAAATCTTTTTAACTAACAAGATATTTTAACTCAAAAGATATTTTTCGAAATTAAATTAAAACAAGTTAAAATATGGAAAATAAAATCTTTATCAAATAAAATTAAATCCACTTAAATCCTATCAATTGACAATGTACTTAACATAATTACAAGTAGACTAAAGTAAAGATAAAATACATTAGACTCCTTGATACTCTAAGAAGCTTCGACTCTGAAGCTTGAGTTCCTCACTAAAGGAACTTTCCTTTAAAGCTTCAACTCTGGAGCTTCAGTTCCTTACAAGGAACACAACTTGTGATTGACTTCTTTATCCTTCCATGGCTAACTTAGATCTAGTTCCATGCTCCCTTCTCACTCAAGAATGTCATAGCATAAACCTGTCATAAATCAAAGCTAAAAATGAAAGTTAAACTAGCATAGGTTTGCTTAGGTTCCTTGAGTCATCATCAAAACATAAGGTCAACAATGTTCCCCCTTTTGGATGAATGACAAATTTAAGCAAACTCAGTAAAAAAAAGAAGTAACAATCAAGAAAAAAACAGAACTGTAAAAAAAATGTTGAACTAGAAAATATCAAATAAGGAACTTAGATTAAAATTGTATACCTTAGCATGAAGATAAATGGAGAAGCTTGTCAACAATTGAGTTTTCCTTTCTTTTCCCCCTTTTGGCTTTCATCAAAATTAATGCACATATATATCTAAACACAGCACCATTTTAATGGTTTGTATCCAAAGCATAGAACAAGGCACATATAGGCAGAAATAGTATGCAAATAGTCATAAAGCAAGCAAACAACATCCATATAAACAAATTGATGTTCCTCCGGAACATCAAAAGCGAAAGCAAATACCCTGTTTAAAAGTTTACAGACCAAAAGAAAACAAATAAACCAAGTTTAATACAGACCAAGTTCAAAAGAAATAGTTTCATAGGATTGGCAGAAGAAAAAAATATTAGGCTTTAGGTGCTGCGGACTGGTGCTCATCAACTGCATTATCATCTGGAACTGCTTCAAGGACCATCTCTTCAAGTTTCTTCAACAAATCAGCTTGACCTTGAGAGATAGTAGAAGTACTTTGCTGGAAGGATGCAGTGAGTTCCTTTGAGGTTGTCACCAAATCAGCCACAGTCTTCTCAAGAGCCTCGAGTCTTTGAATTAGAAGAGGCTGAGCATCAATCAGCCGTTTCACTGATTCCTTGAGAAGTTTTAGTTCCAGAGTAGAGCTAAGGGAGCTAAAAGCAGCATATCCAGTTCCTGTGGGAAAGGACTTTTCAACTGAATGTTGTTCCATGGTGTCCTGTTCCCCCTGAGCACCTAACTTCTCCTCACATAGATCCACAATTGGCACAGACTCTGCTTTCTCACTCTTTCTCTTTGGCTTGAAAGCCAATCTGACACTTTTTCGTTTTCCTTCACTAGGAGCATTCTCTTTCTTCTCTTTCTTTTCAGAATCCTCAGTTTTTTCTTTCTTGTCCTTTTCTCTCTCACTTTCCTGTTCCTCCAGCCAATTTTCTACCTCTTCATCTATAGACAGTTTCTTGATCTCATCCTGTTTAGGTTTGGGAAGAGTTTTTGGAAGAAACTGGGTCTTGTCATCCACAACATGCAAGTTTCTGCTTTCTAGAGTTTTGGGTTGAACAAAGTGGTTGGTTTGAAGTTTGAGGTGTTCATAATTTGAAGTATTGATGCCAAAACTCTCTATGAGGGTGATTATCGGATTAGCATATCCAACTTTCAAATGGTTCGCAAGGCAGTGGGTGAGATGCTTAATCATGATGGAGGGAAAATTTATTTGGATCTTGTTTTCAAGACAGTACATAAGCTTGGCATCAAGATGATTAGCTTCATGTCTATGCAGGGTTCTAGGAACAATGGCCAGGTGAACAAAAATAAGCAACAGTTTTTGAATAGGAGAGAACGGATTGTGGTTAGTTTGTACCTTAGACACTTTTCCACCAATTGATTCAACAATTTCTTTCATTGTCACATCACCAATACCCAAATCAGTAGCACCCTTAAAATACTCATCAAACCCCTCATTTGGAGTTCCAAAAATAGCACAGAGATAATCAGCATCAAAACTTATTTTCTTATTTTTAACTTTAGACACACACACACCATCAATATTCTTGAAATTTGCACAGAATTCTTTCAAAGGAGCATGAGCAAGCACATTATTGTAACTTTCACTAAACAATTGCACCCAATTTTGAGCCTCAAGAATTTCAAGTAGTTCAGTGTACTTACTTACTTCGCACCAATTTAAATTGATGCAAAATCCATGGATGAAACGCTTAGAGCTTGCTTCGATTTTCTTGATGGATGGAGATTTTTCCGTCATAATTTTTTCGCCCATTTCCTCCCAGTCTTGATTCTCAGGTTCCTCCTCTTCTAGCTTCCGTTTCTTTGATTCACTACGAGCTGCTGGCAGGTTCTTGGGTTTTTCAGCAAAACCTTTTGCTTGAGTTTCTTGCTCGATATCCATGGGTGAGTATTTTTGTGGGGTATTTTGAGGTTTTGGTGAAATGTCCATGGGTGAATGAGCTGAGTCGGTAAAATGTAATATGTATTTCACAGAATGGGGAGGTGAGGAACAATGTTTAGGGTTTGGTTCCATTTTATAGGGGTGAGAATATCAAGGGTTAAAGGAATTTGGTGGAAGGGTAATTTAATATGTTAGATGCCGATTGAAGAATAATGGTAAAAATACTTCTCACTTGGTCAGATTAATTTAGTGTGATTTGACAGGAGAGGTCTAGATTAATTGATTGATCTGAGTCTTTGAATTAATTGCAAGGAATCTAGGGTATTTTAAACAAATTGAAGATAAATTTGGATTTTTTTAAGATATACATTTTGATGATAAATTTAAAAACCGAATTAAAGGATAAGATTTTTAAGAGGATAAAATTAATTAACTGATTAGCTAATTAATTTACAAAGGGATAACATGAAATCTTAGTATTTTGGAGGAACTTGGAACAAATCAACATAGTTTGTTATGATACAGACATGCCCAATGCAATTTGATTTCTTCACATACAGCCACAATCCCATATGCAATGCCATACATTCTAATGCTTAGGACTATGTTTTCACATATTTAGATTGTGTAAGACATACATTGCATACATAGTTGACTTATACCTTTGGGGGGAACTTGAGGTCTTCTTAAATCAATTGTATCATACCAAGTTCCATGCGCATCTTTTCAAATTTATCCCTCCTCAAAGGCTTAGTAAGAATGTCAGCAATTTGATTTTCAGTATCACAAAAATCTAACTTAATTAAGCCTTTTTCCATATTATCCTTAAGGAAATGATGCCTTATGTGAATATGCTTCACACGAGAATGATGAACTGGATCTTTTGAAATGCATATGGCACTTGTATTGTCACAATAAATAGGAATGTAATTATATTTCATACCATAATCCCTTAATTGTTGTTTAATCCAAAGAACTTGGGAACAACAAGCTGCAGCAGCCACATACTCAGCTTCAGCAGTTGATAGGGCCACTGTATTTTGTTTCTTGGAGCCCCAAGAAACTAGACATGGTCCGAGGAACTGGACCATTCCGGAAGTACTTTTCCTGTTCACCAAATCTCCTGCATAATCAGCATCTGCAAAACATTTTAAATCAAAAGTATCACTTCTAGGATAGAAGAGACAGAGATTTTCAGTTCCTTTGAGGTATCTTAGAATCCTTTTAACTGCCGTAAGATGAGATTCTTTAGGATTTGATTGAAACCTAGCAAATAAACCAACACTAAAAGCAATGTCAGGTCTACTAGCAGTTAAATAAAGAAGGGATTCGATCATACCTCTATATTTGGTTTGATCTACACTAGTTCCTTGTAGATCTTCATCCAATCTTGTGCCTGTTCCCATTGGTGTATGATTAGTTTTTGCTTGATCAAGGTTGTATTTTTTCAGCAGTTCCTTGACATATTTTTGTTGGTGAATTGCAATTCCTTCTTCAATTTGTTTGATTTGAAGACCAAGGAAGAAGTTGAGTTCTCCCATCATACTCATTTCAAATTCACCGCTCATTAAATCAGCAAAATACTTGCACAAGATTTCATTAGTTGCACCAAAGATAATATCATCAACATATATTTGAACAACTAATAAGTCAGTTCCTTCAGATTTCAAAAACAAGGTTTTATCAATTTTTCCTCTTTTAAAATCATTTTGAAGAAGGAACTTGGAGAGCCTTTCATATCAGGCTCTAGGTGCTTGCTTCATCCCATAAAGAGCTTTATCAAGCTTAAAGACATGATTAGGAAATTGGGGATTTTCAAAATCAGGTGGTTGTTCCACAAAAACATTTTCTTCAAGAAAACCATTTACGAAAGCACACTTAACATCCATTTGGTATAATTTAAAACCCATAAATGAAGCAAAAGCAATTAACATTCTTATAGCTTCTAATCTAGCACCTGGAGCAAAAGTTTCTCCAAAATCAATACCTTCTTGCTGATTATAGCCTTTCACAACAAGTCTGACCTTGTTCCTCACAATAGTTCCATACTCATCCAGCTTGTTTCTGAAAACCCAGTTGAGCCCTATTACCTTTTTGTTCTTGGGTTTCTCTTCAAGATGCCATACCTTGTTCCTTTTAAATTCATTGAGTTCATCTTGCATGGCAATTATCCAGTCAGCATCTTTGAGAGCTTCGTCATGATTTCTTGGCTCAATTATGGATAGAAAGGCTTGGAAGGCACAGAAGTTCCTCATCTGTGATCTGGTTTGAGTTCCTCTGCCAATGTCACTTATGATGAGGTCAATAGGATGAGAGCCTTGATATTTGAAGGGCTTTGGATGAAACTCTCTGGCAGGAACTCCTATTTGAGGCACTTCTTCTTCTGCTTCCTCTGGTTCCTCTACGTTGCCTGTTTCTTCATGATCTTGTTCCTCCTGAATTTCAGGTGAAGGAACTTCGGCATTTTCTTGATGATCTTGTTCAGGTTCAATTTTCTTTTCCTTGGAATGACTGGTTTCCTCTTCATCATCCTCCCTGTCTCTAAGCATACCAATTTCATAATCATTAGAGTCTTGTTCCTGCACATTCATAAACATATTAGATTCATCAAATATCACATGAATGCTTTCTTCGACACGCATAGTATTTTTATTGTAAACTCTGTAAGCCTTGCTATTTGATGCATAGCCAAGGAACACAGCTTCATCACTTCTTTCATCAAATTTTCCTATGTTCCTTTTTCCATTATTATGGACAAAGCACCTGCATCCAAAAGCTATAAAGTGAGAAATATTGGGTTTTCTGCCCTTAAACAGTTCATATGGAGTTTTATTGATGATTGGTTTCATCATAACTCGATTTATAATATAGCAAGCAGTGTTGATAGCTTCAGCCCAGAAGTTCCTTAGAAGTCCACTAGCTATGAGCATTGTTCTTGCCATGTCTTCTAGGGTTCTGTTCTTCCTTTCCACAAATCCATTTTGTTGAGGAGTTATTAGGGCTGAGAAGTTATGATCCATGTCATTCTCTCTGCAGAACTCATCAAATCTTTAATTTTCGAACTCAGCTCCATGATCTGACCGAATGTGGATAATTTGATTTCCACTAGTTTTCTGCACTTTCTTGGCGAATGACACAAATTCATCAAAGGTTTCATCCTTGCTAGACAGAAAAATCACCCAGGTGAATCTAGAAAAATCATCAATAATAACTAGAACATATTTCTTTCCACTTCTACTTTGAATACGCATGGGACCACACAAATCCATGTGTATGAGTTCCAATGGCTTTAGGGTGCTCACCAAGTTTTTAATTTTAAAAGATGACCTGACTTGCTTGGCTCTCACACATGCATCACAGATATGTTGCATAAGGAACTTGACTGAGGGAAGCCCTATGACCAAGTTCCTTGTTCTAAGTTTATCCATGAGTGAGAAACTGGCATGTCCAAAATGTTTATGCCATAATAAAGGATCATCATTAATGGCACTTAAGCATGTAAGGTTGTTCCTTGGGACAGAATTGAGATCCACAATATAAGTGTTCCCTTTTCTAGTTCCTTCAAGAACAACCCTTCCTGTTTTGTCATTAATGATGTTGCATGAATTAGAAGTAAAACTTACAGAGTTTCCTTTTTCACAAAATTGTGATATGCTCAGCAAATTGTGCATCAAACCCTCGACCAAAAGTACATTTTCAATTGAATGGGAACTTGACCTTCCAACTTTTCCTTTTCCAATGACTTCTCCTTTCTTGTTGTCTCCAAAGGTCACAGTTCCTCCAGAATAGGTCTCAACTGAGAGGAATTTTGATTTGTCTCCTGTCATATGCTTTGAACAACCGCTGTCGAGGTACCACGTGTTGTTCCCCCTCACTAGGACCTGCAAAAGAACTCATTGATTAGGTTCAGGAACCCAGGTTTCCTTGGGTTCCTTGGACGTTGAAGCAATATCAGATTTTCTAACCCAAACTTGCTTAACATTCTTACTAACAGATTGTTCCTTCTTATAACAAGTATTCACCAGTGACCTGTTTTCCCACAAAAGGAACAAACTTTATAGCTAGGGAAATCAACATATTTCTTTTTACCTTTATGCTTAGATCGAATGTACCCTAATCCTTCAGTTCTTTTGGTTTAAGCATTCTCAATCCATTTAGGTACACCAAGCAGACCAGTGCTTCTTTCTTTTCTGATTGCAATTTCATTTTCTAAATTTGCCTTTTCAATTCTTAACTCATCAAGATTGTGTTTTAATTTTTCAAAATCTTCATTAAATTTAGGCAATGATTCAGAAGAGGAACTTGACGATTTAAAGTCAGTACTGGCAAGCTTGTATTGAGTCAGTTCTACATTAACCATAATATTTTCATACTTGAGTTTTTCATTCATTTCTTTTAGAAGAAGATTCTTGTCAAAAAGATCAAAGAATCTGCCTTGAACATCAGTACGCTGGTTCTCAATCCAGGCACTGTGTTCCTTGCAGACTTTAAGAGCTTTTTCACATTCATTGAGCTTTTTAATATCAATTATCCAGTCATCTTCCATTTCTAAAATGAAATCAATAAGTACTTCTTTAGGAATAGTTCTAAAATGATTGGGATCAGCACGTACCTCTTTATCCAGTTCATCATTGTAGGCCTTTTCATCACGTTTGGACATTAGACATAAATTGGCTGTTTCTTTTTCAGGTTGTTCCTCCTCATCATCACTCTCATAATCTCCCCAAGCAGCAATCATAGCCTTTCTAATGTCTGTTTTGTTGTAAGGAGTTTTGTTGCTCTTGTTCTGTTCCTTGGCCTTCCCTTTTTCTTTCTCAGTTTCCCACAAAGGGCATTCACGAATGAAGTGATCTAGGGATCCACATTTGTGACATCCGGAATCAGCTTTTGAGTTAGATGACTTTTTGGTGAAGTTCCGTGTTCTATTGTTTCGATTAAACATTCTTTTGAACCTTCTCACCAACATGGCCGCTTCTTCTTCATCTACCTTAGATTCTTCTTGATCACCAGCTTTGAGAGCTAAGCCTTTTCCTTTGTTCCCTTCACTATTGCTTGTTCCCAAGTGCAATTTATGAGTCATGAGAGAACCAGCAAGTTGCTCAATGTTGAATTTCGTCAAGTCCTTAGTTTCTTGGAGGGCAGTCACCTTGGCTCTCCATCTTTCAGCTTGAAGGAGGCTCCTTAGAACTTTCCTGACCTGCTCATCAATAGGTATTTGCTTTCCAAGAGAAACAAGCTCACTAATAATGTTTGTAAACCTTGTAAACATTTCCTGGATAGTTTCTTTAGATTGCATTTCAAAACGTTCATATTTGGACATAAGCAGATCAATTTTAGAGCGTTTCACTTCATTAGTTCCTTCATGTGTTACTTGCAGTAAATCCCAAATTTCTTTAGCATTTTTACAGCCCATAACACGATTGTGCTCATGGGGACCAAGGTCACAGTGAAGTAATTTAACAGCAAGTGCATTAATTTCCATTTTTTTCAAAATCTTCCTTATCAAATTCAGACATGGGTTTAGGTACTACCTCATTTTCACCAACGGTTTTGGTGATTTCGAAATCACCAACTTCAATAACTCTCCAAACTTGGTAGTTGTCAGCTTTGATAAAAATTTCCATCCTGTTCTTCCAATAGGTGTAGAACTTCCCATTGAACATAGGAGGACGCTGCGTAGAGTAACCATCTTCCAGTTTCTCGTGATTGTTCATGTTGCTTCCAGGAACTTAACTCGTCAGGGTTTCCTGATTTCTTCAAGGAACTAGCTCTGATACCAATTGTTGACTCGAATGAACAATACAAGAGGGGGGTGAATTGTATTGTAGAGGAACTGGGGTAATTTTTGCGGAATTTATAAAGGAACTCGAATAAAAACTAAAAGTGCAAAGAGAGATTTTACGTGGAAAACTTCTTGGCCCTAATCAAGAAGAAAAACCACGACCACAAGGGATTTTAAACTCAATTCTTAATAATAATAGGACAAACAACCTATTACAAATTAAGACTCTAAACTCAAGTTCCTCTATGAACTTAAGCTCCCTTCAACTGATCCCTCAATCAGTCGAACTCTCAAACTCTCTCTTTCTCCTTGCTTCACTCAAAGCAATAACACACACTTAGAGTTTCCCCAAACTCTAACCCAATACAACTCAAAGATTAAACTCTAAAATGCTAAGTACAAAGACACTCAAGGACTCAAGTGGATTATGACTCTTTTTAAAAGCTAAAAGACTGTAATGCTCAAGTGTGATTTTCCAACTGAAAACCAATCCTATTTATACTAGAGAAGGGAAGTTAAAACACTGTCGTTTGCCTCAACTCCCACTAAGTCATTACTTCCATGAAACTAGGAAGTGCAGTTCGTGGGTGCTTGGGCAGCAAGCTAAACATTTTACAAGGAAGTGGTTTACTGCTTCCTATTTTCTCTCAACTTCCTTGACCAAGTAAAACAGCCGTTTTTAAAGAGTATTTTCTAAATCAGATTTTCCAAAATAATAGGATAGAATCAAAACAGAAAATCTTTTTAACTAACAAGATATTTTAACTCAAAAGATATTTTTCGAAATTAAATTAAAACAAGTTAAAATATGGAAAATAAAATCTTTATCAAATAAAATTAAATCCACTTAAATCCTATCAATTGACAATGTACTTAACATAATTAAAAGTAGCCTAAAGTAAAGATAAAATACATTAGACTCCTTGATACTCTAAGAAGCTTTGACTCTGAAGCTTCAGTTCCTCACTAAAGGAACTTTCCTTTGAAGATTCAACTCTGGAGCTTCAGTTCCTTACAAGGAACACGACTTGTGATTGACTTCTTTATCCTTCCATGGCTAACTTAGATCTAGTTCCATGCTCCCTTCTCACTCAAGAATGTCATAGCATAAACCTGTCATAAATCAAAGCTAAAAACGAAAGTTAAACTAGCATAGGTTTGCTTAGGTTCCTTGAGTCATCATCAAAACATAAGGTCAACAGATCCTATAATTATACCTATAATTAATACTCAACTTATAGCTTCTATACCTGTTAACACTCCAAGATTAAATACTCAACCCGACCAATAATGGTGGTGAAAGGTTGTTCATCATCGGGTTTGGTTTCGGGGAGACATTTTTAGGTGTCTACATAAGCCCCCACTTTGACTGAGTTTGTAGAAACGTCAGTTTCGAAAACGATAGTCAAAGTAGTCGATAGGGAAGGAGAATGATTTAAGACGTTCTGCGATCCTAAATCACTCTGTGTACTGATAACACGATATTATACATGATTTATATGTGATACTTGGTCATATTTTATTGTGTTTCCTTCATTTTCCTACTCTTTTAGAGCTATTATTCTTCCTATTTTGATATTGCTCTTCTCGGTTTGTTTGTTTTTGTTTTTATAGGAATAGGGATCGATTTGCGTGGAATTCAACTTGGACACAGGATATTCTTCATATGGAGCGTTTTTAGCATCCATCAAGCATCATGGCAGCCTAGTCCGCAGCATGATTGCGGTTTACTATAACCTACCGCAGCTTACCTGCGGCGCACTTCACAAAGGAGCAAGAATTCAAGTCGGCAGCCTACACCGCAGCAATACCGCGGCTTGCGACCTTGTACCGCAGCCCGGTTGCGGCCTCTTCATTACCAACGAAATTAGCCCTATTTTAGGGATTTTAGGAGTCCTAATCCTAAGAAAAGACTACTATTATTTTCCTAGCATATAAATAGGTTTTAGATAGTCTTTTATCTAATCACTTTTTACATACATTATTTTAGAGCTTTTAGTATTACATTCTTCATTATTACTTCCAAGATTCAAGTTTTCATATTTAATTCCAATTCCAAGTATTGATTTCTCTTCCTTATTCTCTTTAATTTTTATTGTTATTATGTTTTCTTTAATTAATTGTCTTGTTACTTCTATTATTATGTGTGAGTAGTTTCATAATCTAGGGTTAGGTTGAACCCTAATATGGATTGATGTGTTATTTGATTCCCAATTCCCAATTTAATTAATTCATAATTTCTCTTTGTTAGGGTTGGTTTTATTATCAATGATAAACTAGAAATAGTATTATTGAATGTGATTAGGTTTACAACGAAAGTTGATTCTTAATTGAATTTAGAACCCTAATTAAAAGTAAGAGCTTTTATGCATGAAAATAGCTAATTGTTCTTGCTAGGGATTATAGGATGTCGTTCTCAATGTCTTTAATATGTATGATTCCATGAAAATAGGTATGATTGCATGTTAGGGAAGCTATGAGTTGATCGAAAGAAACTCTTAGTATTGTTTTAGGGAGCATCTGTCCTGTGGAATATTTATTAATTTAATTGAGGGAAAAGGATTGTTCTATTGCATTGATTCATATTAGTGGGGATACTTAATCTTAGATGTCTTTAGTTCTTGATTAATTCATTATTATAATTTTCTTTGCTTGATAGTTCGTAATTGTTCAAGAATAGATTTCTCAATATTGATTGGTTACTTGCTCAGTATTGATTTGAGTCTGTTTAATTATAGTCCTTAGTCTCTTGGGATTCGACCCCTACTTGATCAACTACATAGTAGAGTTGGTTCGGTTATTTTTGTTAGGTACGCGACACGCCTATCAAATTTTGGCGCCGTTGCCGGGGACTAACGGTTTCATTCTAGTTATTCGTGATTCGTTTTTACTAAGCATAAATTTTGTTGCTTCGGCTATTGTTTCTTGTGTCTTTGATCACCCGTTTTAGTTTCTTTGTTGCATGCAAACTCGAAGTTCAGGTTCAGATGATTTAACACCTTTTGATTCTGAGATCGAAGCTACTGCAAGAAGACGAAGAGGTAGAACGAGGAAAAATCAAAATACAAGAAACACGGTCGACCCAGGAACAAAATCTCTTTTAGAGTATGGTATTCCGGATACAACAACCGGATTCCTCTCTAGTATTGTTAGACCACCTGTCACCGCTCAAGGTTTTGAGTTGAAACCCCAATTCATATAGTTCATCTCCAATGATTCTTTTGCGGGTTCACCGAATGATTTCCCTGTGACTCACATTGATAGTTTATTGGAGAAGTGTGACACTATGAAGCTCAATGGTGTCACTGATGATGCTATTAGACTACGCCTTTTCCCTTTTTCACTACGTGATAGAGCAAGGGAGTGGTTACGAGATGAAGGTGTCGGTTCCTTTGATACGTGGGACAATCTTGCCAGGGCCTTCTTAGTCAAATTCTTGGGGCAAGAGAAAACCGCGAAATTAAGGAACGAGCTATCCACCTTTCATCAATCCGATGATGAGTCTTTATATGAGGCATGGATAAGGTTTAAGCGATTGCAGAGACAATGCCCTCATCATGGCATTCCAGAGTGGATGTTGATTCAAACGTTCTATAATGGTTTGACCCATGAGTTTCGCATATACATTGATGATGCGTCCGGAGGTTCTATCATGAACAAGAACCCAACTGATGCGAAGGATCTGATTGAGAAGATGGCGGCTAATGATAATTACCATCCAAGGGGACGAAATGCTATCAACATAGGTAATAAACATGATGTTGATGCTCTAACCATGTTGACTAGTTCTGTGCAGGCACTAACTCATAAAGTCAATCAACTCCAAGCTGAGTCCCCTCGACCCTCGATGGAAACATGTCAGATCTGTGGATTGCAAGGCCATACTGCGCGAGAGTGTCAACCCAATTATGATGGAATGACGATTGAGCAAGCTAATGCTTTTTAAACCACGACCTCCACAAGGCCATTTGATGAAGGGTGGTGAGATCATCAAGGTTTCTCATATATGAACAATCAGGCTCAAGTGAATCCTCCACCACCACCCGTTTTTCAACCAAGGGAACCTATTAATCATCAATCCATGCACCAACCACTACCTCAATCTTCAAATCTTGAATCCATTATGGAGACTTTTGCTACCTCCCAATGTCAAAAACAAGAGCTTATATCAAAGCAATTTGAGCTACAAGCAAAGCAAAATGAATATTTTGAAAACTCGATTCAATTTCTTGTTGCTCAAAATAAGAGGATAGAAACTCATCTTTCTCAACTTTCACAACAAGTAAGTCATCTAACAACTCTTCAAGATCAAGCGAAAGTCCAACCCAAACAATGCAATGCAATTTTCGTGAAGAGAGATGAATTGACTACGGGAGGATTAGAGAAGAAAGTGTGCAATCTGGAGTCGAAAACGAAAATGCATGTGAATGAAGGTCTCAAATATGTTTCCCCACAAGCCTATGAGGAACCGATGCCATTCCCGCAAAGGTTATCAAAAGCCGTGCTCGATAAGCATTTTGGGAAGTATTCTGAGACTCTTAAGAAGATATATGCTACCATTCCTTTTTCCGATCTTGTAATTCAAATGCCTCAATTTGCAAATTTTGTGAAAGGAATTCTAGATCACGATCATAATGATAAGAAATTAGAAAAATTGGTAGTAAAGGAGAAATGTCCTGATCTTTTACATGATAGCTTACCACCTAAATTGCATGATCCTGGTAGTTTTACTATCCCTTGTATGATAAACAAAACATATTTTGATAGGGTCTTGTGTGATCTGGGTGCTAGTGTTAGCTTAATGCCTTCTTCACTGTATGACAAATTAGGTTTGAAAAACCTTAAACCCTCTCCTATATATCTTCATATGGCTGATAGAACTGTTAGACTCCCTAAGGGTGTAGTTGAAAATGTATTAGTTGGAATTGGTGAACTTGTTTTTCCTGTTGACTTTGTTGTAGTGGATATGAAAGAAGACCATAAGATCCCACTTATCTTTGGTCGCCCTTTTCTTGCTACAAGTCAAGCTTTAATAGATGTTCCTAAAGGACAAGTGACCATTAGAGCTCAGGATAAACAAGTTGTGTTTAAGCTTTTCAATGACCATAATTTTACTTTTGATGGTGGTACTTGTTTGAGAATTGAAGCTACTAACCCTTTGGTTGATAAGTGTATTTCTAATAGATATCTTGTGAGCAAAAATGACAATATTCCACCGCATGATGGGTTTAGCTACAGCAAAATAAGCTCGGTTACAAAGCACATCACATCTAATTTGAAGAAGTCGTTTGAAGGTGGATATATTAATGAGCAATACCACGGAGTATCTTCTCTGTGTGGTGACCCAGGTTGAGCTACTAAAGGAGGTCGAGCTTATGACCTTAAAAACAAGCGCTTCTTGGGAGGCAACCCAATAATTATTTTATTTACTCTTAATTTATCTTTCTTTCCTTAGTTAGTTCTTTTTATTTATTATAATTTTTTTTATTTTATTTTATTTTTATGAGCTTATGAATTTGTTATTTACTCACGTTTTGTGCAGTAGATTAGCGGAGTAGTGTTTTTCTTATTGTTTTCTTGTTTTATTAAGGATAGGTAGTATTCTTGTCAGTAGCCTAGTTTAGCCTTTTCACCTTTTTATTTTTATTTTTTTTACTTAATTCTTTTAACTTCTTTTTCTTAGTTTTCTTTGTTTTCTTCTCTAATGGTGTGTAATTGAAGGAGGAAGAATGCACAATGGAGGCAAAAATTTTAACATTACAATATACTCCGCAAGCAGGTTGCGGTAAATTCGTTTCCTACGCAGCCTAGTTGCGGCGACACTCTTATTGTGCATTATAACTTTGAGCAAATCAGTTTAGTCCGCAACCCGGTTGCGGCTAAAACCCAAATGCCACACCTAGGCCGCGGCACTCCCTACAATCAGCATTCTTATATTTTATTTATTTATTTAAAAAAAAAAAAGAACAGATAAAAGAAAAGGGAGAAGAAGTATAATCGCAAGGCAAAGAAAGGAAACTTACAGGTCAACGAATCCCTTCGACCTCTGCCCTGTTCTTGATTGGAAATCGAACTACTGGGTTCGAAAATTTCAGCAATTCTGGCTGTAATTTGTGGCACTTCCCGATTCAACTCGCCCTCCTCATTCATCTCATATTCTAGGCGAGCCAGTGCTGATTTTCTTATTCGATTTTGACGCGAATTAGAGGTGATAATCACTACAAGTACAAGGAATTCTATCCTCTTTTTTTATCGAAATAAAATTCAAACATTATTTCTTGAATACGCTGGTATTTTGGCTGGAAGTTTCTGGGTATTTGTGACCTTGCTCTCTAATTTTCTTGGCTGCAATATTATATTTGAATTTGTGTGGGTAGTGGACTAGTGGATTATTGCTACATTGATACGGGTTGGAGAAGGATGCATATGATTGAGTGGGGTTTTTGGGGTTTAATTGAGATATTATCGCACGGCTACTGTTCTATTGCTTCTCGAAGGGCCTTGGCCGGGATTTAGGCGGTTTAGTTTGAAGACTTGTGATACTCCGTATTTTGGAAAAACATGGTTGTGAATTTTGAATTGAGATTTTGGCGCGAATTTGTTTCGATGCATTATTTTATTAACTACTCGAGCCCTCCTCATCTACCTCCGCCATAATGCTTTGTGAGTACTCTTACCCCTATTTTATTTATTCATGACATATTGTTGCACTGTGGACATTGCAAATTTTAAGTGTGGGGGAAGGTTTTGTTATCCTAATGAATGATAAATCATGCTTCCCTGTGCCCCATACTTAAAAATTGTTTTGATTCTTGGTATATGATGAGAAATATTGTGGATTAGTTGGTCATGATTTGATGTTTGATTGCCTTGAAACCTTAACGTGTGTCAATATTGCCCAACTGCTTGTGAATATAGTGCTTGACTAGTTGATTTGGTTAGGAATATGTTTTAGTTCCTGGTATGTTAATGAATTTGAGTATTGATTTGTGACTATAAGAGTGTTTTACGACTCATTATTATGCACATTGAGGAGGACGAAGGCGTTGTTCTCTTAGGTGGCCTTCAAACGATATTAGATACAATTGTTCCCTTCTTGCTATCCATGTTGTTGCCATGACCTTTTTGTTGTTTATTAGCCACATTACAAGCCGATTTTGCCCCATTGGTTACTAGTTCCAAGCTTAGCTTGGGGGAGCTATTAGTGAGTGAGGTGAGAAAGTTTGTATTGTGCTTATTATTTGCACAATTGAGTGGTGTTAAGAAGTTGTAATTTTTTTTCATGGTGGTTTATTTTTTTTATGATTTAAGAGTTGAATTTCTTGTGAAAAAAAATAATAAAGCATGATGAAAAAAAAGAGAAAAAAAAAAAGAATTGAAGTTCAAGAAAAAAAATGAAAAGAAAAAAATAAGTGAAATTCAAAAGGAAAAAAATAAAAAATTGTTTAATGATTCAAATGTTCTAAGTGAAGGTTGATCAGAAGAAAAAAAAATAGTTTCAATAAGAAAAATCAAGTTGAAGAGTTCAAGGTTTTTTTATTCACTCAAGTTCTACATTGTTATATTTTTATGAGTGTAATTGTAAGTGTTGGAAATTTTTTGATATGATTGGATTTATGTTTGGTGAATTTTTGGTGGAGTTGAGTTATGTTGGAGATGATTGGTCATTATCTATTTTTGGTCTTGGTTTTGTTAGGATTTTAGCTCCCCTAAGCATTGCTTTTCTCTCACATTTTCCCTAATTTATCCTACCTCTTATCCTAACCTTACATTACAAGCTTTAAAGACCTTCCGGCCTTTGTGCATAGAGTTGTGTGAATGTGAAAGTAGTTACTTATCAATGCAAGGAATGACTTGACATATTCCGAGTCGACTATTAGGTTGAGTGTATGTCTTTTTAAACACACGAGTGCGTGAGTTGAGAGGGCATTGTTCACATGATGGAGTTGGGATGGAGAGCGATCGAGTACATCTTTTACTCGCCACATAAATGAGAGTCGAGTGTGTGAGCACTAGTCTTGAATTCTATATGCTCTTGTGGTTTGCTCTATTTGACAATTGTTAGGGAGGATGAGTGATTAAATGGATGAGATTGGTTGATTTTGAAGCATATTTGTTAGATTTACCTTGAATTGGTTGTTCTTGATTTTGATTATTTTTGGGGTGAAGTATTGATTTATTTATTCATTGCTTTACTCAAGGACGAGCAAAGGTTTAGCTTGGGGGAATTTTATAACACAATATTATACATGATTTATATGTGATATTTGGTCATATTTTATTGTGTTTCCTTCATTTTCCTACTCTTTTAGAGCTATCATTCTTCCTATTTCGATATTGCTCTTCTCGGTTTGTTTGTTTTTGTTTTTATAGTAACAGGGATCGATTTGCGTGGAATTCAACTTGGACGCAGGATATTCTTCATATGGAGCGTTTTTAGCATCCACCAAGCATCATGGCAGCCTAGTCCGCAGCTTGATTGCGGTTTACTATGACCTACCGCAGCTTACCTGTGGCGCACTTCACAAAGGAGCAAGAATTCAAGTCGGCAGCCTACACCGCAGCAATACCGCGGCTCGCGACCTTGTACCGCAGCCCGGTTGCGGCCTCTTCATTACCAACGAAATTAGCCCTATTTTAGGGATTTTAGGAGTCCTAATCCTAAGAAAAGACTACTATTATTTTCCTAGCATATAAATAGGTTTTAGATAGTCTTTTATCTATCACTTTTTACATACATTATTTTAGAGCTTTTAGTATTACATTCTTCATTATTACTTTCAAGATTCAAGTTTTCATATTTAATTCCAATTCCAAGTATTGATTTCTCTTCCTTATTCTCTTTAATTTTTATTGTTATTATGTTTTCTTTAATTAATTGTCTTGTTACTTCTATTATTATGTGTGAGTAGTTTCATAATCTAGGATTAGGTTGAACCCTAATATGGATTGATGTGTTATTTGATTCCCAATTCCCAATTTAATTAATTCATAATTTCTCTTTGTTAGGGTTGGTTTTATTATCAATGATAAACTAGAAATAGTATTATTGAATGTGATTAGGTTTACAACGAAAGTTTATTCTTAATTGAATTTAGAACCCTAATAAAGTAAGAGCTTTTATGCATGAAAATAGCTAATTGTTCTTGCTAGGGCTTATAGGATGCCGTTCTCAATGTCTTTAATATGTATGATTCCATGAAAATAGGTATGATTGCATGTTAGGGAAGCTATTAGTTGATCGAAAGAAACTCTTAGTATTGTTTTAGGGAGCATCTGTCCTGTGGAATATTTATTAATTTAATTGAGGGAAAAGGATTGTTCTATTGCATTGATTCATATTAGTTGGGATACTTAATCTTAGATGTCTTTAGTTCTTGATTAATTCATTATTATAATTTTCTTTGCTTGATAGTTCGTAATTGTTCTAGAATAGATTTCTCGATATTGATTGGTTACTTGCTTAGTATTGATTTGAGTCTGTTTAATTAGTAGTCCTTAGTCTCTTGGGATTCGACCCCTACTTGCTCAACTACATAGTAAAGTTAGTTCGGTTATTTTTGTTAGGTACGCGACACGCCTATCATATACGCCGATACCTGCAAAAAAGTTAATTCCACAGATAAAAGAGTAAAGGGATAGAATGCTTATCTGACACCACTGTATCGGTGACAAATGAGTTTGGTAGCTTCCTATGCTTGAAGGAATCCACCGAATGACGTTTGTTGAAATGCTTTCCATGCTTGAGAAAAGCCGACAGATGAGTTTGGTAGCTTTCTAAGCCTGAAGAAACCTACCGGATGACACTTTCCATGCTTGAGGAAAGTCAACATATGATTTTGGCATTTTTCTATGCTTGAAGAAATCCACCGATAATGTTTTCCATGCTTGAGGAAAGCCGACAAAGGAATTTAGCGGTTTTCTATGCTTGAAGAAATCCACTGGATAATACTTTCCATGCTTGAGGAAAGTCGACAGATGATGAGATTGCAAGTATTTGTGTATCGAGAACCTTGCGTCATGAAATGATGGTGGTTCGATTGTCCCCGGACGTGGGCTATAGTTGGTTCGCTTGTCCCCGAACGTGGGTTGTAAATGGTTCGCTTGTCCCCAAACGTGGGCTGTAGATGGTCCGCTTGTCCCCGGACGTCGGCTGTAGATGGTTCGCTTGTCCCCAGACATGGGCTGTAGATGGTCCGCTTGTCCCCGGACGTGGGCTGTAGTTGGTTCGCTTGTCCCCGGACGTGGGCTGTAGATGAAACCTGCAAAAATAAATTTGCCAATGGACTCGTATATATTGTGATTGACTTGACCACTGACTTGACCAAGTTTGACATGACATGTGTATGACTTGTGAGTGTGTGTGTGTGTGCAGACACAAGCAAACGAAGATGCAAAAGCAAAAATTTTCCGTCTATTTTTGTCATGAGTGGAGGGTACCGACTTTCTCTCGAAAAAGAAAGATGTGAAAACTAAACTTTTATTTTCGAACTTCCCTCGATGAGAAAATTTTGAAAAAGTTTTTTTAAACTTCCCCAAAAGAAAAGACGCGAAAAAAGGAAAGAAGTTTTGAACTTCCTCGTTGAGCAAGACAAAATGAATCGCATGGATTGAATTGCTTTTCTTGAAAGTAATGTATGCATGATGCATGTCCTTAGGCCAGGAGGCTAAGGATAATTACATCACGTGACACGATGAATGAACTTAGGTCATGGAGCTAAGCATCATATATGGTGTAAAGAAACGATCTTGAACGTCAATAAGGTCTGGAAGCTAAGCACGAATACAGATGAAGTGATTATTGCATAATGAACGTTGCTTAGGTCAAGGAGCTAAGAACGATATGCTTTGTATATAAATGTTGCTCAACATATTATGTGATACATGAAACAATGAACATTTCTCAGGTCAGGAAGCTAAGCAAGTATACAATGTTTCTTTTGATGAATGTTGTCCTGAAAGACGATGAAATATGCACAGTGTTTAAACAAGATTTCATGATAAAGGGAAGGATGATTTATATGGATATGGATGTGTGAGTGAAGTGTGTGAATGTGATACTAAGGCTGGCTGCAAGGGTTATGGTGATGGAAATATATGTGAGAAGAGTAAAAACTGATGACTCTTTAGGCTGGGTAAGCTAATGTGATATGGGTTCAAGCCCCCAAGTCTAGCTCTAAATGGGTAGGGTCATAAGATTAAGCATTGGATATTCTTTGACTCGATCATGCATATGAATGTGGCCGCACCTCAATATGAGGTTGCATACGTATCTGTTAGGAATCAGGCCGAACGTAGCTCTAACCGAACTTTGCACTAGTGTATGTACACCTCAAAGAGGTCTTTCAAGGGTTGTAATATGGTTAACTTGATGGTTTAAAGAAGAAAAGGGTACAAGGATCAAGACCCGAGAGAATCCCCAAGATGTGTAATTGTGAATTTAAAATTTTTGAATTTTGCAAGTTTATTTTCTTTTTTTTTTTGGCTTTTCGTTTTTTTCATTCTTTTGAATCAATGTAGGCAATCTCAGATCATGCGGTCCATCACTCACTTAGCATTCATGTTTCCCAGGCACGGTACCAAGCACTCGATGAGAGACGCAATTTGAGACGTGTTCATATCAAAGACATTGGAACACTTGCCTTTTTTTTAACTTGTCTTTGAATGTTATACAATTACACATCTTCCAATTCCAGGGTTGAGTGAATGTGGGTTGAAGAAATAAGGCCAAACGTTAGACGAGGCTCAAAGTGGTTGATGAAGAAATGAAATGTGTGCTTGAATGGTTAATGGGAAATGACAGGGTTGGAAAGGTGCCTCAAATCATTGGTGTACCTTGTGTTTAGTTCGGCAATTGATTTTTTTTTTTTTTTTTTTGGCGAATGACATGATCGAATTCGAAGGAAAGAAATGATCATTGATGGAACATGGCATGTAGATATAAGGATAAGGAAAACCTATGCTAGACTTATTCGGGGAAAAGGGTTAAAACGAAAGAAAAAAGCATGAAATCTTGTATGGAAACTTGTCTTGTGCTTCGTCTTCATGGTTGCTTATGAATTACTTGTTACCGCCAAGAGGAACAAGAAATTTGTTATTGTTGATGCTTTGATTGGAAGAAAAGAAGGAAGGAATGACGTTCCCCTTATTCTTCCAACTCTTGCCTAGTGATTCTTGACCTCGAGTACTATGGAACAAAATGAGCTCACTTAATGCATTGACTCAATACTCGGATTGGAAAGGAAGAGTGTATGAAAGAATTTTGAAAACCAATGGGGAATACTCCACCCATTCCTATTACGACCGAAAATGACGCATGCATGGTCCTAATATACGATCATAAACAATATAGTGCATTAATCGAAGCCAAAGTGTGTGCAATGACTCAACATGTGTGATTAGGTGAGTTTATTAAGACTCGTGGTATGATCGCATGGCTAGACATGAGGACGTTGTGAAAAACAAAAGACCCAATGACCAAATAGCACGGAAGACTAAAAGACAAACTAACTTGATTAATTTTGTCCAATTTTAATGTTTATGCTATTTACTATGTGAATACGGTCCATTGGCAATCATTAGTCATATCCATATCCAATAATGCTTTCTTGCATGGAGATCTTACTGAAGAAGTCTACATGAAGGTTCCTCAAGGTGTTGCAAATCCAAATAATCTTGTCTGTAAGCTAAAAAAGTCTTTATATGGACTTAAGCAAGCCTCTAGACAATGGTTTGCAAAACTGAATATAGAATTGCAGAAAATGAATTATGAGTAATCCAAGAATGATTACTCATTGTTCATTAAGAGGTTGAGATAGCATGTTACTGTTGCAGTGATTTATGTTGATGACATAATAGTAACTGGGTCTGATGAGTCAGAAATTAGAAGATTCAAGGTTCACTTGCATGAAGTTTTCAGCATCAAGGATCTAGGAGTCCTGAACTATTTTCTGGGGATATAAGTCTCTCATTTGCAACATGGGATTGTGATGAGTCAGAAGAAGTTTACAAAAGAATTGCTTGAGGAATGCAATATGGATGTTTCTAAAACAGCTAGAACACCATTGCTTGTAAACATGAAGCTGTTAGCAAATGAAGGTGATCTGTACCCTGATCCAGAGCATTACAGGAAGATAGTTGGGAAGTTGAATTTTCTATCACACACAAGACCTGATCTCTCCTACTCAGTTCAAACTCTGAGTCAGTTCATTCAGCAGCCAAGGCAGACACATGTAAAGGCTCTGAATCATGTGTTAAGATACATGGCTCATACAGTTGGATAAGGTATTCTGTTACATGCCTCAGATCAGTTAACACTAACAGCATTTTCAGACTCGGATTGGGCAGTGATAGGCGTGTCACGTACGTAACAAAAATAACCGAACTAACTCTACTATGTAGTTGAGCAAGTAGAGGTCGAATCCCTAGAGACTAAGGACTAACTAATTAAACAGACTCAAATCAATATTAAGCAAGTAACCAATCAAAGTTGAGAAATATATACTAAAACAACATTAACTAATAAAATAATAATAATACAAAATTAATCAAGAACTAAAAACATCTAAGATTAAGTATCCCCACTAATATGAATCAATGCAATATAACAATCCCTTTCCCTCAATTAAATCAATAAATATTCCACATGACAGATTCTCCCTAAAAAAATACTAAGAGTTTCTTTCGACCAACTAATAGCTTCCCTAACATGCAATCATACCTATTTTCATGGAATCATACATATTAAAGACATTGAGAACGGCATCCTATAATCCCTAGCAAGAACAATTAGCTATTTTCATGCATAAAAGCTGTTACTTTTAATTAGGGTTCTAAAATCAATTAAGAATCAACTTTCGTTGTAAACCTAATCACATTCAATAATACTATTTCTAGTTAATCATTGATAATAAAACCAACCCTAACAAAGAGAAATTATGAATTAATTAAATTGGGAATTGGGAATCAAATAACACATCAATCCATATTAGGGTTCAACCTAACCCTAGATTATGAAACTACTCACACATAATAATAGAAATAACAAGACAATTAATTAAAGAAAACATAATAACAATAAAAATTAAAGAGAATAAGGAAGAGAAATCAATACTTGGAATTGGAATTAATTATGAAAACTTGAATCTTGAAAGTAATAATGAAGAAAGTAATATCAAAAGCTCTAAAATAATGTATATAAAAGTCAAAGATAAAAGACTATCTAAAACCTATTTATATGCTATGAAAATAGTAGTAGTCTTTACTTAGGATTAGGACTCCTAAAATCCCAATAATAGGTCTGATTTCGTCACTCAATCAAGAGGCCGTAGCTAGGCTGCATTACAAGGTCGCGAGCCGCAATGAGGCTGCGGAGTAGGCTGCCGAACATGAATTTGTTGCTACATTGTGAAGTGCGCCGCAGGCAAGCCATGGTAGGTCATCGTAAACCACAATCAAGCTGCAGAATAGGCTTCCATGATGCTTCGTGGATGCTAGAAATGCTCCATATGAAGAATATCTCGCATCCAAGTTGAATTCCACGCAAATTGAGCCCTATTTCTATAAAAAAAAAAAAAAAAAAAAAAAAAAAAAAAAAAAAAAAAAAAAAACAAAAACAAACAAACCGAGAAGAGCAATATCGAAATAGGAAGAATTATAACTCTAAAAGATTAGGAAATGAAGAAAACACAATAAAATATGACCAAATATCACATATAAATCATGTATAATATCGTGTTATCAGGTAGCATGTCCAAACACAAGAAGATCAGTAACTGGATATGTTATGTTACTGGGAAAGTCACCAGTTTCTTGGAAATCTAAGAAACAACCAACTGTTTCAAAGAGCTCAAATGAATTAGAATATAGAGCAATGGCAGCCACAACATCAGAAACTACTTGGTTAGTCAGGCTGCTTACAGAGTTGGGAATGAAGAATTTGAAGCCTGTTGCTTTACATTGTGATAATCAAAGTGCAATTCATATAGGGAAGAACCCTGTGTTCCGTGAACGCACTAAACATATTGAAATAGACTGCCACTTCACTCGAGACAAAGTTTTAGAAGGGCTGTTTGTTCTGAATTATACTCCAACAGCAGAGCAGTTAGCAGACATCATGACTAAGGCACTGAGTTCATTTCAACACAACAAGCTCAAGTTCAAGCTAGGAATGTATCCAGATACATTCCCAAGCTTGATGGGGGATATTGATGACAGCTCGGATGATGAGTCAGCAGAGGATTAGAGAATTCTGTTGTAATAGAATTATTGTATTAGCTGGCTAGTTAGTTATAACAAACTATGCTATATATGCTTGTAAGAACTCAGTTGCTATTTCATTCATTTAATACAACCTTGATCTCTTTCTCTCTCTAAATATTTTCTCTATGAATTTACTCTATTTCTTGAACTTCACTGTAAATATTATCAGTTTGATTTTGCATCACATGTCTACGTACGTACAATCGCATCTAGGCGTGACCAAAGGTCGAGTTCTATTTCTGTTAGTTCTCTTAGGCGGCACATTTTTCATCTCAAGCCATGAAGGAATTTTGTTCTGTGAGTGATTACAAAGTAGTTATAGAGTACATACTTTGACTAAGGCTACAAATTACTTTGAATAGACTTATCGGTACGTTTGTGATGATACACCTATAAATATTTTTATTGATTTGAATTCATCACCGGTGCAAACATAACGCACAACGTGTTAGACCCGGTTTATTAGTTCACTTTACCTTTGCTTATTTATAATAACTAGTCGTTGGAGCACGCGCGATGCGCGTGCTCCCCCGACGGCAAGATAAGTAATATTTGTGGTTGTGTTCAGTTTTTGTGATATTCGTGGTTGTGTTCGGGTTTTGTGATATTCGTGGTTGTGTTGGGTTTTGCATTAGTAAGGACACATGAATTTACAAGTCATAACAAGAAGTAGTGATAAAGTTTTTACGGAGAAATATTTATAGAAAATTTTTTTTAAAAGTACAGTTTTCTAGAATTTGTTAGAATTTAAAGATTTTTTAAAATATTATACAATTATTTTAGATATTATTTCTAAACGCAATATGGTTTCTTATTGAGTACCTTAATTATTAACAAATATCTCGTCTTAAAATGATTATGATAATAAGGAGCAGTAATAAGGAAATACAATTTTAAAGGTTAAAGTTCTGTAAAATGGATTAAATGCAAAGCATATGAAAGAATTGTATATTTCTTTGTTATCAGTCTACATAATTGGTGTGATCTAAACTTCTTCAAATCTTGTTTTGTATTTTTACATTTTTTCTTCGAGTTGAATGTTGAATTTTAGTACTATTTTTATCCTCGAAATTTGTTTTCCCTAAGTGAATATACGATCTAATTTAGGCAAAAGTTACTGTATTCTTCCCTTAGCCTTGTCTCCTTGTTTTTTTACTTTTTGTTTTGTTATAAAATATCTCCTTGCCCTTCTTTTTCTCAACTCCCCCCTCTCTTTCTTTCTCTCTCTCTCCCTCTCTCTCCCTCTCGTATGTGATGAGTGTCATTTTGACATTTATTTTCTAGTCATGTTCCTAGATTTTTATGTTAATTCCTTTAAAATTTAATGTCTTTATTAAGGTTTTTGATATTTTATGACTTATTTCTCCTTTGTGTGTTTTCATACATTATTGAGGTCATTTTGGAAGATAAAAAGATGAACAAAATATAGGGATTCAATGTCTTTGAAAAGAAACATGATATATGCAAACTTAAGGAAATATTAAGAATCCAACACGTTCTACCTTAAGGTTGAAATCATTTCTTAAATATGTTATCAATCAGATTAATTTTCTATACAAATTACAGTATTAATTTTTTATCACATGAAATTGACAATTAATTGACCATCTTTTTCTCCCCCTCCCTCCCTTTTCTTTCCTTTCCTATCTTATGATTTTCAAAATTTATAAAGTTATGCTTTATTTGCATTTCCCCCTTTCTCAATCATTCTCCTCTCTCTTTCCATCTTTTGTTACATTGCACCACTCATGTTTTCCAAATTTTAAAGTCTTTTTAAAAATATTGTGTTTTTTTTTTCAATTTCTAAATCTTTTCAAAAGTATTGTACTTCCTCCGTTCTTTTTTACTTGACCCGCTTTGACTTTTACACTATTTGACAGTCTTTTGTGAATGATATATGTAAGGAAAAATATATTCATATGATATCTTTTTTAATTCGTTTCAATAAGTACTATCGTAATATACAACTTTTATAATTTTTACTTATAAAGAATTAAAGATCAAGTAAAAAAGAACAGAGGAAGTATGTATTTAATTCATTTGGTTAAATAGAATATTGTGTTTGCACGTAACTTTTTTGAAAGTGTTTACATTTTTGATATGTAAGTATGTAACGTTCATGCAAATGAAGGAGCATAGAAAAAAAGTATGAGCTAGTAATCTAAAGTTCTCACATGCATTAGAGCCATTACTGTCACCCTATCTCAACACGTGGTTGCACTTTATATGGTGCGTCATAACCATTAAAATCAACGATCACATGCGGTCCCCTAAATCATCAAAAAGCTTTAAAGATACACTTGATAATTTATTAGGAGCTAATTAAAAAGGCCATTATAAATATAAGTTTTCTTTATATCCTAAATTTTACTTTAGACAAGGCCTCTAGGGTTTGTTCTATTCACTTGATTTTCAATGATCTTAACTTTATCTGAACTTACATGAACTTATTAAACCTTATTTTAGTTGTAGTTTGTACTTGAATAACCCTTATCAAAACTTATTACACCTGAAATAAGTGAATATAAGATAAACAAAACAAACCCTAAAATGTGTTCTCTCGCTAAGAGTTTTTAAGAAACCATACTGCACTATTCAAATTTCCAAGTACAGACACCTTCAAAGAAAATAAAAAATAAATAAAGTACGGACATCTTCAAAGAATCCACAAAGACTTAAATAAGTGGTTTTGGCTGCTTCCATGCCAAAAAAATTATCATTAATCCTGTAAAGAGATTTCAGTTAAAGTAGAAGTTAGATTAATTCCACCAAAGCACAATCATGTTAAATTTAAAAAAAAAAAACTCATCATTTCAATATTTGCCATCTTATACAGTAAATTAGTCACTTGTATTTGACCTACCACTTATTTTGAAGTGATGAACTCAAAAAACGTATTCTAAACAACAAACACTTGCAGTTGCATGCATCAAACACCATCAATCAATCAGTACAATATCTTTATGCCAAATGAAAATCAGAATAGATAAAATTATACATTCATCATGGACAATCCATCAAAAAAGATACCTTCACAGAGGGCATCTTGTTATTAACTAAGAAACCCTATAAACAACTATAAGAGCCTCTTCTCCCAATTTCTTTCCCAACACAAAATCATCCTGATACAAAAAAGAACTAAAATTGAATATGTTAGCATAGAAATCTAAGCAATTAAAATATTTTGGTACTGGATGTACTTGTTTGTTTGGTCACTACAAGAAACTTTATGAGGTCCATATGGCCCTCAATTCTTTACCCAACCTCTACTATCCAAAGTCAAATGCCTTTCACGCAATTATTAACTCAATATACGATTCAAGATAGCTCTCACAAAGACAGCAGTACATCAAAACACAAATTCATAAAGATATTTCTCCATATTTTTAGTAACAAAACCTAGATGAGAGTATCAGTATGCCAACAAAACAAAAAAGAAAAAATTATAGGGCATTGTCCAATTATGCTAAATTTGTGACCTTCCATCACATCTCAATAGCCTCAATAAAAATACAATCCAATCAAGGAACATATACTCCAAACCAACATGAAAAAAAGAAAATGAAAGTCGACGCCTAAAATACATGTCATTTATTTCCAATACTCCAAAAGGATATCTCGACCATTCAAAAAAACCCAACAGCCAATGACATTGGAAAAGAGAAAAAATCACAAAAAATCATGGAACATACACATATAGCCATAATATTTCAAGGTAGTTCTAAAATTCATCAATCGAATGAAATTTGGTGACACATCCAAGGCAAAGTCCTATATGAGGAATATGGAACAGGAAGGCTTAATGATATCTGGTATTCTGGGTATGAGTATGCAGACAACATTCATTTTCTCTCGGTTATATGACAACTAAATCAGTATCAATATGGCCAGTATAGCATATGCATTGACATAGTCATTAAGTCACTAATACATTAGACATATAAGTAAGCTACGAAATTTAACAATCCCTATTAGAGATTCTGTGAATTAACGTTAACAAACAGAAGAATATAGAAACAGATTTCATAAACAATTAAGGTATGCGGCACCAAAAACAATTGTAACAATAATAGTAGTATCGATCAATCAGATCCTTACTCCCTCGGTCTCATTATTAGAGTCCCCTTTCTAACATTTATTACTCTAATAAAGAGAAAGGGGACTCTAATAAAGAGACGTGGGAGTATATCATAATCACAGAGAATTCGCATTGTAAGCTATACGACAACAATGAACAAATAGACTCGAAACTTAATAGTAAACCATGATATATATTTGAGCTACAAAAAAATCAAATACAGTGAAGTGATAACCTGAAACGGATGATAAATAGGAGCTTAGCCTCTGGCTCGACGTAGAATCCACCCTTCAATTTAGTCTCCCTTCTGAGACAGATCAATTCCCTCTCCTAATTAACAATAAACAAGGCTAATCAGAAACTTAATCAAATTAAATAACCATACACCAAGAACAAACACCACAAATAATACCCCTTTGTTGCACATAATAGTTAACGGAGGTAGTATATGATTAATTTATTAGAAAGATAAGTATTGTTAAACATTTAAAAGACATGTAATTTCTAGAACAATTGACATAGCATAATTAATTATGATTGTATTGGGGGAAAAGAAGAATCAAATCAGAGAGCTGACTTTTATCAATTTTATTAATACAGTAATTTTTTAAGACAATATTATTCTATTAAGACATTTTTATGATTTAATTGCTCCTTTTAATATAAGGAAGTTATGAATAAAAGGTTTGAATCATGAAAGAATATATGCTTGTTGCTAGTGGGATCAACAATTCAACATACTTTCGGCAAATAAATAATCTTAATTAAATTATTATTCCTGATGCACTTTCTTGCTGAATTTTGTGTAATTAATTAATGTGATCAAATTTACTACTGTAGTTAGTGATCAGCTTCCTGATTTCAACTCTCTTCTTCTTCTGAACATCCTGATCCTCCTTCTTGGCCAAAGTCCATTCTTCCTCCCTCTTCTGCTTTTTCAAAACTGACTCCAGTACAACAACTTTAGTAGCCTCCTCACCCATTTCTGCTTAACAAAAGTACCAATCAATCATCCATTAAAACCAAAGCCAATTACTCAAATCGTATAGCCTATAATTAAGCATCTAAAAACACTAAAACCAAATCAGCTCCTCCATTTCATATCAATTGCAGATTACACATCCCAAACCAATGCATCATTAAAATTACATGTGTAAGCCATAATCCAAACAATTTGTTACACAGAACACAAATTTATCACTACAATTTGAATATTAACCAATAAAATCTATTTAATTTATGCGATTACTTGACATATTTATACTAAAAACAAATAAAATTCAAAACTTTCCCACATTTTATTAGAAAAATACACAACGTACTCCAAATTTTTCGCATGAAAGGAAGCTAAATCAGTCAACATTCAAATAAAAGGAAAAATTTAATTAAAGAGCTGAACATTCAAACAAGTAGAACACGAGAGTGAAAGAAGAGAGAATCAAACCTGGAGATCAGAGAATCATCAAATAACCTCTCAAGCTTCTTCAATGGAGAGGAAAGTCCAGGAGTTGCTTCAGTGGAGGGTTGGAGAAAGCTCAGAAGAGAAAGGAGAGAGAGAATTGTACCTAGAGATCAACAATTCAACCACGAATCAGACAATTCATCCCAAAAGAACAATAAATCACTCCAATCCAACCCAAAAAACGAAAGCCAAAAGGCATAAACAAATCGATCAAATATTAGTGAGTCAAATACCATCTCTTAAGCTCAATCTTTTATTTGTTGGTCAATATCACAGCCTACGAACTTCCTTATGAAAATCTTTAAGTAAAATAACTATAATAGAAAATTCGGTCTTAACTGTATTCTGAGCATTACTGAAAAATGTCATTCATATTATAAGGGATGTCAGGCTCTCTGTATATTCACGAAGATCTACAAGATCTTAACTTAATAACAAACCGAGATTCTCCATGTGAAAGAAATTCATTCATAGCTTCCTTTTTTTTTCTTTTCTTTTTTTTTCTTTGGAAAATTGTTCCATGTACTCTTAAGATTTTAAAAAATGCACTCTGTACCCTGAAAACTTTCAAATGCACCGTGTATCTCGAGGTTTGTAAGAATTTGCACCAAATACCCCTAGACTCATATAACAAATGATAATTTTGTTAAATTGAGACCTCATATTGGATATAAGCATCAAATTCTATTAAATTGTAAATTGTTACAGTGTAGTGCTAGTATAATGCTAAAGCATTTAATTATCAAGCAAACTTAATTGATAAATCAAATTCTAATACCTTATAGTTTAGGATTTAGAATGATCCATGAAGTTCAAATTTTGATGTAATTTATGCTTTTAGGCGGTTTTACTCCATAAATATAAAATATTAAAAATGAGTCAGTGTGTGGAAATAATTTAAGTTTGATAAGTCAATGATATGTGCATTTGTAAGACAATTAGGGTATATGGTGCATTTTTTACAAACCTCAAGGATACATGGTGCATTTGAAAGTTTACAAGAGTATACGGTGCATTTTTCAAAACCTCAAGGCACATGGAATAATTTCCTTTTTTTTTTTTTAATCTTTAGTGGGAGTCATATTCAATTTTCAAGATATATCTTATTAATCTTTTTGAATGAAAAAGATAGTAGTAGTTGGTAGTTGATATATGATTTGAATAAAATCATAGTATTAGTTGATATAGTCCATATATATAATCAAATAAATCAATGTGGCATGTGGCATGAAGCAAGTATGTATTGTACGTAGGGTTTGTTTTCTTCAACTTATTTTTAGTTCAGTTTAGCTTTGATAAGTTCAGTTTAGTTCAATTCTTATCTTAATTTCCTTCTCTCATAAAATATTCAGTTCAGTTCAGTTCAGTTCAGTCAATCAGAACAGATCCGTAGTCTACATTATTGCAAAGGATAGATGTACAATAAATTCATTGTTTAATTACTTGAATTTTTTATTAATTTTTTTTTCTGATTTTATTTAAAATAAGTTTTTGAAATAAGGTGAATTAAAATAATATAGAGTTAAAATTGAAAAACAATGATAAATATGCAATATTTTTTTGCCATTGTGAACATAACCACAACATTAAATGGCAGCCTTAGAGCCCAAAAACTCAAAAGCTCAAGATAACACGGAAGGCGAAATCAAAGAGCTACAAAAATCCCTCCCAAATGAAACATGGTTTGTTTGGCCAATGTATCTCTATCAAGGTTTATGGTGCCTAAAGTATACTCTTGAGGGTGTAATCGCATTTAGAACCCACTTTCAAGCTCATGATTCTGATATTATCTTAGCTAGCTTACCCAAAACCGGTACAGCATGGCTAAAATCTGTCCTTTATACCATTGTTAATCGAAAAGGTTTGTCATCAAACAATTTTTCTCAACATCCTTTTAACTCTAAAAACCCTCATGAGCTAGTCCTCAACTTTGAGATGCAAGTTTACAATAATAAACTCGAAAATCATCTGAACTTAACTGAAATTCCCTCACCTCGACTCTTTGCTAGCCACATGCCGTATTCATCATTGCCACATTCAATCAAGACTTCAAAATGTCGAATTGTGTATGTTTGTCGAAACCCTTTTGACACTTTTGTTTCAATATGGCATTTTTATCTACGATTTGAGGCAAGTGAGGGCATTAAGCCCGATATGGAAATGATGGAGAAATACGTAGATAAGTTTTGCACGGGCGTCTCCCCATGGGAACCTTATGAAGATCATGTGTTGAGGTACTGGAAGGAGAGCAAGCAAAACCCGCAAAAGGCGTTATTCTTGGAGTATGAAGGGCTAAAGAAAGAGCCTAAAGAACATTTGAAAAGGTTGGCGGAATTTGTGGGTTGCCCGTTTTCGGAGGAGGAGGAGAAAGGAAATGTTATAGATGAGATAATAGAACTTTGTAGCATTAAGAGTTTGAAAGAAATGGAGGTCAACAAGAGTGGCAAGGTTGTACCTCGATTCGAGAACAAGGCTTTCTTTAGGAAAGGTGAGGTTGGAGATTGGACTAATTACTTGACTCCTACGATGGTTGAACAATTTGATCAAATGCTAGAAAAACTAAAGATGGCTGGTTTTTGTTTTGAGTACTATCAAATGAACTCAAAAGATGAAGCTCCAAATTAAACTTAAGCGATCTTGTTCGCCTGTTTTGTTGTTAAGCTATATTTTCTTTATCGGCATGTAAACATAAGATATGGCATTACTTATTACAAATCGAGTACATGTACTTCCTTTGGATCTTATAACTTGCAAAGCTTTTATTTTGCATTATCAACCTACTCTACTTTGATTATATTTACTTCTATCAATTTATAGTCTAGAAAAAAATGTTGCTATATTGGATTTCGTCAAATCTGCCACAATGTATAATATATCTCGATCCATAACTTACGAAATACCTTTTTTTTTTCATGGTACCAAAGTTGTTGGGTGACTAATAAGTACCCTCCCCAAACCCCCCTTACGGTCTTGCCTAAAAAGAAAATGAAAATACATAATATGAGACATGCCCTGGGCAAAATTTTGCGTATTGAAAAGTTTTGTAAGAAAGTACCTTTTGAATTTACAACTGAATTCACTTAAAAGATCATTTCTTGCCAATTTTTTCAAACAAAAAGTAAAAGTGAAGTTAAAAGATTCTTTGTGACAAATTTTCTTAAAATTTTTGTTGGATTATAGTACTCATTAGTATAACCCTCTTTTTCCTTTTTATTTTTTTTTTATAAAGTGTCTCAATTTAGTTTTTTGCACTATTTGCATTATCCACTTTTACTAATGTTAGTGATTAAAAGACTTAAAACTATATAGTCAAGTGGATAGTTGTTGGAATTGTCTTAGTGTATAGTTTTCTAATATCAATTATATATAGTTTACTTTATAATTTATTAATATTAGATGAAACCCGTGTAATGCACGGTTTGTTTGAATTTTTTAAAATAATTTTTTATACATATATTTATGTGCTAAAATTTGTTATATATTTAGAAAAAATTCCTAATATCAAAAGATAATATTATATATTTAATTAATTTAAACCGGAAAATCTCATTCGCCAATTTTTCTTACATGTCATTTAAATTATTTAAATCTAAAATAAATTAATAATCTCGTATTTAATTGGCTACCACTAAAATTTATTATCCTTCATGGCGCGTTGAAAAAATTAAATCCTACATCGCTATCTAAAAACTCGGGAAAAAACTTCCCTTTATATATATATATATATTCACTAGTAGAAAAAAATGCTATTTGTAACGCTTAAGTAGTAACTGACATAAATTATGTTAGTTACAAAAAGAGTATTAGTAACTGACATAGATAATGCGGGTTACAAATAAACTAGTATTAGTAACTAGCATAACCAAGGTCAGTTACAAATAGTAGGTCAATGATAGGCTGACCAACTTTTAGTAAGGGGCATAAAAAATGTCAGTTACAAATAATAAGTCAAACTTTATAGACCTTATTAATTGTAAGGGGCTTTATTAAGGCCGGTTACTAATATTAGCGCCCACCACTCACGCTTCACTTTGATTTTTTTGTTTAAAAAAAATTTAAACAAAAAAAATAGTTTTAAAAAAAAAATAGTTGGTACTTGCCTACTAGTCTGCGCTTCTTTTGCCTACACACCTTTATTTACTTTCTTTTTTTTGGTTTTTACTTATCCCCAATTCCCAATTTTACAGAAAGAAAACATTGAAGAACCCTAACTTCTTACTGACTTCCTCTCCCCTCACTCTCATTCAAGGACCGGCACTGCTCTCAGATCGACGTTGGCCGCACTCCGCCGACGGCCGACCGGTGCTAGCCTGCTTGCCTTTAGCCTTCTCTGAGTTCTCTCTCTTCGACAAAGCAAAACTCTAGTCTCCAAGTTTAGTTTTTAATTAATCTATTTTTTTTTAATTGTTAATTGAAATTGTGAGTTCATTCATTTGTGAATATGTGATTTTCTGAATGTAATTTATTTTGACGGATCATTTCCTCTGAAACTGCTCTACTCCTCCAAAACTGCTCCGGAGCTCCTCCAAACTCAATCATGGAAGTTATCAACAAGGTACGCCCTCGATCTCCTCCTAATTTATTTATATTTTAATTAATTCTGATCTAACCGATTATTCAAGAAATAAAAATATGAAATTCTAGGGTTTGTTTTCGCCTTTTTTTAAATTTAATTTAATGGGTGTTTAGGGGTTTCATTATGTGATTCTTTCAAATTTGGCTTCGTAGTAGCAGATTGGGGGCAAGGGGTTCGATCGCAAGAGAGAGAAACCGGAATATGTAATTCCTCACCATCATTGGCGAGTAGTGGGATGATTTCGAAATCGTTGTATGTAGCAGAAGAGCACGTTGCTGCTGGGTGGCGTACTTGGCTTGTCGCCGTTGCAAGGGGGTTATCTAAGGGTGGGTCCGTAGCGAGATGATTTATTGAGAAGTTAAATAAGGTATAGCTCAATGTATCCTTTGTAATTTTTTCCTAGTTTTATGAATTTTAAATTGATTGATAAATTAACTAACAATTAAGAAATTGGGTATTTGTTTAATGCATTGCATTTGGGCATTCATACAAACCAACAATTACGATTTATATATAGTAATGGGAGTGACTTTTTTGTTTCATTTGTATTTGGTTGAGTTTCTCCTAATTTTGTCTACGTAGTACTTTTGTTACAATGCAAATTTAGATTTAAATTTCTGTTTTTTGAACTTAATCTACAAAAAAAAATTAAGATTATTGTTTTTTATGTATAGTTGCATTGTTGTATATTAGGTGTATTACTTGAATTTTCATGTGTGTTGATTAAAACTGAAGAGTTTATCTTCTTGTTGAAACAGAACTTGTTCATCAAATTTGTTGTGTAAAGGAAAGCATGGTGTTTCCTTGAGTTTAGACGAGTAGAGGAGAGTTAAGGATTCATGAGAGTTTAGATGATCTAAGCACAGACTTGGTAGAATATATCTTAATTATCAGATGCATCAGTAAAAGAGCGGGGCGTTTTTATCATTGCTTTATCTGGTGGTTCTCTCATTGTCTTATTGGGGTATTCAATCTATTCATTGCTCATATTTTACATTATTCATGCCTTTTGGTTAATTATTTGTGTATATCATTTTTTGCCAAAACAGAAAACTTGCTGAAAGTGCCTTATAACAAAACTATTGATTGGGTTAAGTGGTATATTTTTTGGACTGATGAGCATGTGGTAGAAAAGAGCCATGCTGACAGCAATTACAAGCTAGCAGGACAGTCTCTTGACCAAGGTCCTTTTTTGCCCTCTTAATTTTCATCTATAGCTTCTTTACTTTTTGAACTGAAAGTGTTTGCCCTGCTTTGAAGCAGATTCATGTATTTCCTTGGTGTCTTCTTTTATTGTTATTGTACTTGTTTTATTACCTTGGAGCTTCATTTTGAATTTTGAAGCCCGCCTGTATGATTGCTATATTTGTGTACTGTGTAGTAATTGTGCAAGTTAATTGCAGTTATTGAATGCTCCTATTTTGTGGAACTGGCTTCATATCTGAGGACCTAGTTTGCGGGTTTTCTTGGAATAGTTGTAAGGCTAAATTAATGAGTGACCATAACTCTAAGGTATTCTTTTGTCATTTTAAAGTCCAAATTTACTGTAGTTTATGCGGTGAAGGATTGCTATCAAATCATACTCTTCAGTATTTTATTTCCTATGTAAAAACAACTGCATAAAATGTACAGATGAGGTGTTGTGTTTAAGCTTAGACTGACATGTTAGCTTTATGGTTTTTTTTGTTTCAGTTCCGATATAACTGTCATCAACTTATCATAATAGAAGGATCTATAAGTCATGAGGCTTTTGCAAAATTACAAGAATCTAAGAAAAACTCTATGGAGAGCTTACTCTTATTCTTTTCTTTGATGCTTGAATTATAGGGTGTTGGTTGCTGGCCATAAGTTTATTAGTTTATCTTGTCTCTTTGAAATTCTCTAAGATCATAGAAACTCTCAGGAAGCATAGTAATTTTCATGTTATGTGTTGTTACTTTGTTGTATGCCTAGACATTTTGTAAAATGCTGCTATATACAATTTGAATGGTATTGGCATGGTTTTGAATGGTTTAGCCTATCCTTTTTTTATTTGGGGGAGGGCGGTGTTCATATGCAATTTATTGATGTAATATTTGCAATTTTTCAGGGGCTAGTCTTGTATTCTTCCATGATATGTATTGCATTATATTCTTGTTCTCTCATTCTATCTCTCCAGATAAATGATGTCCATAGTTTCGAGCTCAATATGCTTTCTTCACAATTTGCTGAACTTTTACACCTGCCTTTTATAATCTTACACGAGAAAATATTTTTATAAACCATGTTATTTATTCATATAACTTGAATTTGCTATCTTCTTTTTTCCAGCCTTTGTTGATGCAGTTCTGTTTATTTTACAAAGGTTATGCTGTTAAGGGGACAGTCCTTGTTAATCAAACGCTATAAAGATAATTTGTTTTTATTACATACAATGTTCAGGTTGGAGTTCACTAGAGTTTTGAGCTAGTTTAGGCACTTAGATTCATCAAGTTAATTAAATAATTTTGCAAAGAATGATTTTCCTAAGTGTATGTCGATGTTTGATGTTACTTGAATAGTCTCCCTCGGTTTTGTTGCTTATTTTTTTATAATATCCCCTAAGTTTGATGCATTGACCATGTTGGTAGAGTTCACTTGGTGACTGTCTGAAACAACCCTTTTTTTAATTTTGGCTTTTATTTATGTATATATTTCTTTCCTATGCAGGATTCTGTCGTAATATCAAGTGCTCAGTGTGAACTGCTACAATCCATACAGAACAGTCAAATTTGTGAAGCAGACGGAGACAAAATTGACAAAATCGTCAAAATTTGAAGGTTGACCATTGTATCAATTAACTAACTAGGTTTTTTTTTTTTAATTTTTTTTTAGTTATAGAGTATTATTTAGTGTGAATTGTGAGAGAAATATTTGTAATTTACACAAGTACATCAATTCAATATAATTTACAAGATGTCGCTTAAAGTTGGTCTTATATTGGTTAGATTGATAGTTATTAACAATTGATGGTCTTTATATTAAAAATATATATATATATATATAAATGTAGTGTACGGATGGTGGCAGTAGAGGAATTTGCTACTGCTACCATTTAAAAAAAAAACACTTTTCGTAACTAGCGTTAGGCTATGCCAGTGACAAATAATGCTTTATTTGTTAACGCCAGTTACAAATAGTATGCTTTTTAACTTGGAAAATAGCTTATTTGTAACTGGCGTAAGGTTAAGCCAATTATGAATAGTACATTATTTGTAACTAACATTAACCGGTTACAAATAGTTTTCACTAGTTGTAACGGTGGCATTCGCAACCAACAATGCCAGTTACAAAAAGTCAATTTTGCCAGTTACAAATAGCATTTTTTCTACTAGTGATTAGATTGATTATATTAATTAAAATTTTACATTAACGCACTTATCTACTCAAATTAGTACTTTTTTTGACAAGAATATCAAATAACAAAAGTAGTATAACAACAAAACACACAAGAAAACAACAAATACATTGAGTGACAAGCTTCACAAAAGGAGCTAAGTTGATGGACTCCGAAACAAGTGGTGATTAGGGGTGGCAATTCGGGTTAGCAGGTTGGGTTCGGGATCAGATTTTGGATCGATTTCGGGTTTTGTTTAGAAACTATAAAAAATAGTGTAGAATTTAATATTATTACTAAATATGAAATTTGGGTCAAATCGGATTGTATTCGAATTGTTCGGGTCCAGTTCAGGTTTCTCTCAATAGCTTCGGGTCAAGTTATCGGGTTGGATTAGAGATTGCCACCCCTAGTGGTGAAACTAGACGTTGCTACAAGCCCACACGATCCACCCTACGACCTACAAACAACTACAGTCAAACTAGGACCCTTCAAAAAAACATGATACATACGGAGTAGTATTTAAGATTTTGAGTAGAGTGGCTAAAAATACTACGTACAAAAGTCAAACCCCCTATCCCTTTACTCTCCCTCCATTTTCAATTTCCACTCTCCCACCAACACCTACCAATGAACCCCACAATCACCGCCGCACCAACAACCGAAGAAGAGCTACAACAGCTAAAATCATCCCTTCCTAAAGAACTATGGTTCAATTCTTACCCCATGTATTTTTACCAAAATTGTTGGAATATTATTCTTGATTCCACCATTTCTTGTCAAAATCATTTTCAAGCCCAAGATTCTGATATTTTCATTGCTAGCATCCCAAAAACTGGCACAACTTGGCTCAAGTCCTTAATTTTCTCCATTTTTAACAGAAATAATTACCTAATTTCTGAAAACCCTTTACTTAAACACAACCCCCATGAATTAATTCCTCAATTAGAGTCCATAATTTATGCTAATCCACAAAACCCAGATCTCAAAACCCTAGAAAAAAAGTTAGATTACCCAAGAAGTTTAGGGACCCATCTTCCAATTCAATCACTACCCACTTCAATTAAGACCTCTAATTGCAAGATTATATACATTTGCAGGAACCCTTTTGACACTTTTGTATCATCTTGGTTATTATACTTGAACTATGATGAGAATGAGAGTGTAAAAGTGATATGATTGATGAATATTTTGGTAAGTTTTGTGAAGGAAAATTCCCATTTGGCCCTTTTGAGGATCATGTATTGGGGTATTGGAAACAGAGTTTGGAGAATTCAGGGAAGGTTATATGTTTGTAAAATTTGAAGATTTGAAGGATGATCCTAAGGGTCAATTGAAGAAATTGGGGGAATTTGTCGGGTACCCGTTTACGAGTGAGGAAGAACAAGGTGGTAAAATTGATGAGATTATGAAGTTGTGTAGCATTGAGAAGTTGAAAGAAGTGGAGGCTAATAAAAGTGGAAGAGTTTATTCTTTTATTGAGAATAAGTGGTTTTTTAGGAAAGGAGAAGTTGGTGATTGGGTTAATTACTTGAGTCCTACAATGGTGGAAAGGTTTGAGAAAATAATGGGTGAGAAATTTGCTGGTTATGGGTTGAAATTATGATTGATTATTGTTGAATTGTATAAATTATGCTGTGTGTAATATGAATGATATGAAGATGTATTTGTTTGTTGCTTTGTGTTATAGTATTAAGTAACTATAATTACCTATGAGTTTGCCTATGGTAATTTTCTAACATATTATAAGTGAATTAGGGTCTAGTCTCTTTAGATTATTTTCAGTTCAGTTCAGCTCTAATAAGTTCAGTTTAGTTCTTAATTTCCTTCTCTCATAAAATATTCAGGTCAATTCATCTCCAATAAATTCAGTTCAGTCAATCAGAACAAGCCTTTAGAAATCACATTTGAGTCAAATTTTTGGCAAAGAGGGAAAATAAGGTCTGGTCTAGGCAATGGACTTTGTGTTTGATGTCCATTTTCAATAATTTGGGCTTATATTTTCTATTCCTAGCTTTGGTGTCAATAGTTTTATTTCCCAGCAGACCCATAATTTCAAGTAGCCACCGCGAAATGGCCTAACTGTGTTAGAGATGGTAAACTACAAAGCTTACATCAGGTTTAGGTAGAAGGTGTAGCAAAATGTAGGGAAGTCGTTTGAGGAGCCACCTGACTTGATGGTCTTATCTTATTTCTGCTAAGAAAATCTAGATCGGTTCATTAATAAAATGAAGAACCCACGTTTTGGGCAACAAAATCTTACCCATTAAATTTGTTAGGTGATCCATAACCAAAACATAAATGCAGGTCAAGGCTCCAACGAGCATCCTATGAATAGACATCAAACCAAATCTAACTTGATTACGAATCCGCCGACAACGTTTTCTCTATATATTTCTCTGAATTGGAAAACTCACTTACCTAGTTACCTATACAACTACATATGTTTTACCTCCCTACATTTTTGCTTGCCTATCAAATTGTGTCACAACCCAAGTTACAACAATTTTGGGAAGGAGGATCATTACATTATAAGTGAGTGACAGTGTTTCAATTAGGGGCGTCAATTCAGATGATTGAAACAGGTCTGATATGGTCAGGTCGGGTCAATTTTTAAAGTTAAGTCATACTAAACTGTTATGTTCACGTGAGTCCAAATCTGAATCAAATATTTTTTGGATCGGTTTTGGATCGGTTCGGGTGTGCTTTTGACACCTCTAGTTTCAATGCGACGGTCATGCCAGGGCAATGACATACTTGCTGATTGTTGATCGGCTATCGCGACCTCAAACAACTAGCAAGGATTTTGATTTTAAAAAATCAACTTCAATTTAACTTGATTGGCTTGAACCTAACCTCGCCTCTAGTAAAACTACAATGTACCGATGTATTGTTCCAATGAACTGGACATAATTCTATTAGTCTAGCAAATGTAATTTGATTACTGATTATAACACCATAAAAATTAGGAGTACCTAGTTTTCTCATTAGTAGCCTAAATCGTAGCTATACAAAGTAATGGCTATTGAATCATTTCACATGGTGTTACCTAGCGCGCTAACAGTTAGTCATTTAGCCAATACTACGGGACACTGCTTTTTGGTCACCATCTGACAAGAGTACATGATATGAATACAGTTAAATGAAAGCAACATGTAAAAAAAAGCATTAAATTTGAATGATCACCTACCTCTTAATAATCAACAAGAAACATTTATCGCATTATAGGACTATGTATACTCAGCAAGTCAGTATATATGTAGCCGCTAAATTTATACCACATAATTTTACCGTGCAATCCCCAAAAAGAATACCTATATCATTGATCATCCGTTATCTAGGATGAAATGCTAGCGGAACTAGCTCGGACAAGGGGGTCCCACTAGGCGTGGGACCCACTGAGTGCGAGTTCCGGCAAAGGGGACAAGTAGGGCTCATCTTAAGCCATTGATCAATACAACCAACATGAAAACAATGATTACAATCAGGCATACATCTTACAGTTTGTTTGGGCTTATATTCAGACAAGCAAATAGAACATGGGCCGTTATTGGGCTTAGGGAGCCTCTTGCTCTCACCCAACACCACTTCCGGGTATGACACTCCCTTTTTGGGCTGCATATCTCGGCCCACTTTTAACATAACCGGGCCAGGCAGCCCGGTTACTATAGGCCTGGGCTGCCTATCCCGGGTACCGGCACTGTTTATATTGTCGTCGTCGCTTTCAATTGTGGGACGGTGTCGGGTGCTACCGGATGACTTGATACGGACGCAAGCATAGGAGGCGAGCATGATGGTGGAGATGAGGACGAGGATGCTAACCGCGATCGCAATGCCATAGCCGAGGCCGACGCTAGAAGTGGTTGTGATAGAGGTGGGAGGAGATTGGTGTGGGATGGAAGGGATTGGTATTGACATGAACTAACTCATGAGATGAATGAAAAAATAAATGTACTAGGAAAATATTGTTATGTAAGACGTGGGAGTAAGTGTAGGAAATAAGTGGTGAATTTTAGGAGGGTTATTAAAGTTTATGTTTGTATTTTTTTAATATATGGAATTATAAATATTAAATAAGGTAGTTGAAACTTAAAAAAAAATGAGAGAAAAAGAGTGTGAAAAGAAAGAGGAGTAGTAATTAAGTAGAGGAAATGGTGGAGTAGGTGGTGCTTGCTTGCTTAAGGCCCGCCGGGCTCCACGGGAGGATATAATAAAAGAGGCATTGGAGTTGGTGTTCAACACTTGCAACTTGAATAGAAAAGTGTTATGCTTTTAATGTGGGTGGTTTCAAATCATCTTATGTCATGTTATGGATGTATATGAATATATATGTGAGCTCCCTTCATTTTAGATTTCTAGGCAAATACTAGTACAATTCTTATGGGGATGTATGTGCATAAGTGCATTGGTATCTTAACGAGTCAATCTTATATATTATACTCCACTTGCCCTATATTATGATGCCTATTTTTATTTGACAAAAGCTAACGAACGTCCTAAAGGTGTTGGATAAGATAACCATAAGTGAAAAATTAAGATAAGATGAATATTACTTACACCAATGATGCGTGATTTCGACATGCTTTTTAAATTAACTAGTTATTGGCCCGGGCGATGCCCCGGGTCATTATAAATTTATTACTTTAATTGAACTATATATATTTTGGCTTGTTTGTCATTGAAAGCTTAAGAGGTATTTTTATTTTTATTTTTTAAATGATAGCTTAAGTAGTTAGTTGTTTGTATGAGGTGGTTTGACCCTCCATATAGGGTAAATGATAAATCATCCAATGTGAAAAAAAATATATATAACTGATAAATCAAATATATATAAATGTCAATATATATATTGCTCTCTCCGTCCCAAATTACTCGCAACGATCTGATTTTTTGCACTATTCACACAACTCTTTTTGACCATCTTTTTTTAACACAAACTTTTAAAAAAATTGGGTGTACAATAATTATTGTACATCCATTATAAAGATAGCGTAAAGTGATTAAAAGTTACCCCTGAAATGCATAAAAGTTACCCCAATATGCGTAAAAATAACCAAATTCAAATAAAAATTATATACGCTTTATTAGTAAAGAATCACATTTTAAATGACTAAAAATCAATTATTAGTGATTGAATGTAATTAAATTACCTTTATAAAACTTTTCTTGTTGCCTAATTATATAAATATTGTATTATGTTTAAAGTTATCCAAAAAAGGCAAAAAGTTACCCTAAAATTAGCTAAAAGTTACCCTTATACTGCTCGATGTACACTAATATTAGTGTAAACCGGATGTATACAAAAGTTTTTGTTTTTTTAATTAATATATGAAAATCAATGTAATCATGTAAGATGTTGTTGGGTCTATTTTAATGTATAGTTTCTTAATATAAATTTTTTATAACTTATATAAATATATAATAAAAGATATCAACGGTCAAACATGTGCATCGACAAGCGTGTCCAGTCAAAATGTTGAAAGTAAACTGGGATAGAGAGAGTACTCCATAATGCACCCTAAAAAATTACTCTATAATTACAATTGTAATATATATAAATCAGAACTTTTACTCTATAATTACAATCTTATGAATTAATGCATAAATATATGGAGTAATGTTTAGTTTCTTACAAATTTTATTATTATGCAATTATTAAGGAGTTACATTCCAAGTTATGGAAATTTAAATAGAGTGTTATGTGTATGAAGAGTTTTTCAATTAAACAAAACATTAATATATAGAGGTTATGCATATATTGAGTTTTCAATCATTAATGAGTTTGTATGATGTGGCTTCACAATATATGCCAAATGGCAAAATTGGTGACACATGGCAAAATAGCATGTCTTGCCATGGGTTTTAATGTATTGATTGATTGATATTGATATAACTATAGAAAATATTTTAAAATGTAATGTCTCAAGGACGTTCATTAGCAAGATATTAGGGCATGTGTCATATTAATTGAACCGAGTTAAAGTGAACTGAACTGATTGGAGCAGAACTGAATTGAATAGAGTAAAATGAATATTTAATGAGAAAAGGAAATTAGGAGCTGGACTGAACTGAATTGATTGGAGCTGAACTGAACTGAAGCTGAAGTGAACAAATCCTTAATCAATCAAAACAATATATAGACAAATACTACCTCCGTTACATATTATTTGCAATGATTGGACATTTTTCCTCTCTTCTTTATATCAAATCGTTGCAAATAATATGTAACGGAGATAGTATGTCAAGTTTAATTGTGTCAATTATTGTAAAACCGAGATTTTAGACTGAAAACGATCAAAAGATGGTGCCTAATTTTTGTGGATCTTGTGAAGCTGTGGACAATGTATCGAACTATTCTTTCCCCTACAAAATTAGAGTAAGCCCAATATAGGCCTGTTCAATCCAAAATGATCAATGGACCTAAATAACCCACTAACTGCTTTCAAAACCCTAAAGCCCAACTTACAATTTCATATCATTGATTTTAAAATCTCTTCTCAAATCTGAAACCCTAAAAATCCTAGCCGGCGCATTTAAGGAGAAAGCAAATCCGAAAGTAGCAGCACCAGAACAACACAACCATGGGTAAATTTCCAATCTTTCTTCTTCCATTCTTCAAAAGCTTCAATCTTTTTATGTAAACTAAAAGCTTAATTCGAGCTTTAATGGCGGATGATTTGATTATTTTTATGGTTATTTTTTTACAGGAAAGGTTCACGGTTCATTGGCGCGTGCCGGTAAGGTGAGAGGTCAAACCCCAAAGGTTGCTTCACAAGATAAGAAGAAGAAGCCACGTGGCCGCGCTCACAAGCGTTTGCAGTACAATCGCCGTTTCGTTACTGCCGGTAACCTTTTTCTCTCTCCTCTTAACTTAATTTTGTGATTAGGGTTTATTTGATTTGTAGTTTTATTTGTATTATCATACAATCCATTTTATAATATATGATTTGGAAATATCAATTAACAGGGGAAATATGTTTGAATTTATGAATGTGTTGATTTTTTTGGATTAATGGGTGTTTTTATGTGAATGATTTATAAATGTTTGCTTAAGTTTGTTGTTGAGCTAAATCTGTGGGTTAGTTTATTATGTTGGGATAGATGTGATTGATTAATTGTGAATGTTAGTTGCCAATTTGCAGAGCAAGTTCATGAATTATGTAATGATGTTATCTTGCATTGAAGGTTGGCAATATAAACCATAGGGTGATTCTCCGTGCCTTTCGAACTCTGCTCGTGTCGATTATGGCCTCGAACAAATTACTAAATTTTGCCTTTTCTAATCTAATAACATTTCCTCGATCACATATATAAAACAATCGGAAATCATTAAGTATCCTCGGCAACTGTTGCTGAAGTATATACTTTGTAGCTAGATTTGTACTCCGTATGTCGTGTTATATTAAGTGATGTGTTTAGTATATGTTTAAAGTAAGCCAATTTGCAGAGCAAGTTCATTAATTGTAAAATGATGCAATCTTGCATTGAAGGTTGGCAACAAAAATTATAGGGTGATTCTCCGTGCCCTTCAAACTCTCTTTGTGTTGATTGTGGCCTCGAACAAATTACTACATTTTGCCTTTCTGTAATATATTTATAGAAAAGTCATTCACAGAATTAATTATCTTATGTATAGGACTATAGGAGTTTGATAGAATGGGGAAGCATTTCAAAACACAGGGAAAATGGCTTTGGTTGCAAATGTGCGTTTATAGTGTTCATTAAATTATAAAGATTTCTTGTCGAATGTTTCAGAAGTTTATATTTGTTGCTAATTTGCATGTTCTATCTTTGTATGGCATGGATGTGTTTACTATGTACATATTTTAGCCAATTTGCAGAGCAAGGTCATTAATGTTACAATGATGCAATCTTGCATTGAAGGTTGGCAATAAAAATATTAGGGTGATTCTCCGTGCCCTTCGAACTTAACTTGTGTCGATTGTGGCCTCGAACAAGTCACTACATTTTGTCTGTTTATATATGCTAAGTTTGTAGATTTTTTTGTAATATATGTGTTCGTTACTTGTGGTTAGAAATTGCCTATTTGCAGAGCAAGGTCATTAATTTTAAAATGATGCAATCTTGCATTGAAGGTAGGCAATATAAAACTTAGGGTGATTCTCCGTGCCTTTCGAACTCTACTTGTGCCGATTGTGGCCTTGAACAAATCACTACATTTTGCCTTTCACATTTCAAACACAATCATTTTCTTTGTTACCGAAGATGCATCTGTTGCTTGTTTAGCCCATGCATAACGAGTGTTTTATATAGTGGTTGTGTTGTATGCAAAGAAAATGTTCTTGATAGCATATCAGTTTATTTTTGTTCATTTAACCTTGTCAGTCTTGAATAGGTTGTGTCATTTGTTTTTCCCAAAAAAGGTTGTTTAATAAGGAGTTAAATTTTTAGAGTTCATTGTTGGAGATAGCCAATTTGCAGAGCAAGGTCATTAAATATAGGTTGATGGAATCTTGCATTGAAGGTTGGCAATAATGACATAGGGTGATTCTCCGTGCCTTTCGAACTCTCTTGTGTTGATTATGGCCTCGAACAAATCACTACATGCATTTATGCTCAATTTGGAGATATTTTTTTTGGGGGGGTATGGGGAGATGGTATTTGTGTAATTACTTACAAATGCCAATTTGCAGAGCAAGGTCATTAATTTTAGAATGGTGCTGTCTTGCATTGAAGGTTGGCAATATAAACATAGGGTGATTCTCCGTGCCTTTCGAACTCTCCTTGTGTTGATTGTGGCCTCGAACAAATCACTACATTTTGTCTGTTTTTTTGCTAAATGTTCAGTATAGTTCGTTTTTGCTTTGCATATTGTATCGTTGGTTTTACACCTGATTTAAGCAAACTCGAGAGTTGATTGTTTAGTTTACAACATAATTGAAGTATCTGTGAAATTCTGACGGCATGAGACTATGAGAGTAACCATCAGTGGTGTTTATGTTAACTATGTTTTTTCAATCCGTTTCTGTGTTGCATAGAGAGGGATTTTGTTTGCTTTGTATTCCCCTTGGCAATCTTGTTCTCTTGCCATGACAAATTATTGTATACTTGTGAATTACATCTATTCGTTACCTCTTGTTCGGCATTTTGACTACATGGAAAGAAAAGTTTCTTGAGGAGTTTTGCTAATCCATGTCACTTCTCACAGTTCGATCTATGCTTGATTATCTTGTTCTGGTTTTCATTATACTACTTTTGATTTCAGTTGTTGGATTCGGCAAGAAGAGAGGACCCAACTCATCAGAGAAGTAAGAGGTTGAATAGCAGAATGTGAAGTTATGCAGCCAGTCTTCTTAGGATCTCTCAGTTTCACTTAAATTTCTTTTTTCTTTTATATTAGTGCCCTCAAGTAATGTACTTTGTGTATTCTTAAATGACTTGTTTTTATGGTGCTATTTAATCTTTAACTCTGTAGCTGGATTCATCTTTCCCTATACTTCGTAATAGAAACAATTTTGTCCATCTGATATCATCTCATATTCTCACTCCATCTTTAGGTTTTTTGATGTCCTGAGTACATTTTACAGTAATTTCACTTTTTTTTTTTTAAGTGTATCCGGCATCCAATGCAATACGAATTATTTGGCTAGTAAATAAGTAAACAGGGAGTAGTATAGGCCTTGTAAGTTGTAACAGTCTACCATGACTTAGTGCAAGCTCAAGTGGGTTAATATCATCTCCCACAAAAAGAAGAAAGATAGGAGAGTAGAGAGGAAATTTTAGTGTTATTGCTAAAAAAGATCATGTTTTCAGTTAAACAACATAGAACCAAAAACCTGCTTCATATACTTTGCTGCCACCAAGGAAACATATCGACTATTGACCTACTGTCATATCTTTGCCAAGAGTGTAATGGTACAATTGATTTAAGTTTGAACCATGAACAAAATGTTTTTTTCCTCATTTGAAGCTATTTCAAACGAGATTTACATTCAAGGACACCAGCGCGTTTTTGGTGGCCGCACCATGCGGCAGGGTGCCAAATCAGCAAATGACAAAGTAACCCCACCAACCAAGTAACCCTTTCAACCAAGTAACCCCCGTCCGGACCAAGTAACCGCTCAAGTAACCTATCTAGTAGCCCTTCTAGTAACCCCTGACCGGACCAAGTAACCCCTCCGACTACCCCTTAAGTAACCCTTCCAGTAACCCCTCAAGAAACCCCTCCAATTACCCCTCAAGTAACCTCACTTAAATAACCTCCCAAGTAACCCCTTAAGTAACCCTCGACCTACCCATGTAATAACCCCTTAAGTAACCCCCGACCTAGTAACCCTTGACCCACCACCACCCCCAAAACGCCACTAGCCTCACCCCTAGGCCAATACGCCATGCCACCACCACCACCACCACCACCACCACCACCACCACCACCATACATCAAACCCACAAACAAATATAAATCCTACCAGACCCACAACCAAATCGTTAAAAAAATTAAATCGAACAAATACCTTTAAAATTAATAATGGCTTCGAATTTCACTTCAAGTATGGCTAAAAAGAGCAAATTCGACTGTGAAAACTGTAGATCTAGAGTTTTTATGGCCGAATTTGGCCTTAAAAACATTTGAAGTAGTTTTCCGACGACAGAGAACGAGGAGTTCACGGAGTACGACGATGGGTTGGTGGAAGACATGCGTTCTTCCTTTGTAATTGCAGTTTTTTTTTTTTTTTTTTTTTTTTTTTTTTTTTTTTTTTTTTTGCAAATATACTGCCCTTTTTTGTAGAAAGGAGGAGAGAGATAAAGAGGAGATAGCTTGGTGAAGGGGATAATATGGATGGCTAACTAGAGAAGAAGAAATTAAAAAAGGAGAGAGAAAGAGGAGATAGAAGAAGAATTAAAAAAAAAAAATTATATTATGGCTTGCCGTACGGTGCGGCCAGCCACATATGAAACTTTGTGCAATGATAAGGGGCTAAGGGTTGCATTATAATGGAAAAATTAAGAATTACTCTGTACAATGTTAGAAAATGTATTTTGTTGCTCATTTTAATTACCTCACTTACACTAAGTCTTTTAAATTTATCATTAGTGTTACTCTCTTACCTTAGTAATTATACTTAGTATTTTAAATTTTAAAATTTACTCTCCCTCCCTATAAATTTCAATAAATCATGTGTTCAGCCCACTCTAAATAACCTGAAACGGAGGGAGTAAATGAACAACATAAGTTATAGAGAGCTGAGATGAAAATTGCCAGATGAAGAATCAATTATATCAAACCACTATAAAATTTGAAAATAATGAGCACATGGCCAATGGGTTAACCTGAGCTCACAGTTTGCTACTTCGCTAGTGCCTTTAGGAGTGCATCTGTGCATATGACCTACGGTCTAAAATCTGCATGGAGTATTACTATTTAATAGTGCTGCTTACTGTTAATTATTGCTTTGATTTACTATTTATAAGACTTTAACCTCCATATTATATAATGGGCCCCACATAATTTGAAATTCAGGTATTTTTTGAACGTTACGTTAGGACATATAGATTGCTAGCTTAGGTTGTGGGTTTTCACTTTGCTGCAATGTTTGATATACTGTGTAAATCACAAGAAAGAAGACATGAGGTAAACTACAAGAGCGCCGAACATTTTCTTGACTCTCCGACATTTTCTTTTGCCATAAAAGTGTAAAGTTTTTCCTTTTTAACTAGTTTATTGGCACCACCCTTTAAAAAAAAAAATACCTATTATTCACACCATCTTATCCAGTTGGAAATTTGGAAATCCACTTGTTACATAATTTAATTTGTAACTTGTGTGTAGTCTCACGTTCATACTAATTGTAACATACTTTTGATTATGGAGGATCTGTTTTCGATTGATTACATCGCCTATTAATTGAAAAAAAAAAGATCTAGTTGTATTGAATTGATCCATTAACTTCACTTTACATCACGAAAGAGAACTCACTCTTTATTACTAACTCTATTTTATTTATTCCTTCTTCCTAAATATATCGAGATCAAAATTAGGGTTAATGGTGATGTTTTTTACACGTTTATCTTTGAATATTATCATGAGCACGATATGACAAGACACATTTAATGAAGCGGGCCAAACTAATTTTATGTTGATTTTTTAACATTTCTATCTCCAATACGAACACAAACACGACATAATATGATATGATAGGTATAATTGTCATTTCTAGAAAGATTGATACGTGAGCAAGCTGGAAAAGTAGTAGGAACAAATTAAAAATAATTGGTGTGAAAGTAAATTAAAGTTGTAAACATCTACAACCAAAAGGAGAGTGTTTAGGGCACTAAAGTATAGAGTACATGATACCAGCAAAACATTTTTACATTATATGCACTAGTAGAAAAATATAAATAGGCAACTCCCTAATGGCACCGGTTCAGGCAAAACCGGTGCCAAAAACCGGCCTAAAAATGAGCAAGTTTTTGAACAAAGAGAAATGGCACCGGTTCAGCTCAAACCGGTGCCAAAAATAAAAAGGGCACCGGTTTGAACCGGCGCCTAACCAAACCGGTGCCTAACCGAACCGGTTTTTAATTATTAAAAAAAAAAACCCGCCCATTTATATACCCCCAAACCCTAAATAATGAGCCTATTCTCTGTCTCCTCTCCTCCGCCTCTTTCTCTCTCCTCTCCTCCTCTTTCCTTCTTGCTCAGGCCAATACACCATCGATCTTCTTCATTTCTATGTATTTCTGAAACTCCTCCTCCTTTCTATCACTCGAAGACGAAAAAGAAATGGAAGACAACAACAAATCGAAGACCAAAAACCGTGGGGTTTTATTTTCGTTTTTCGATTTTGATGTTGTTTTCGACTTTGATGTTTTTCGATTTCAATTTCAATTTCGATTTTGTTTTTCAAGTTGCATGCGGTTTTGGGGTTTTATTTTTCGTGATTTTCAGGATTTTTTTCGATTTTCAAGTAATTTCGATGTTTTATTTTCGTTTTTTGATTTTTTTTTCTATTTCTGGGTTTTGTTTTTCAATTTCAATTTTGATTGTGTTGTTTTTGATTTTGATTTTGTTTTTCGATTTCAATTTCAATTTCGATTTTGATTTTGTTTTCAAGTTGCATGCGGTTTTGGGGTTTTATTTTTGTGATTTTTAGGTTTTTTTTTATTTTCATTTTTTTTCAATCTCTGGGTTTATTTTATTTTTGTTTTCAAGTTTGTTTTAATCAATTTTTAATCAATTTCGATTTTGATTTTTTTTTTCAGATTTTGATTTTTTTTTTCGATTACAATTTTTTTTTGTTTTCTGGGTTTTTGTTCGATTTTAATTTTTTTTCGATTTCTAATTTTTTTCTGGGTTTATTCGAATGTTGTTATATTTATTTTTTGGGTTTTTTAATCGAATTTAATTTTATTTATTTTCTGGGTTTTTTTAAATCGAATTTAATTTTATTTATTTTGTGGGTTTAATTCTTTTTTAACTGTTCTGGTTTTTTTTTTTCTTTTCAACTCATTTTCTTTTTTATTTTTCTATTTTTTGGAATTTTGTTTTAGAATTTTTTTCGCAGCTTAATTAAACCATTTTAATCGATTTATTTTGGTTGTTTTAATTGGTGCAGGTACATGAATTTAGATCTTAAATTGAAGAATCAAGAAGCAAGTATATTGATTTAGATGTGTATTTTTTTATTGTGAAGTGTAAATTTTTATTTTAATTTATATTGTAATTTTTTTTATTTATGTTGTAATTTTTTTATTTTGACTTATATGTTGTAATTTTTTTTATTAATCTATATTGGAATTTTTTTTTGATTATATATTTATTGAACAGATTTGATTATATTGATTGTGATGTTCTATTTATATTTTATATTCTCATTTAATTATAGTTTATTTAATTTTTAAGTTAAAAAAAAATTAATTTTTTTGCACTTTTGGCACCGGTTAACCGGTGCCAAAAGTGGTGAATTAATTTTTTTGGGTACTTTTTGGCACCGATTAACCGGTGCCAATTTCAAGTTTTGGCACCGGTTTGAACCGGTGCCTTTTTAAACCCCTTTTTGGCACCCCCCACTTTGGCACCGGTTCAAACCGGTGCCTTAGGCCGGGTTTGAACCGGTGCCAAAGTCATTTTTTTCACATAGTGATGGTATTACTGAATAAGTATTTTGGTATTTAGATGATACCATTTAAACATAATTTGTTACCAATGCCGTGTTATTAGAGTTAGTGGACTCTATACATTAGTAGCTTATACTTTCCCCAACAAAAAGTAATATTTCATATATATGAAACTAACTTAAAGATCGACTAAAAAGAAAATTGAGATAAATATTACTCCCTCCGTTTTTAAATACTTGCTCAATTTCTCCATACGCGGAGTTTTAGGAGAAATTGAAGAAAGTAATAAAATATGGAGGTAGTGGGATAGGTAGAAGAATAAAAAATTGTATAAATTAAAAGTAGTGGAGAGAATTGGAGGAGAGAGAATATATGTTGAGCCCACTAGGTGAGAGAAATTAATTTAATATTGTACAAACTTTCCAAATAAGGAAATGGAACAAGTATTTAAAAACAGTCGGAAAATAAAAGTGGAGCAAGTATTTAAAAACGAAGGGAGTAAGAGACAAAAGGAATATACTTTTTACATACAAAGTACTACCTCTGTTAATTTTTATGTGCAACTTTGGGGTATTATTTGTGAGATATAAAATATTCCAAAGTTGCACATAAAAATAAAAATTAACGGAGGTAGTATTAATTTTTATTGGCCTGAATTAGCTAATGAATACATATATTCACGTGCAGTGCATAATACTCAAGTGGTACTCGGGAGGTGATACACATAGACTTAGTCTATGTGTTTCCCCACATAGACAATCATTAATATGATGACAACACATCATTCATGAAAAAAGTAGAGCGGGAGTTTAAAGCGGTAAAATTTGATAGTAAAGCCCGCCTTTGTAATGGAAAGAGAGGGAAATTTAGCGCTCAATGGTACCGAAAAACTTTGGCGCTAAAAATTCATGTAAATAATTATTCCTTAGCAAACCATTGATGAAAATTTAAGGTGAAAATATTTCCAAAGCACTTAGATTTGAAGGTAGGCAATAGTCATCTTCTGGTTTTACACTACACATTGACTTAGTTGACAAACTAAGGTTTTAATTTACAATTAAATGTTGTTCATGGTGATTGCAAAATGAATTGAATGTGTCATTGTTGAGGATAATGATTTACAGGGTGTCGATTGACGATGATGGGTTACAAATTTGGATTAATATAATTTAGCTTATCAATTTGTGTAATTTTAAAAAGTGTTATATTTATTTTAGTCTCACATGAAATATTTTAGTATCAATTTGGTTAATGTTGGTATCATTGTATTTAAATTGGTGATGTTAAGTGTTTTGTGTTAATTACAAAGTATTTATATCTAATGGAAAACCTGGAAAACAATTTAAAGAGAATCACTGATCTTAGTGACTTAATGAGGGTATTTTGGACTATGGAGTATGATGAGGTTGGTGCTCGTATGAGAAACGCTCCACAAGTGGGAATGACTTTATTATCAAGACAAGGAGGATTTTAATTTTAGGAATTGTAGCGCCGAGCCGAAATTTGATGGTGATGGTCGTGATAGAAGATTAAAAGGATTGTTGAAGGTTGATAATGGACGATGAGGTTGGGTTTTTGGTGTAGATAGGTAGTTTTCTGGCGTGGGTAGGGGTTTTTTGGGGTCGAGGTTGGGATTTCGAGGTGTTATTATAATGTTTTCCGGCGCGTCAAACAATAGAGGAGGCGAGAGGAAGAAAGGTCAGGAAGGAAGGTCTGGTGCCGGTTGTTTTCAGGGGTAAGGGGAGATGATCAACGAGCTGGGGGTTGGGCTGGGTCTGGGCTTCTCGATGGAGAAAAGGGATGGGTGGTGGCTAGGATGTTTTTTTTAGGTTTTTTTTCCCTTTTATTTTTTCCTTTTTTTTAATTTTTGACTAATCATGTGCTGACACGTGGATTGGTTACTTGCTACAACAAGTATTGCTCTATGGGAACGAATGTTGGAGTTCCAAGAAAAAGCACATTAAAAAGATGGAGATTACGAAAATGCGCATGTTAAGGTGGATCAGACGTGCGGGAACACTCTAAGGAATAGAATCAGAAATGAGGTTATTCACAATGCAAGGAATTAAAGTAGGCGTGGCAAGCATTGTAGGGGAAATTGTTTGTGTTGCTTTAGGCATGTAAACCATAAATCTGAGGGTGCATCGGTACGAAGAGTGGAAGAGAGGGACCGTGGAGGTGTGGAGGGATTAAACAAGGGAGAGGGTCGGGAGACCGAAAATGACGTGGTTGAAATGAGTTAGGAATGATATGAAATATATGGATTTGCACGAGGATGGCACATTGGATAGTAAAGGATGGAGGAGGAAGATTTTTGTCGATGATTACACAGAATACATAGCCTCTTTCTAGCATTTATTAATCACATAATAAAAAGAAAGAGGCTTTTAATTTAGGGACGAAGGGAGTACATAATAAATTGAAATTGTTCGATGGTAACCAAAAATAATACTCCCTCCGTTTCATAATGTTAGTCCCATATAGAATCAATCACATAAAATAAGAAAACAAATATATTTGGAATCTAACATTAAAGTACAACATAATTCATAATTAGTTTACCTTATTTAACTTTTTTGATTTTTTAATTAGGAAAGCACAAGTCATAATTGCATAATTTAAGGTAAAAATTTCCTTATTTAGAGTTATGTCATTAATCCACAATCAATTAATTCCAAAAAAAAAAAAAATCAAGATATAAATGAAATATATTCAATATGGGTAGATCTTTTTGAAACGCCCAAAATAGTATATGGGACTAACATTATGAAACGGAAGGAGTAATAAAAATTTACAACATATTATTTGATTGGACTAATTTTATTATAAGTTATTAAATTCAATAAATCCTATATGAATTTATTAGACCTAAAACTTATTTAATAAAGGTGAACAAAACGTAACGTAAATTAGTAAATTACTTTAATAAATCATAGTTGTCCAATAATCAATTCTATGTAATTATTGCCTCGATTTTCATGCTCAAAATCTTTTCTGTGTGCCAAGAAAATTGCTTGGATTTTTGGGGTCATTTTAGGTCTTAAGATTTAAAGTTAGAGAAATAACTAGCTTAAATCCGTGCGATGCATAGTTTTATTATTAAAGTTTATACTCCTTCCATTTTTAAGCGGTATCCCTATATAATTTAATTTTCATTTGCTAATATAATTTGATAAGAACTTAATTTTTCACATCTAATCAGATGTAATTGTCTGGTTTGATCGAACATTGACCTTATATGTACACTAATCTAGATAATTTCATTATCTTTAATATAGTGAGATTTAAGTGGGGGTATAAGTATTACACTTTGATCGGCACATACATTTAGATAAATTAATTGAATTGAATTTAATATAAAAATATGTAAGTAGAATATAACGTATTAAATAATTACTTGCTCCGTTCTTTTTTATTTGACCCGCTTTGACTTTTGCACTGTTCACCACCCCTCCTTTGACCGTCTTTTATGAATCATATGTAACGGAAAACATATTTATGTGGGATCTTTTTGAATTCGTCTCAACAAGTACTATCATAATATATAACTTTTATAATTTTTACTTATGGAGAATTAAAGTTATTGATCGTTAAAGTTTTGCATCGACAAGCGTGATAAAAGAAACAGATTAAGTAAAAAAGAACAGAGGAAGTATAAGATAGGAATCATAGGATAAAATTTATATGATAGGTATCATAGGATGAATTTTATAAATTATAGTTAGTGGAGATATATTTAGTTGTTATGAGGAAAGAGAAAAATAATAATAATAATTAAAAAAGAAGTATAAGTGAGAAAAAACCTGTGTGGACATTGTTCACAATAAAATTATTAAGGTCATATATTTATCGAATTACTGTACTCATGGAAATACTCGATTCATTAAATCCATAATGATTGTTAATACATTAATTAACCCAAAAGGCCTGATTTATATTTCCATGTTTATGAATCCATGGGCTCCTCAAAATTTTCTTCTCTCCAACTTGGTTTTCAAATTCTCCCAACGAAAGTCAATTGTCTCACGAATCGTATCCCTATTCTCTTTCCACCAAAGTTATGCTCCTCAAATTCTCATGGCAATTCAAAACAACAAAAACTCATCTTTCACTACCTAGTTCTACAGAAAAGCAGGGTCTCCACTCTCCTTAAAGTATGTGGCTTGACCAAAGCAAAATTCATACACTCCTCTCGCGTAGTTTATCATCACCAAATATATATATTTCATCAATTCTCCAAGTACATTCCTAATTTGATCATAAGGTTTCTCAAATAAACACTCATTGGTTGCAAAAATTGAAGGAGATATTAAATAATAAAAATATAGATCTTACCAATAACCTAAAGCACCAAATAAATAATAAATAACATCATTAAATAAGCATAACCAAATAGTCACATAATTACATGCTTCATATAATGATCATCCATACATACACATTACATTGCACAAATCATCACAAATTAATCTATATTGTATTCTTTAATCCTTACACATGATTCTAGGTGATCACAACACCCAAATTTAAATGATTATATAAAACATATACAATTAAATATAACTTGCATAAAAACTAAATTCAAAATAAATGGCACCAAGAATTAAATTATAATGCACATAGAAAGAAATCATCTGTCCTATATGCCCTTCTTAAGACTACCCAAATCTCACACATAAAATAAAATAAATAATACTAAGGTTCAAAGAATAAAATAAGTACGCAGATTCAACTAATTTCAAAAATAATTAATAACATAGTAATTTATAAAAATACATATATTTTATTTAAACTGCCGAATTATTTTAATTAAAATAAAATAATTTTTTTGAAATTAAAGTTTAACCTTAAATTACGTCATAAAATCCAGAATCATAAGATTTAAAACGTTAGGCGCCCAAAAACTTTTAAAGTAACTTTAGTGGTAATTAAATCGAACCTAAGCTCTCAGATACCACTTTGTAACACCCCAATAATTCTCTCTTTAAACCTGTGAGGACCCTGAACATTATTCAAGAGAATTACCGGCGTGCTACCGCCACGTGTTCAAACGTTAAGGCTTTATCAGAAAATAGCAGCGGAAAAACTAAATCAGTTATAAATAAGTTTCAAAACCAACGAATGAAACCAAATTAAGTCATACAACTTGGAACCATTAAGGCCCTTATTCAAAACCCAATAAAAGTAGTAAGTGATTAAATTCAGTGTTCAAATAAATTCAAACCCAAAAGAAATAGTGTCGAATAAAATCGAATTAAAATAAATTCAAACTTGCAAAAGAAATAAAATGCAAACAACCAACTCTCTACTCAAGATCCCACAACCCTGATGAATGCTGCATGTGTAAGAACCTGTGATAATTCTGCTCCCCAATATTACAAGTGTAAAAATTGGATCGTCACAGGGTCATTGAAAGGCGAAGGCCATGACCAAAGAAAGACACACAAAGCACGCAATCAGCAAAGCTGAGTACATACAAGCTGCAAAATAAATTAAGAAATCCATAACATGCTACTAATAATCAATCATCATGCATCATTAAATTATAGACTCAACACACGACTCAACTATTTATATTACTAAGACTCCATTAATTAATAATAGGTAAATCATTATTTTTATTCATTGGATTACGCAATAGACAAGGTTGTCCAACCCATGCTCCATTTGGAACATCAATAAAAGAAAAACCCCATGCCTCCTTTCGGAAACATCAATAAACATCCAACGACCACGGGCGCGACTCCGTGACCATGGTTAGTATGAGATCTCACCTAACTCCTAGTTTTGAAAAATATTTGAAATAAGAGACTCGTAGATCAGACGGCCTCGAGAAAAGTACACGGCTAATACCCCATGTACCCCAACCCCTGATTGTCATTACTCCAGAAGTGCACCAATCCAGAGTTTTATTGCTCATCCATCTTTCACTTTACGTGATTTACAGGTTTAGACTTGGTGATGACTCATATGCATAACAATACAATCAATCCAATATCAATTCAATCAAGTAAAACAACTTTTCAATTTCAATTCTTGATTTATTAGTGGCAAGCAACATTTATTATTTATTCCTTTACTACCTCGGTGTATAAACACCTTGAGTGCATAAGGCACCCCAAAACCTTAACCTCGTCTTAGAAGACTTAAATTCTTCCTTTACTCATCCTGCTTGCATAATCATGAATGAGTAATAAATTAATCATTACACCAATCATATACCTTTGCCTCTAAGCGCACCTTGCATAATTAGAGCACAAATAATACTTGCAATATAAAATAGTGCACGTCATACGAAATTCACAATGTATAACCAAACAATTTAACTCAGTCATCCCTATACATGATACTAAGTTCTCGATCCGTCGTCCTTAAACATGCACCTAAAAGAAAGGTTTCGTAACTTGTATGTACCTTGAGCAAACAAATTGGTATGCCACTTTACTAACTAGAAATCACCTTCAATAAACTCCTCTCCTAAGCCAAATAATAACATCTCAATCAACACCCAATCAATCAAATTTACAGCAATACTAACTTACTTTAAAACCTTCAAAATCCAAATCAAACAACACTTTAAAACCTTCCCTTTAGTTAAAATTAAAGGTTTATATATAGTTCTTTAAATTTTCTTCATAAAAACCTTAAAATACACTCTTATACATGAAATTACAGCAAGTTCAAAGTCTAATAAAAATCTGAAAATTATATAAAAACTCCTAAAAATCTCCATTTTTAATGGGTGATTAAACCCTCTTTATAAAACATCAAAAGTAGTACTTAAAAACTATTTCCAACACTTAAAAATTCAATAAAAACATATATTTATGCTTAATTAACTTTAAACATAATTAATTTTATTAATCAAACTCAAGGATAATATTTTAAGTATAAAAAAACTTCGTTAATATCAAAAATTGCCCGAAAATCACATTTAGAGGCTGAATTTGGCCACAAAAAGGAGGTTCTCACTACCAAAGGTGGTGAGTCTTTCTTAAAACGTTGTTTCCACATGGAAAACACTACTTTTCATCAAAATCGGATGAGTTCAGAATCTGATCGGGATTAAAACGAGATTAATATTAACGAACGAAAACCTAAAAATTAAAACACGAATCTATGTGTTCAAAATAATCAATTGTTATAATCACCAAAATTTTAAAACATCATTATTATAAAAGCCCTAAATCAATTGTTCATAAAAACCCTAAAATCATGATTTTCAATAAATTGAAACCCTAGGTTTATAATTCATAAAATATGAAATTTATAACATAAATATAATCTTAAATTTATAATCTTTATACCATTAAAATATAATTTGATACTAAAAATATAATCTTTATACTAAAATCAAAACCCAAAACAATTAAATTAACATTAAGCAAAATAATGAAACAAAGGAGGATGAAAATAAGACTAACCTTTTTGTGTGGGAAATTTTTGGAGATTCATGGGGTATTTATAGGAGAGAATTATTGTAGGGTAAAAAGAAAGTTTGGGCCTCATAAAAATAATGAGTCGATTAAGTAAGCAAATGGGTTAGACTTGTGTGATTGGACATAAATTGCAGATTAAAGGTGCATAAAATAATTTGTTCAAATAATTTTCGACCCAGATTAATAATTTGAAACTTTTGAAATTAAATTATGAAAAATAACAAATAAATATTATAAATAAAATAAATTTTTATTTATAAAATATTTAAAAATACGGGGGATTACAGTCCATACATGCTCTACTGACATATTGTTGAACATAGTGACCCTAATTTTAACACGGTAACCTTTATTAAAACTTATGTGACTTTATTTTATTGTGAACCTAAAATATGCACTTATAAGCCCACGTTATGTTGGACAGTACATAGTTTTACTATTTTAATATGGTGACCTTGTTTATTCATAATGACTAATAATGACTATACATAAACTTTCATTAAAAAACATCAACCTCTTATGACCTTTGTAATAACACATTGAAATTAAATTTATTCTAATAAAATAACTTTTATCATAACATAGTGATTAACTTTCTATTTATAAAATGGTTATAGTGTCTTTAATATTAGTGGTCCATAATAAACTTATTCGAACTAGATGCTTTTGATAATTTGTCGTTGTATCAGTGAAGATAGTAAGCTAAGGGACAAAAATTATAAAATATTTATTTAAGCAAGGGTAGTGAGATAGTGACAATAAAAAAAAAAATAATGATCTGAGTTTTTATCTTTTCTAAAATAGAAATTGTTGCGATTATTATTAAACAAGTGTAAAAGGAAAGTGGTGCGGTCATTACTACGAAATGTAGGGAATATTTCATGTTAAGGCCCTGTTTAGTTCATTTTATTTTTACTTATTTCAAATATGATTAAAAAATTAAGGCCAAATCAAATCAGATACAGAAAAATAATTAAGGTTATATTAAGGTAAATTTGAGGTCACGAATAAATTGGGAAAAAATTATTTAAAAATACATCGATTTGCTTGATAGCAAACAAACATGCTTGTACCAAGACAGTACATATTTTGTCACACAAAATGAGCCGTTTAAGATATAACTTTACTTTACAAATTTCACCTCAAATTGGATTATTAAGGGCCAAAATATTCACCAACATCTTAATCGAGCAATATTATCGACACGCAAATTTAGACATTAATCAAGGTTTTTTTTATTATTGATTTTTTACAAATAATGTTTAGCTTAGATTTCTCCATTAAAGTCTAAGACAACACCTAAAAAAACTTAACTAAATAATTTTCCCTGCTAGATAATGAGTCACACAAAATTGATATTTATTTATAATAATGTGCAACCGCAATCTTCTTAGTAATTAATTTTGGAAATATTTTAAGCAATAAGCTAAAATTTGAAAATACTTATATTCAAATAAATCAGATGACTTACAACACTTTTTTTTTGAACCACTTACAACACACTTAATTGTACTTATTATTATATTACTATTCAAAAAAAAATTGTACTTATTATTAATTAATTGTATTTAAATATTATTATACATGGAAGCCCTCACCCTTATCCACCGCCAACCACCAAATTGACCACCTCCCTCACCCTTGACCCTTTTATATTCCTCCTTGCTGGTGGTCGAGCACTGCACACACCTTTTTCCCCACAACCCCTTTATCAACCCCTCCATAAACAACACCTGAGACCCACCCAAACCGACCACAACAACCCATTTGCAAATTCTTATTTACCTTATAATATTCATATTTTCATACTAATTTTGCTATTCAACATCAATTATACAAGTTTTGAAACCATCATAACGACAACACTTCCTCCATTTATATGTACTACTATCAACTCACTTCACCAATTCACCAACAATCACATACCCACTATTTTTTCTCAAATATTTTCAATTACTATAGTTATGAGAACTCATCTTCTAAAAGTTCTACAACAATTAACTTATCTAAATTCACAAACTCTTTTCAAGTTGAAAATCACATATTATGTAACCACGACTAAGAATATCAGGGAAAATATTCACCAACAAACATCTTTTTCATATTTATAACATTTTATGATATTTATGTCCATACTATACCACAAGTCCACAACTAAGAATTTGGTATGAATTTTGTTAATAAAACACTCATTTTTAATACTAATATAATACAAATAATACTAAAATAATTGTTGTTGAAACTAAAATAATACGAATGATGAATTACAAAATATTTACATAACAAATTCAATACTACAACAATACATCTGGTCTCTATTATCTCTTTCGCTCACTCACCTGCCGTAGTTTGCCTTTGATTTCAACCTCCATTGTTTTCGACCATCGTATGGACCACATAACTCTCTGATTTTGCCAACCGTTGTTTCATACTCTAAACCACATCACTCTCTAAATACGCCGACCATCGGCCCTTCCTTTTCCCAACCACCTTACTCGACCATCGGCCCTTCCTTTCCCCAACCACCTTACTCATCAGTTACTCACCTTAAAGCCACCACCATCGACTCTCACCTTAAAGCCACCGTCCTTGCCCCTCTCCTTAAAGTCATTGTCCTCGCCCCTCACCTTAAAGCCGCCGTCGTCGACCCTCCATGGTGTATTCTTGGAAATACTACAACATCATTCACCGCCAAAAGTACAATTAAATTAAAATTTACAATTCAAAATTCAAAATCTTTCATCAGCAAAATTTTCAAAGCAAATTTCAAAACTATTCACGTGGGATCAAGTGGGCCAACTTCTTTCAGCCAATAGAAATCTTTGTTTATGTGGGGTACACATAGACTATGTCTATGTGTACCCTTTTCGGTGGTACTCTGGGTCTCTGGTACGTACTCCTTGTCAATTTTTTTTAACTCTGATCAAATTCCTCAGAATAGCAAAGTTGAATTTATTAGGTTTTTCAAGGCATGCACTCATTGTCTCAAAAGGTAGCATTGAGCTGATTCCGCGTTAAACCTAATTGGCTCAAAGTCAATTGCAATCATAAAGCATTGAAATTGATGATTAAAGCTTAATATTATCGAGAAAGAATTGAAAAGGTCATAAAATTGTCTGTTCTTTTGCATATTTGTCGTGAACACTATTTGCCCTGAAGTAAGAATTATGAGTATGAAACAATTTTTCTTAGGGTCGTTTTATTATCCATCTAATCATCTCTTTGTTGTTCCCTTGCTACTTGTAACTTACAATATCTCATATCACTTCCTTATATGATGATGTACAAATACGTATGTAGTATGTAAGAGGGTATAAAATAACCAGGGTATACAAAGCGTACACATTTGCATAACTTAGGGTATATTTATAAATTAACTCTCCTATAAAATTAGATAGAGTGCATGTGGCTACGCCTATCGTAAAAAATTTCTATTCATCTTCCGGTTATCCTTTTAAAAATATTAATGTAAATTTTTTATTTTAAATGTAACTTACAATATCTCATAATAATCGCATCCTTATGTGATCATGTATAAATATGTATGTAGTGTGTAAAAGGGTATAAAATAATCCAGGTGTGCAAAGTGTGCATTTGCATAAGTTAGGGCATATTAATATAGCTTATTCTTTTCTTCTTTAATAAATTATCAATCCTATAGTCCTATAAAATTAGATAGAATGCGGCTAATCGGCTATCGTAAAAAATTCTATTTCATTTTCCGGTCATCCTTTTAAAAACATTAATGTAAATTTATTATTTTAAATCAATTGACACAGTTGTTATAAATTTAAACTTTTAGTCATAACATAACATTTGGTTAAAATATTGATTTGTAAATTTGTGATGTACGAAAAAATACGACTAGAATTTTCGTGCTTAAATTTTTAATTCTCAAATTAGAAGGCTTCATTATGAAAAGAAAATATTTTTTTTTGTTTGGAAAAATACTTTATATGCTTATTAAATAAAAGTAATGTATTTTTACATTCTTAAATTTGTGTATACGTTTATTTAGGGGTTTGATTTTTATACGTTAGGGCCCCAAATCCTTTGAGACGACCCTGAAAATAACAAGCAGTACTATTGTGTATGAAGTTTTTATTTCATGTATGAAGGCAACACAGCGGCAAACATCTAAACAAATGTTCATATACTTTTTCCGTTTCTATTTAGTTGACGCGTTCGATTTATGCACATATATTAAGGAGAGGAGAGAGAGTGAGAGAGAATGATAAAGCAAGTGAGTTAGCTTGTAAATGCAAAGGTAAAAAACTTACCCAAAGGAAACGTGTCAACTAAAAAAACTTCCTATAAAGGAATACATGTCAACTAAAAAAACGGAGGTAGTATAATATATAGTGGCAAACATTCCAATCTAATTAAGTAAACCAAAAGAGAATGTTATCAACTTTGTCTTTAAGCTTATAAATTTTACTGTAATTCTTAAATATTTAATTTCTTAATCAAATATTCAAAGGTAGTAAAAAATTTCTTATGGTCCAATAAAAAAGGGCCAAATAAACGGCTACATATTTTTATTTCTCGACCCACTATATTTGTCTGTTATTCCGTATAATGGAGGGAAACATATTATATGTATGAGTGAAATAAAATGACCGTTACATTGAATAATAATAATAATAGGGACAAATCTTGATATATATAGTAACACTCTTCATCTTATTTGATCCATTGTCAGAATCGAGTAAACCAAAGAAATTAGAAGAAATCATACAATTTTTTTTTTCCCTATTTTTGTCTAACATTATGGCTTCTTTATTATCTCATTGTACTTTTAATGTTACATGGTACTTATTATTATCACTTGCTACGTTGCAGGTTGTTGTAGGATCTCGCAACCTCCACCACCACCACCACCACCATCATGGAAATGGCGGTGAGGGTGTTACCTCACCGCCATTGCCATCACAATCTCCGTCTCCATCTCCATCTTCATCACCGGTGTTCAACTACACTAGGGGCCATCACCGCTTGTGGGAATGGCCTCCTAGCTATAGACATATCACTGTCGATATTGGTGGTGGTGGAGATTATGTTTCCGTTCAAGCGGCCGTGGATGCTGTCCCGGATAATAATATGGTTAATGTTATCATACATATTCGTCCTGGATTATACATGTAATGTGCTAATATTTTTCGCCCTTGTCTCTCACACTTTATACACACTATTGCAAGAAATAATGCTAGGTAGATGGTTCATGCATGATTGTTACATTTACCTTTAATTTTAATTTTATTAAAATTTCGTAATCGATATATGTTGCGCATGTATAGTACATTATTAGTGACATACATAGCCACCTCATCACACTCTGTTGCATGTAGGAAATGTTATATATACTCGATCTCTTTATTATTGATTCTATTTGTTCTTCATACTTTGACTTTTTAGTCTCTAAAACAAACTTTCGTTTATTAAAAAGGAAGAATAAAAAAGAATGTGCAGTAGTAATTATCATTGCAAATTATTTAGTACGTACTCAATTATTTAGTAATTAATGTTGAGGGTGAATTTGGATGATTGATTGCAGTGAAAAAGTAGAGGTACCAGCAACAAAGCCTTACATAACATTTAAAGGGGCGGGAAGAGATGTAACGGTGATCGAATGGCACGATAGGGCATGTGATCCCGGCCCCGACGGAGCACAACTCCGTACCTACCGGACAGCCTCGGTCACTGTCTTGGCTAATCATTTTACCGCTAGAAATATTAGCTTCAAGGTTCGTACGTACATTCATCAAATGTTGTACTATATACTTCCTATACGGGTAATACAACTAGCAATACGTCTACAAACAATGTAACATTATTTTTATTAGCTAATTAAATTTTTAAATGTTGTACAAATTAAATGTAGAACACGGCGCCAGCTCCACTACCGGGAATGGAGGGGTGGCAGGCGGCGGCTTTTAGGATATCCGGCGACAAGGCCTTCTTTACGGGTTGTGGATTTTATGGTCATCAGGACACTTTGTGTGACGATGCAGGTCGACATTACTTCAAGGATTGCTATATTGAGGGCTCTATTGATTTCATATTTGGCAATGGTCGTTCCATGTATAAGGTAAGCTCTAATTTAGCATTATTCTCAGTTTAATAATGTATGATGAATTGACTGAGTAATCTTATCCACTTCGATCTAAAAGTTCTTTATTTTACTCGTACTAGTACATTTAAAATCTATTCCTCTACTATAAGGGGTGGTTAAGCAGTCTGCATTCTGCAGTGCATGGGTTAATCAGTAGTTTTTAATCACAGATTACAAAATGCATGTTTATATATACTATTTTAGGTAATGATCTTCACATGCATGAATGTTTAATTACATTGTTAATTAATTAATCCATACTGGGTACATACTCCCTCTAATTATTTTTATTAAATAATGTCCACTTTGAATGGACATGTATGCGGCAATGAGATAACTTTAACCAATAATATATTTAATTATCAATAAGTGTAAATCATAAAAAGTGATATTTGAAAATTACACATTGAACCGATTTCTACAAGTACTGACATGACTATATTTTTCCTTACTTACACAATTCACTAGCTGACATCAGTCAAAATGGTATGTGAATAAAACAAAATATCAAAATTGGACACTTTCATTTAAATAACAAAGGATAATGAGGGGCGATCATACCAGCACTAATATATATGGAGTAATATCTTATTAAAAGGTCGGAGTATGATTTTCATAGTCACCTACAAAGAATACCCCCACCGTCCCTTTTTGATTATCGGCCTCAAAGTACAAAGTTCAGTTTGTTATGGCTTAGGCAACAAAATTGAGCATGATTTAGTATTCTAGTACGAACTATTGAGTTCGTGAGAGGAAAAACTTACTAGGTAAGTAGGTATGGAGCAATCTCAAAGAAATATCTCATAGCGTAATATATATAGGACAATAGAAAGTAGCTCAGATAATACTCTATATTATTTTAGGATGTTCGAAAATAAGTTGACCTATATCTAATTTTATAAATCGAAGTAATAATGGTTAATCATGATTGGGTTTCCTAACATAGATCATCTGTTGTTATTCAGGATTGTGAAATACACTCAACGGCAACAAGGTTTGGATCGATAGCAGCACAATTCAGGACATCACGAGAAGAGAAGACAGGGTTTGCATTCGTAAATTGTAGGGTGACGGGAAGTGGACCAATCTATGTGGGCCGAGCAATGAGCCAATACTCTCGAATTGTCTATTCTTATACTTATTTCGATGACATTGTTGCTCATGGTGGATGGGATGATTGGGACCATAAAAACAACAAGAACAAGTAAGTACCTCCTTAACACGGTAACTCTATTTATTTATTTTATTTTATTTTTTTGCATATGCCTTTTTAAATCTACCTAGTGGTGCCCTATTTTTTCCCCTAATATAGGATATACCCTTAAGGGTTTCACTTTCACCTCTTTAATCAAAATGCATCAAATAAAAATATTGTCCCGAGTTTTACCATTTCTTAATTAGGTGAAACAATTTCCCAGTAATTTATTGTAATGATGATGATTTGATGTTAGCCTTTAAAAGCATCTCTAATGAGTAATGACAAGGTAATTGTCATCTTAGCTTGTCTTGTCACATTATATTCAAAATAATTTACTTTCTTCCTAATTTGTGCTCCAATGGTTAACTAGTAAATAATTGGCTAGTATTCTTAATAGTCTTTCAAGCAAATTAGCTTGAGATTTCTAAGAATTGCAAGCAAGCTCCTACCTTTAGATTTACAACCATTGAATATGCTCTAATAAACATTGAAATTACAAAGTTAGTTATTACGAGAATGCCTTGGAGAGTTTTTGCACAAATTTTATTTACCGTGGACAATAGAATTGTGTTTAACACATCGATTGAAATGGAGTTGTAAAGATCTCTAAAATAACATTTTTGAATAAGAAAATAAATTGATGGTATATTAAATGGAAGTTTTAAGTAACCAATTCAAAAGAACATGTAAGTAACATTTCAATTTAAGTCTACTTTATTACTAATATGACAAGAGTTTTATGTTACAGGACTGCATTTTTTGGAGTGTACAAGTGTTGGGGTCCAGGAGCAGCAGCAGTTAGTGGTACCTCATGGGCAAGAGAACTTGACTTTGATACAGCCCATCCCTTCCTTGCTAAGAGCTTTGTCAATGCCAGACATTGGATTGCAAATTCTGATGCCTAATACTATAAATATTTTAAGCATCATAATTTCTCATCAACTAATTAAAAGTATATATATACATATACCAAAAAATAGCTAGCATTCTTTTAGATATCATTTGATTCAATTTCTCTTATATATAAAAAAATTACATGAATTCTTTACATAGACAATAAGTATATGATATTGTACTCCACGAGCTCATTCAAAAACTATATGTTGTACATTTTTACACTAGATGTCTCATTGTAAGATATAAATAAATAAATAATACAAGTACCTTTTTTTCTTATTCAAAATCTGAATAATACATAGTAATATGTATATATATACTTTGTAATTGATTTATCATAGTGTTTTACATGTAATCATATAACTAATATATAAAGCTAAACTTTTAGCCAGGCGACGAGATAGCGACACTTGGCGTGATAAAAAAATTAATTTAGAGTTCTATTTTCAATCAAATTTGTATAGAATTTTAGGATAAAATTGTTAATTTAGATTTTTATTTTCGATAAAGTATCAATATTTCATATGTACAAATTAAATTATAATTTTATTAAAAAAAAATTATTACACTCATAAATTATCATATAAATTTATTTTTTGTATCATAGTTTTTTTTTTTTTTTTGGAGCGAAGGAATTAGCTCAAAATGCACCACATCCATTATTTATAATATATTCTAATCAATTAAAACAATATACTTTACAATCTAGAGTCATTTCGGACAGGGTCATTATTTCAGGTTACGGGTCAAGAAATGTTTTTCACCAATGTTATTATTAGTCATTACATGCCTACAATATAGTTTAAATCATCACAAAAATACATCAATTCCTAAGTAATTTTGTATCAATGATATGTTTTAAAATTTGACATATAGATTAAAAATTTATCTTAAAATTCAATAAACAACCCGGGTATCGCACAGGTACAAAACTAGTGTACTTTATAAAGCTTAGCTGGTGGAAGGAGGAATAGTGATATTGTTACCCACCTTAAGTTCTTGTATTTTAGTAATCAATCAAATTTCATGGAACTCATTCCCTCTAGCTAATTCGTGATAATACTAGAAGGATGTGCTATGCCTATTCTCTTAGGGCCTGTTCTCATAGACTGAACTCGGCTAAAGTGAAGTGAACTGAATATTTTATAAGAGAAGGAAATTACGAGCTGGACTAAACTGAAAATAAACGTATGAAAACAAACCCTTAATCCAGGCAATTGTTGTGCTTTTAAGGCTGAAGTGTTGGCTTTGGAGTATGGTATTGAATTGGTAAGAAGAATGGGTGTGAAGAAACTACAAATCCAGCTAGACAACCAAATTGTTGTTCGCATTCTCACCAGCTCTGAAGAGTATAATGGTGAATGTGTCCATGATGATATTCAGCATTGTAGAAGTCAACTTGAAAAGTAAGATTGGGAAGTAGATGTTAAGCACATTTTTAGGGAGGCAAGTTAAGCGGCAGATTAGCTAGCTAATTAAGGAATCCATGAGTAACAAATTTAAGTTGATTCAAGTCCCACCCTTAGCTGAGTTAGCTCTAGGGCATCTTCTGCATAATGATGTTATTAGAGTGGTTGCGCCACGTGTAGTACCTCCTTAGTTTATTTGTATTGTTTTTTTAGTTTTTTTGGCTTTGCCCCTCTTGTGCACCAAAAAAAAAAAATCCCTATCCTTTATCTTGCGAGTCACCCCCTCCCTCCGTCTCTCCCTTCCTTTTTTGTTTCCTAATACCTTGTTGTTTCATGTTTTTTTTTTTTTTTTTTCGTTTTATTTATCTATTTTACAAAAATAATTTTATAATATTTAAAATGATAAATATATATATCATTTTGTGTTGAAGATGATAAAGATGTATATCTTTTTTTTTTAAAATTCCTATGACCTTGGTCCAGATTGTTTTTTTTAAAGAGTGGCAATGATATTGATCATGTGAGCACACTCACTCATTCCTTATGTCGGTGAGTTAATACTAGAGCTAGCTTACACGCATGCATGCTTTATTATCAAGTTTGATTCGTAGCTTGCCAATGTGTAAATTGCGTGTAAGCTTTCTGCCATGAACCAAAGCCATAATCTCATATCTAACGAAGCTTGCAGTAAAGGTCGAGACAATGCAAAAAAGCCTAGGTAAGCACGAATAATAGCCTCCCCACCCCACCCGTTGGACCAGGGAGGCAGAGTCTCCTTTTACAACATCGTCAATGAGGGCATACCAACTTTATGGGGCTAATTCCTTTTGCAGTATCGTTAGTCTTGAATGACTTAACCAATCAATGCGCTACACGATTGCCTCCCGATTAATTTGTGATATCAATTTATTAAAATTTTACCTTAAACTTAAATATCAAAAACAATTTAACAAATTTGAACAAATTATTTTATTTTATTATATTAGATACTTCGTATTTATAATTTATTTATTTATTTATTTTTTTAAAGAATTGAACAAATTAATTTGAACAATTTTATCTCACTAAATTAACCAAAATAATTTTTTTTTTAGGAAAAAAAGTCCATCCATGTTCATCTCTATACTACTTCGTATTAAAAAACTAAGGTCGCCGGCCACCACCACAACTCGCTGTTCGGCAACACCTTCCACCACTTCATGGGCTTTGGACTTCTCAATCATACAATTCACTTAACCTTTGCTTCAAATTATAGGGTTTCCTTCAAAAAAAAATTCCTCTCCATTACGAATTCTCAATCATTTTGGTTCAATCAAAGTATGATTCTCTCTTTCTTTGCATTTATCTATTAATTTAATTGCTTTCTACTCCATGACCATCAATTTTAATTGCTTTCGTTTTTCGGATTTTGATGTCACATCTTTTGAATTGTAATTATGTTTTGCTGATTATGTGCTAAATTTTAGGGTTCTTGTATATTCTCTACTTCATGTTTATCTTTTTCTTACATATATTCTTAATTGTTAGCTATAATACTTTCAGTTTTTTATGTTATGTATAGTTTAATTTATATTTGTGAGCATCCCCTGTTTCCCCTCGACAACAATGATTATGGTGCATTGGTTGATTTTAGAAATTTCAGTTTTTTAAACATAATTATAGTGAATTTGTACGTATTATTGGATAATTTGATGGAAAATAATGTTATTTTGATTTGTATTGATGATAATTTAGGGAGGAATTTCAATTTGTGTTTATATCTTAGTGTTTCCTAAAATTTGCATTGCTTTTGCGTCAGCATACCGAGTTACCGACTGTTTGTACGACAAAAAGTCTGTTCTTTGCCCGGCCTTTTTAATTGGAGTAGTGTTTTTGGAAATGGCTAAGGAAGCAAGTGATCGACTCATTTTGCCAGTAATGTGTCATTGTGTGTTAAGGTCCTGTTACTGATATGCTGAAACACAGTCGTGCAACTTAAGTGCGAGTGCTGTCGTTCTTGTTGTAGTTGAATTGTAAATGACGAAGGAACTAGATGTAGTTGAATTCATAAGGGTGCAAATCCCAGATTGGGATGATGATGTCAAGGCTACTGCTCGGTATAAGGCTTTTAGTGGCCAAAGGTCTGATTGGGAGCCTCAATTTCATTTTTGGAGAGACTTGATTATAAAGATTTCTCGTCAATTCAACCTTCTGTTTCTCTCCCCTTCTCAGGTATCCCTTTTCGTCACTTGGGGATTTATTTTAGTAACTTCTTCATTGCCAACATAATTACTTCCTTAGTACTAATATCTTCTCCTTCCTCTGAATTCATGGTATCAAGATGAAGAATAGCTGGTTCAATAGGGGAGGGTTGTCGCCTTTATGCCTAGATGATGTTCTGGTAAGTTTCATTTACTTGCCCCTGATTACATTGTTCATAAGCGGTTTTATTTCCTGGGAGGATGGGTCATGGGTGTGTGTGGGGCTTTTGGGGGGGGGGGGGGAGTCGATTCATTTTCAGATTGTGGAAGTAATTTAGAGATTGATTAATTTCAGCCAGGGCTGTATGTGCAAGTCTCTCCATTATCAACTTCTAATCATGACGGTTTGTCTGTGGTATAAATGTATAATGTTTTGAACGGATTTCCCCTTGTTGCAACATTTATTAGTTATTATAACATAATTTGGGATTTTTATAAAAATATTGTATACAACTTTGTGCATTGCTCAATGTTAAGCTTGTAATTAATTTTATGCTGGCTCAAATCTTACTGACTCCATCATAAGAGTAGACCCCTAGACTACTTCTCCCTACTTTGTTAGATTGGCTCCTCACTGTTCTAGGTGTTTTCCAACATTTCTATTCCCTTTGGTTTGAAAATTATAATTTTTCGTACTATTTTGTGATGTTCAAACAATTTGTCAAATTTCTTAAATCAGTTTAATTTTGGTAATATCTTTGTATTTTTTAATATATTTAGCCTTACATCATTTTTGTTTGAATTTTCAGCTTGAAATGTACAGAGCCGGTGATGTTTTGCGAACTACTGACCTTGGAGATCCAACCAGCGGACTACTATCTCAGCTGCTGAAAAAATTTATTTATTTCCCCATTGCCTTTAGAACATTAAATTCAAGTGATATTCTCAATGATCGTCTCATTCTTCGAGTGATGCTGGAGGTTTGTGTGCATTCTACTATATCATAGATTAATTGTTTTTCAGTTACCATGAACCTTATGTTATGACTTATGAGTTACGACCAATTCATACGAATAATATTTCTAATACTAGTGTTTATATGGAGTGTGGAACCAATCCTTTTCTGGAACTGTTTTGGGTGTTAGGATAAAGCTGCTGAGGTTATAAAAGCATTATCAGAAACTCACTGGACATCTTCATGCATCATAACAATGAGGAAGTTTGAAAGTCTATTTAGGGAGCACAGTGAAGCATATGCAGTGTTGAGCTACATGTCTGGACTTGGAAAAGCAAGATATCTTTCAGTCAAAAGAAATGGAGAGTTGATAGAGGTATGCTCTCAAAGTTTCTCACTTGCAGCTCAAACTTTTAATGTACACTTGAAAATTTTTGTTTTCCCATTATAATCATACATTGAAACTGGATAGAACTAGTGCCCTTGCAGTAGATGTCATTAGTACTGATAATCTTATAAGAAATGATAGCTATGAAACTTTTAAGGGATAAAAACATTTTCAGTAATTCAGGTATGGTAACACGACAAGGTTCAGATTGTGTGTTGTGTTACACAATAGGCATTGCTCATGCTGAAATTGTTCTTTGCAATTTATCATAGATAAGGAATTCAGGGGTCAGGACAGGAAAATATTTTTATTGTTACTGGTGAGGATTTAGAGGAAGGAATTCAGGGGTCAGGACAGGAAAACATTTTTTTATTGTTTCTGGTGAGGATTCAGAGGAGAGTCTATTAAGGAAGATTCCAAAAAAGTGAATTAGATCAAAGATTACATGGGTGCAAATCCCTCTGATTTTAATTTAAATTCTGATTTCCAAAATAGTTAAGGAAATATTTGCATGATTTTTTCCTACTATTGCTAGTCTTGTCATAATAATCCCAACTTTGATCAATCTAGAAATATCTAGAATAATTGTGTTTTTTTTTTTTAAAAAAAAAACTTATATGGAGGGGGGGTGCCTTCTCCAAATAATTCCAAGTGGTAACTTGATAAACCGATTATAAAATTTTGTACCAAGTTAGTGCCCAACTGAGCTCCATCCTAGCCACCTTTGCCTCCCACCCCCACGGCCTTACCACCTTCCTCTCTACTATGCCTCTTGTCCAACATCAGTTTGAACACATATTATTGCATAGAGTTTTAGGAGATAAGTCATTGTTGGGTTATTTGTTGCTATTTAAACAGCATAGTAGATGTGATGAGAGTGAGTGGAGGTATTTGTATGATTTTTTTAATTGAAAAGTAGGAGATATTAGAATCTTAGCATGTATAGAAGTTTATTATGGAGTTGATCAGTGACTTAGTTTATTATTGGAGTTGATCAGTGACTTTGTTAAATGGCTTGACCTATAAATATGGAACTCAGGGATTAGTTTGGTTGGGAGGATAGGGGGAGGAGAATGAGAGACAGGTCTTTGGGTAGCTCATTTAAAGGAATTAAGTTTAGATAAATTCTGGTTGCTAATCATTAAGTGCCACGTGGTCTCTATGGCATACTATATAGTTTATGTAGAGTTTTGATTATTATGGGAATAGTGAAAGTATTGGGATTGTTCTAGTAAAATTTCCAATTCATTATTCAATCCATTGTAAATCTAATCACTTCCTCCAGATCCAATACAATGCGAATGTTGGTTGTGAGCTTGTGACAAAGAGATATTACAAGATGTAGGAAATGGGAGAGGGTTTATTGAAATATGATTGGAAGTAGGAGGTGTTTTTATTTGGCCATGGTTGCAAAGCTTTGATGATAAGCATTTAATTAGAGAGATTAGCCAGTAAACAATTTTTGGCTGTTGGTGGGTCACAAGCTAGTCTTTGCTTTGTTTGGTTACTAGCAAGTATTGGGTCATTGCTTTGGGGAAGTTATGAGAAGGGAGATATGTATTGGTAGCTTTGATTTTATATTTTTCCTTCTTTTTACTTCCTTGGGGTTTTGTATTGGGGAAAACTAGGCAAACTAGCTAGTTTTGTAAAAATATTGGCATCTTTTACAACTAGGCAAACTACTTTGTCATTAATAAAATGTTCAGGATAGATCACCTAAGGGCTAAGGTTCATTGTTAGAAGTGTTCTTGTAATAGTACTTTGGTTCCAACTGTTATTCCAGATCATTTATTTGGCAATGGTAAATATCTTTTTTCTTGTTTGCTTTGGTGCAAGTTGCTTTATATTGAAGAAATTGAATTGATGTGCTTATTCCTGTTACAGGGTGTAAAAGTGTCTCTCTCTTCTGCCACTGCATCTAGTATTCCAAGTACAGATTCAGCTATTTTGCAATTGGTTTGGACCCTGGAAGAGCTCCAGAAACAACTTGTTGTCATTGATGAACAGTATGAAAGGTATTACTCTGATACACTCTATCTGTGTGAGCTTGATGAATTTCAGCTTCTTGTGCTAGCCTTTTGTGGGTTTGGTTTAATTGGCTATCATTTTGTCAACCTATCTTGAATGGATCATTGCATAGTTGTCACCTTACTTTGTTGGGATATATACCAATATCTACTTCCTATTATGTTTAAGGGATTATTCCGTAACTAGTGATTGATGTTTAGTGCCTATGATTGCTTTTGATATTCCTGGCTATTCCGTAATAACTTGTGTATGTCATAAATCTTCAAAGCTTTTTAGTTTTTTAGGTCCTGGTTAAAGTTTTTGGACGTTATCCTCTATCTTTGCATTGCTTCTTAATCTGCTTTTCTAGATGTGATAAAAGATTGTTTTATTAATTTCCCTGCAGTTTTTCTCTAATTTTTTTTTCCTTTTGTTATTCTATATTGTGATTGTTGTTGACTGGTTGTCATAAGATAAAAGCATCTGCAACTTTAAAATATCCAGTTTTTTAGCTATTCACGCTTAGTCCCCCAGCTTCAAGAAATTCATCCTAAAAGCTGGAAATAATGGGTTTGGAGATTTAGGGCTCTTGGAATAATAATCAATGGTTTCCCCTGTTTGTGGATATAGACAAGGAATGAAAAGAGCTTTTTGGTTACTTTAAGTGAAGGAATAGAATTTTAGGCTAAAGAGTGGAAACAATTATGGGATATATTTTAATTATTCTATGAATAGTTCTAAGGGAGATTGAAATCGTAGTCCTCTTTATTTTCTTAGTCTTAAATTTAAAACAGAGGAAACCCCTTTATATTAAGATTGATTTTGGTGGTAATGATGGGGCTGTAGACATGTGCTTGAATACTGGTGGTTAATGGTTATGTTGCTTTTGTGGAGAGATTTGCATGCGATGACATTGGTGGAGCAACAGTTGCTCCAGATGTAGTTATAATGTGGTTATTGGGTAGGCAGTGGAAGTGGAGCAGTGATCAGGATTATTTTCCCCGAATATATTAGGCAGAGTGGAAAAAAGGAATGAAAAAAAAAAATCTGTAAAGGAAAACTCGCAGAAAGGAGACAGGGCTTTAGATCTTCAACTATCCTTGTCCAAACAACCCTTAATATTTTGAATGAATTGCACTAGAAACTTTTTGATAAAACTAGAGTACTCAATAACATTGAAGCCAAAATGGATGTGGCTTGATCTTTATGCCTGAAGAGTAGCCATTTTATCTTTGCCTTGGATCTAAAATTTTGTTCATAAATTTTTCAAATGCATTCTTGTTCAGACCACAATTTTTTATAATTCTTCAGTGATTTTCACATACAGATCCAGAAAATCTGCTTTAGCTGCATTGGGAACTGGAGACAAGAAATTAGCTCTGAGGATTTCAAGGCAATTGAAGCTAGCTTCTGAGAGTAGAGAAAAACTCACACCATTCATCAACAGAGTGGAGGAAGTACTCCGAGCTATTACAGATGCAGAATCTGCAAAGAAGGTCCTTTTTATTTACTTTGTCAATTTTTAGGTGACTTAAGTTTGGAACTCACTTCAATCATACGAAGTATATACGAAGTATATTAGTGATTATGATATTGTCCTTTTCAGGTGTCTGAAGCTATCCAGCTTGGTTCTTGGGCTCTCAAGGAGAACAGAGTGGAAGTCGAAAAAGTTCAATTGTGTCTGCAAGAACTTGATGACTTCAAAGATTCTCAAGAAAACATCCACAATATCCTAGGTGACTGGATCACTGAACTCCTAAAGTTGAATATTATTCTAATAATGATCTTTATGAGTGACTGATAGCAAGATTGTGAGTAGTTACTTGGACATAATGTCAATTGTGCTGATTCTAGATCTGATGTCTCTTGTTTCAGAATCAACATCATATACAGCTGTGGAGGATGAAGATATCGAGGAGGAGCTAAAGAAGCTTGAGTCACAAATTAGAGATGAAAACCTTGAGGTTTCTACATCTAAATCTGAGGATGATGCAATAAGAAATTCAGGGGTTTCAGTTACCCCAGATTCATTGTGTGCTGCCATTGCAGATCTTAAGCTTGAAAGTCAGACTGAAGACCCTATTGACAGTTCAGGAACCTCAAGGAACCATACAAGTCATCAGCTTGAAGCTGCATAGCTGAAGTTGGTTAATGCTGAATCCTTAACGTAACCTGAGTTCCTTTTTACTGCTGAATATACTGTGTGTATCCCTCTGAAGAATTTTCAAACTCAATATGACTATACCTGTAAAAAAAAAAAAAAAAAAAAAAGGTGCAACCCCCAATCACCACTGAGGTTTAAGACCGTCATCTACAGCAGGTCCTTGCAGAGTATATCTCCATAGCCTCTGCCCATATATTATATATATGATCTTCTGTGTGGGCCTTAAACCTTGAGCTGAAGTGGTTGAGTGTTTCGCAATTTATGTTAATGTTGGGATGAGATTCAAGCATAAGCATTGAGGAGTTAAGACTGTATTACGATCACAGTTTATTCAAAGTTGGTTCCTCTTGCTGTGTAATTATAGTTCTCTGGTTATTGGACCGGTCGTCTATGGTTGCAAGTTTACTGAACAGGTTTGGTAATTCTTACGGTCTTACCTCCTTTCCTCGTTCATTTCTGATGGCATTGCTGAAATATGTAGACTGAAGATTGTGAAAAGATTAAGCAGGACGACCTTTTAGAACAGGGGGATATAAAGTTATTTTTTCGTTGTCTCTGTCCAATGTCCATGTTTTATTAACTTATACTCCGTAGTCTTGTAGAGGTACAATAGAACAACTGAAAATGTACTCTTTCTATTCTTCAATAACTGTGTAGTAATCAATATTTTTGGTGTTGTGTGTTATACTTGGAACTTCAGATTTACCAATTGACACTCCACCTGAAGTTTTGAATTAAACTATAGTTTCTTGAGAAAGCATAAAATACAGTATTGATATGTATTTGTAAATATATAACAAATAATAAAATAATGTGAAAGTATGTGAAAAAGAAAGAAGGAAAAAATTGTCACAAAGGACCTTTTAATATCTATTATTTTATGAGAAAGGACATTTGAAAAAAGTGGCAAAAAGAGACCAAAAATGGGTTTTTATTCGCGAGGAGGGACCTTTGCCTGAAAAGTGAGTGTTGACGCCACGAAATGGCAACCACCACCTTGGTCTTCCACGAAATCCCCTTACCCACCCCTTTCACGGCAGCCGCCCCTTCCCCCTTCCCCCCTCCCGCAAACCCCCTTCCCCACCCCTTTCATGGCAGTCCCTCTTCCTCGCCCATTCGTGGCAGCTCCGTCCTCATTTCGAACTCGACAACCCCTTCCTCTAACCCTAAATTCGAACCCCACCGCCCAACAACCGCTTCCCCTAACCTTCGATTTGAACCCCACCCCCTACCCCCTTCTCGTCTACCACCACAGCACGGGTGGGGCAAGGGGGTGGCTGCCATGAAAGGGGTGGGGGAGGGGGTTTCGTAGAAGAGCGAGGTGGTGGGTGCCATTTCGTGGTGGTCAACGCCATATTTCTTTAGTCAACACTCACTTTTCGTGCAAAGGTCCCTCCTCACAAATAAAAACCCATTTTTGGTCCCTTTTTGCCACTTTTTTTAAAGGTTCTTTATCATAAAAGGTCCTTTGTAATAAATTTTCCTATTAATAGTGTGATGGTCTTTATTCTAATATGATCATTAGCTAGTTGTCAAAGTGTCAAATAGTATTTCAGAAGAATATATACGGAGTAAGATTTAATATTATCTCCGTTTCAAATTATTTGCTATGATTAAATATTTTTTACTCAATTTACATTTTATGCTAAATCGCTGTAAATAATTTAAAACGAAGGTAGTATGTTATTATTCTCTAAAATTATTAAAATATCCCATACTTTAGCTTAAGAAGTTAAGATTAATTAAAAATTAAAAACATGATGATGAGAAACCAAATAAGTACTACTCAATCCATGGGTAAGGGTTACTCCTTAGTCCTTACTCCAATCCTCATAACCGATGTAAGAAATTCTAATCCGATACAACACCTTCTCCTTGCTTATATTTTTAAAACGGATCCGATATTCCGATAAGTCGATAAATACCACATCAGATCCACGTAATAACAACATCCCATGCTCCCTTTGAATCGTTGATACTCACATTTCTTTTCTTCCATTAAACATATAAATTGACCAAAATCTCCCATCATTTTCATTTTCTCTCTCTTCGCTAAAATCCAACATCGTGTGCTTCTCATTTTCTCTCTCCTCCGCCGGTAATCTTCTGTCACTACTCTCCTTCGCTTTCTTCCGCCGTTACTTCCGTCATTTCATCGAAACTTGCACTCTTTTCATTTTCTCAATTTCCAGGTTCGTTTTAATTCCTATTCAACTTTTTCTGGGTTTTCTTGAATTGATTTTGTCGTATCGGCATGCAATTATGCTAGATTTTGATTTATAATATCGCAGTTTTAAGCCATTGATTTGTTTATTTGATGAACATTTGGAGATATTTTAGTATTGATCGTAATTTGAAGTTGTATGTCGTCGTCGTTTGATCAGCTTTCTTCTTGATGATTCGAGACTTTTCTTTAATCTTTTATTTAATATTATTATTGTTATTATTATTATTATTTTAATATTTGATTTGTACTTGATTTTGATGTTGGATTCTTTTGTTTAATTTTTTGAGATTTGAGTCAATTATTGAGAAATTGTTTAATACATACATATAATATGATTTGAGATTTCCGAATAAAAGAACATGGTTAGCCCCCTTTTGTCATGTGCCACGGGTTTTCCATGCATGATAGTCATTTTTTCAAGTGACACTACTCGGATTTTAAAAGTACACGTTGAAACGAATCTAACGATATCTCATATATGATAATACGTTGATATTATCAACAATTGAAGTTTTGGGTACGCAAGTGTATCATTTACTCCCTATGTCCTTAAATAAAAGTCAGCATTTCACTAAAACTTTGTCTCTAAGTAAAGTATTATACTCTCATTTCTTCCCTAATTTAATGTTCACTTTTACAATCAAACCCCACTAAATTTTAGTTATTCACTTTTTCTACTATTATTTTTTTTTTGATAAGATCTTATTTTGGCCATCTAGTTGTGTTAAGAAGTTTCATAGACATTGGAATTGAAACCAATTAATTAATTGACAAAAAACAGTCTTAACTAGGGAAACTAGTCCTAACTAGGAAAGCCATTCTTTAAATTGTTCTAAATATTGGTTAACTTGGAATCGTCCCAACTTTGGGGGTGTCTTCTTCAAGCAGTATATGATCAGAATCAATGTGCTTGTGTCATATTTTCATCCGCCTTTCCCTTTTTTCAAACGCGCACACACACGACCCACTGACCTGACCTTCACCTTCTATCTATACTGATATAAAAGTCACGACAAATAGTCAAAGGATAGTACGTGAATAGGGTACAATCTCAATTGTTGTGATAATAAAAGACTGAAGGAAGGAAGTATATGTACCCGAGTTTTTGGTCATACATACGTCATTCACGAGCAGTTAGAGAAGATATCATCGAAGTTGGTACTAGCTGTAGATAATCAATAGATGACAATGTTTTTAAACACAAATGGGCTGTAATGTGAATAATATATCTGCTTGTGGAGGCATATGGTTAAGCTTTGTATGTCTCTATCTTACCTTACACTAAACGTGTCCTCAGTAGCTATCATTGTATTTTAAGGACTAATCCGTTGTTGGTTGTGTGATTTTTTGTAGTTCCTGCAAAGTAGTGGTTGAATTTTTTTGTCAACTTTTGTCCTCTAGTAAATAGCATGTATATATTGTTGTAAGATGTAAAATCATTTGAAGTATTTAGTTTTCCTTCAGTTTCATTGTATCTTGAACCATATTGTCTCTGAATGCAAACTAATTTAGTCCTGTTTGATTTAAATTGTTGGCCTGATACTGGGAATCGTCTTCAGAAAAGTCATCAGAATTTAGTCATGGGTGCTGTTGATAGTCCCAAAACCAATAAAGAAAATCCATTGCCATCAGAGGCAACGAAGATCCTTCAGTCAATAGCTTCAAAATGGAGTGATGTAGCTGATCCAAATGCTTTACAAGTGATTCGACTCAAGGGGGCAATGACCAATGAAGTATATCAAATCAAGTGGCCAACCAAAGCTGGGGAAATGTCTCGGAAGGTCTTAGTCAGAATATATGGTGAGGGTGTGGACGTCTTTTTTAATAGGGAGGATGAGATTAAGACTTTTGAGTGTATGTCAAAGCATGGCCAGGGGCCTCGTTTATTGGGGCGTTTTTCAACTGGGAGGATTGAGGAGTTTATTCGCGCAAGGGTTAGTGTTTTTCAAGCCATTTATATATTTCCTTTTGAATGATCTTTCACACAAATTTCTCTAACATGTTTGTAAGGTTACTGTATTTTAGATTTTTAGGCAGCTTAACATGGGAGATTTTTAAACTTTTTGAATGTTATTGATAAAGCTTTGTCTTGGAATAATGTGGTATTACTAGTTTACATACCTTGTTGGATAACTATACCTGCTGCTAGCACTTGCTAGTTTATCTCATATAGTATGCTTTCAGTCAGCCTTTTTTCAATTTGTTGAGCTTACTAGAGGATCTTCTCCTCTGATTTTCTTATAATATATATTTTGTTTTCTTATAGATTTTAGAGGGGGGGGGGGGGATAGCAAGTCATTAGTTCCTGTTTATTTTATACAAGGGATGTGCTTGTGATAGGTAATAGATTAGTCGAATAGTATTTTCTTAATGCTGACTAATATTGCTTAATGTTCCACTGATATGTCTCTATGAGCCTTTTGTTATTTTAGAGGAATTGGTCTGCATATGACTATTTTGCATGCCTTTTGTAATATGTACTGAGAAGGTTTTGGGATATTTTGCATTATATGGAAATGTTGTTGGGAAAGAAGCTAATAGCTCCTTAATTTTTGAACTTCAGACATTATCAGCAGCTGATATGCGTGATCCAGATATATCTCCACTTATAGCTGCTAAACTCAGAGAATTCCATGATCTTGACATGCCTGGATCCAAAGTTATTAAACTCTGGGATCGATTACGGTAGTTTTCTATCATTTTCCAATTGCTTGGATTATAAGTTGTATACTTGTATTGTAACAATATGTAACTCCTGTTGTTTGTTCTTTGCAACTTTCAGTAATTGGTTGAATACAGCCAAACTATTATGTTCCCAAGAAGAAGCTGAGGCATTTCGCTTGAATGCTCTTGAGGAAGAAATCTCTGAATTGGAAAGGAAGCTTACTAGCAATCACTGCATAGGATTTTGCCACAATGACCTGCAGTATGGTAACATAATGATGGATGAACAAACAAAGTCAATAACTATAATAGTAAGTTTATCTTGTCTGAAGTGGTTTTTCCAAGCACTGTTAGGTGCTGAATTTGACTCACCAAATTTAAGTGGCCCACCCCTTTATGGTGGCTTATTGTTATAGCATTTTGCTGTAAATCTTGCACACTGACAGTCACTGCAATGTCCAAAATGAAAGGGAATTAGCTTTCTCAATGATTATTTTATTCGATTTATTATCTAAAAAACAAAAAAAAAAATGTTTTTCAGTAGTTTAGGAGTTGAATAAGCATCTGTCATGATTTTAGATTAAAATGAGAAGGTTTTCTATTTTTCTTTATTTTCAAGGATAATGTCTTCTTGTATCTCATCTTTCATATTTTTCTACACTCATCACCTCCCATATTGAATCCTCTAATTTTCTTAATTCTGTTTTTGTTTAGGATTACGAATATTCTAGCTACAATCCTATTGCATTTGATATAGCCAATCACTTCTGTGAGATGGCTGCTGACTACCATTCAGAAATTCCTCATCTTCTGGACTATAACAAATACCCTGGTGAGGACTACCTGTGGTTTTCTATCTTTGATGTTATATCTGTTGGATATCTGCCACTATTACTTGGTTACTTACTTGTATTTCTCACATTTCTTTTTCTTTTTTTTTCATGGAAGATTTTCAATCTTTCTCTGCAAATCTGTAATCTACTTTTGTGTTGACTTTATAATGACTTCAGGTTTAGAGGAGCGTCAAAGGTTTATACACATATATCTGAGCTCCTCAGGTACTTATCTTATATTCCTGAATCATTAACTTCCTTGCTAGATATCTGTTCATCATGCCTGACCTCTTTCTGGTTGGGTTATAAATCATAGATGTAAATATGTAATTGTATCTTTGGCATCTCTTTGGGCATTTCTACCTCTGTCTTTTCTTTTCCATGTACTTTTTCAGGGATGATGGTTAATGTACCTTCACTAGATGGAAATATTGAATGGCCTAAATCCAGTTAGCACATGTTCATTTTTAATGCCAACTATATATGAATGGGTTACGTGAAATTGCAGCTGTAGCTGAAGAGAACTTGGAACTTTAATGTAATGTCAACTGGAATTAGCTTTGTCTGTCATTTTAGTTCAAACATCATATGATTATGGGTGCATGGATGGTTATGCAGGAAACCAGTCCAATGATTGTGAAGCTGGACAGCTGCTTGAAGATGTTGAGAAGTATACTCTTGCAAGCCATTTGTGGTGGGGACTATGGGGCATAATATCGGTACTTTCTACTCTACCATTTCCCTCTTTTGTCATTAGAGTACTGCAAGGAAGTCTATCTACTAGAGCATTATGTATCCCTTTCATGAATTAGTTCATCAAACATTGCTTTAACCTCCTTTGCTCCATGTCTATTTTTATTAGCATTAATACTTTTAAGTCACACGCTCCAAAAGCTTAGTTACCTAGCAGAAACATTACCGTAGTCATACAATTCATGTGAAATCACCACTTAACCTCAAGAGGGGAACACACTTTTGTAGTATTGTTACTGAAGCAATAAGTGGGGAGAATTCTCAAGGGTGCAATAAGACTGCATGAGAATTGTGCCTTTTTTAGCTATGGAGTATGTTTTGTAATGTTGCCACTATAATCTTATTTCAAACTTAATTGAGTTGGGGAAAAAAGACTACAGGGATTTTATTTTATTCTGACATAAACTCCATCCAGAGTATAAACTTAGCTTACACTTTTGGAACCACCCCCCCCCCCCCCTCTCTTCCCTTTTTTGGGCAAATGAAAGTAATTTATTACCAAAATAAGGAGAAACAAAACTGCTAAACAACTACAACTTATAGGTTTATTTTCTTTTGCCATAAAGTCCATCTGCACAACATGCTGTCCTATATCATGCTTACAAAGATATACTTTGGATTGGTAATAAAGATTTTTTTTTTTTGAACTATTTTAATTTATTTTTTTTTCAATTATATTATTGAAATATAGCTATAGCTTCTAATTGCCTCATATTCTCAGTGGTAGAACAACAATATGACTCAAATCATCAGTGTGTGGCTGATAATAGTTATTTGTGTCTTTACATTATCATATCTGTATATACTGATTCTATGTGAATCGTTACTTTTCTATTTATCAGCATTATGTGAACGAAATTGAATTTGATTACTTGGAGTATGGAAGGCAAAGGTTCCAACGGTTTTGGCAGAGGAAGTCGGAGCTGTTAGGTTGTTCTTGACCTGCGCAATGCTGGTACGTGAAATTCTCTTTTTTTTTTTTTTCTTTTTTTTTTTTTTTTGATGCATTAAAGATACATTGTACACAACCAGACCAAGTAACTTCATGCCAACAGGCTCACAAGCATACCTTAGCTAAGGCATTATCCAGCTAATTTCTTCTTCTAGTTTATGCTGAGTATTCTGAAATCCTAAGCAATTGTCACATGTTACTGAACATCCCTTAGTAATCAATTATGTAGTAAGCACACAATTTTGAGGGGCTGGGTTATCACAAGCCAATTTTTTCCTAGTCACTGCTGCCACAATCCCTCTCATGTCTTGATACACTTTCCTAATAGAGAATTTATCCTGCTGCAGAACAATCATATCAGATAGATTAGTTACAACCCTTGATCACTTGATCTCCCAACAGGAGCAGACATTTGTGAGACTCTAAGGTTTAGCTGTATCTCAAACTGTTTTTATGAACCCACCTGATCCATGCTATGTTTTTCTTTAGGAAAGTTTATATAGAATTTTGTTAATGGTTGCCTTGTTCCAAGTTGGTAAACATGTAGGATTAAGATCACCTGCTGATTCAGGGAGACACAATGTTTCCTAAGCCACTAAAGCCCTTTCGGAAACCCCTGAGGTGCCAGCCCACAAGAATTTACGAAAGGGGTTTTGCAAGTTGTTTGAATAAGCTCGATACATTATGTGGTAAAGGGAACACTTGACTCCCATAAGCTTGTACCCCATAAACAATGTTATATCAGTTGAACCCTCCCTGCATAGGACAGCAACTTTAGAGATCCCAATTATCAATTTTTGAAAGAATTTTCTTGAGTTTATATATAGTATTTCTCAGATCATTAGCAAGGTGCTCCAATAATATTCCATTTGGTTGCCGAAAAAATATGTCATGTGATTATTGCATAGGGTGTCGATATCAATGTTGTTTCTATTTGGGATTATTAATGGTATGACTGTATGAGTTTCAAGGGAAGTGTTTTGCTTCTTTAACAGATATTGCCCCCTTAAAATAAAGTTACATCTTTAACCTTTTTGCATGGAGATTAATGAGTGAAGCTGGAGAGAAGAAAGTGAGTGTGTTTTTGAGGCTCAAGCTCTCTAGAAGTAAAGAGTTAACACTAGTAGTTGTTTGGTAGAATGATATTATGTTTGTTATGTAGTTTAAGGCTTAAGGGATAAAAAGAAGGATAAGGATGGGGGTGAAACCGCCTTTATATCTCCATTTCTTTACTTAGGGAGGGGGTGGTTTGGGGGTCAGTACTTAGAAATGTGGGTGAAAAGACTTTAACTGTTGTAATTAATTGGCTAATCATCCTCGTTGTTTTCTCAACTCATACCAGACAAGGGACAAGATTTATGGATTCCCTATTATAAATTCTCTATCCCTATCCATTTCTTTATCCCCATTTTATTCCAAACATTTGTTCATTACTAGTTGTTACAAGTAATTCTAAGTGTATTCTACTGTGTTGCAGGCAGATGCGAGTGGTATAGAGATTTAAAAGCGAGCAGAGTGCTTTTTTGGCTGATGGAGGTGTTGATGACTACTTTGCTTGGTGCTTGTAATTAGCAAGAAACATAAACTTTTATAGGTGTTCTTTGTTCATACTCTTCATAGCTTGCCTTGGAGGAGCATAAATCAAAATGTGATGTAAATTCTATGTCTGCATCCCTGAGACCCTGACTAATCTCTAGTTCCTAGCCATTTAGTGGCTTCTCTTCGGCATTTTTGAATAGTGCATATTAAATGCGTAAGGGCTAAGTTGGCTGACATACGTTCTTTTCGCTCTCTCCTGTATTGTAAATATGTTTTCTAGTGTGATAGGTTTAACCTTTCTCTTTTGTCTTAAGCAGTTGCACATACAGTTCGGCATTTGAGAATCCTTTTATCAGTGAACATTTTAACCTAGTCTTGCTTATTACTCTGTACTGTTAGTACAATCATAAATTGGTGAATACTTTCCTTCCAAATCATGCTAATGGATCGTTATCTAGGTGATACAAGTTTAAAGTACAGAGGAAATGTGGCTTTATTACTAGCTTTTTATATTAATTTTTTTATATAAAAAAACAGACTTATACAGTATTTGTACTTGTTAAACAACATTTGATTAAATGGAATAACAGTAATTGGTACCTGCTTTACATTGCATTATTCACCTATTTTTTGCATTATTAACCTGTTCGTTTGATTCGAGACCTACAACGGCAACCAACCTCGCATTCACAGCTGAACAACCGATCCTTGAGCTACAGACTACCATCCATTATCCTTTGCTTCATTCCACTTCCATTCAACATCTTTATGATGATTAAGAAAGTTGAGACATTAATACCCATTGTTGTGACATAACTTTATATGGTCAATTGTGACTGTAACTTGAAAGAGTTTGTGACATATAACTTCATATGGTTGATAGTGACCGTAAGAGTTTCGACATCATAGTACCTGCTGCTTATGGAACCCTAGTTGTTTATGTATTTTCTAATTGTTCACAATTAGAAAATAGTACCTGCTGCTTATGGAAGTATTTTCTAATTGTTACACAATTGTAATTCTCTACCTGCATGGTGGGTTTTCCAAAATTCAACAACTAGGGTTCCATAAGCATGTTGATTGATAAGACAAAGATTACATGTTTAAATTAGGTGATGGCAAGGTCAGAGTATTTTTTTATTTTTTTTTTAATGTAAGATACGGGGGTCCCCATCCTATCACATGAATTTAAGGGATAAGGATCGAACCCCTAACCACTTGGAGATGGAGGGACTAACCGTCCCTCTATTTCCTATCAGGCTATCATCAAGTATTAAATAGGTGTGGATACCTTGCTGAATGATGGACAATGGGATAAAGATTGTTGTATAAGATTTTGTATATGTTATGGGTGATAGGTGGGATGAGAATTATTATATTTATACTTGTGGATTGCTAAACACCGCCATAAAAAATGATCACCACTGCTAACATTTGGTGTGAATGGACAACCATACCCTTACTAGTTCACCACCCCTTATCCTCTCTGGCGACCCACAACCCGATCTAACCGGCGACAACCACCACTACCCTTATCAGCGACCCACCACATCCCCCTCAATGACGACCCACCACCTTCCCGTTGGCAGGAAGGTGGTGGTTTTTTTTCCGGCAATTGCAATAATCGAAACCCAAAACCGGTTACCGTGTGTTTTGGGTGTTTTTGTCCCTCGGGAGAATTACAGCTCGAAAACTAGTCCTGACTGCGCCTGTACCCGCAAAACAACGGAGACTCCGGGTGGTTGGAGCTCCTTCTTCGATGATCAAGTTAGGACACGAAGGAGAATATGAAAAAGGTGCGGAAAGTAATGTGGGATCTTCTCGGATTCCGAGATCAGGTGTTTTCTCTCATGTGAGAGAATTTAGGGTAGGCGTAATAAATGATTAAATGTGTTGAAAAATGGGGGATATCTCCCTATTTACAGGGTCGTTGGGAAATGTGTCCTCTCTTAGGTCATTTGACCTAGATTTGGTGGGTTGCGCCGTTTTGCGGCGTTCTAGGGAATTGGGCATTGAAGGCTGCAATTCTATTAGAAGGTATCTAAGGCTGACACGTGTTAGCTAGTAACTGGCCCAGGTGGACCTGCTCAACCTTGACATGTGGTCCCCTCTGATTGGTCCACATGGATAATTAATTCTTGTTTGATTTTATTAAACTCGTTTTCATTATCATTAATTGTCAATTGTAGATGCTAAAGTCATAACAATAGGTCAACAGCTTCGCAAAAACTAGGGTGAGAACAAATATGGTTTAAAAAAAAAAAATGGTTATTGACCAAATTTTTGGTACCAACTTAAAACCGACTCAAGTATTGTAAACCGACTCAAATAGTGAACTGCTAAACAACGCTCCCATAATCGGCCAAAAAAAGGAACCAGCCTTTCCCCAAAAATAAATAAATAAATAAATAAAGGGGAGTGCTAAACGCAACCTGACTTTACTTAGCGCAGCCTCTATTCCACTCATTTATTAGATGTAGGGAAAAAATAACCATTTTATATTTTTTCCTCTCAAGTAATCTCTAATAACAAGAGTGCATTAATTTAACTTAAAATACATTGAATTTGCAATGGGTAATGATTTTTACATTAGCCTCTTCGAATTTGAAAAGAATTATACGAATCTATTATGTGTAGAATCAATAAAACCATTTTTCATCCTTCAAAAAAAAAAAAAAACCACTTTTTTATATTTCGTTCAAATTGTATGAAATGATTGAGCCTATTTCGTGTGTCACCCAACTTCATTCGATTCGTGTTCATATTCATTAGATCTCGGAATATTGTTCGCTAATTGACTATGTAAGTAATTCAAATAAACAAAAATATAAATTTATGGAAATTAGTTGTGGAAGAAGGTGGAAAGGAAAGCAGGCAAAAATGTCGTGAAGATGATTTTAGCTTAGAAGGGTATTTATGGTATTTAGGAGGGTGTATAGTAGTAACTAGAGGTTGCGTTTAGCAATCATGTAAATAAATTAGGGAATCAGCCAAACCGGTTGATTTATTTTCCAATCCTCAATATCCCCTCCGACAATCTCGTCCGCCATTAGAGCCACCTTAATCAAACGCAATCACACACCAGAAAATCCCTTTCTTTCAATTTAGGGTTTCTCAAATTCGCTCTTCAGGTACAATCGATTTTTCCTAAACTCTTTCGAATTAATTTCTTTATCTTCCCTAGGGTTTATTCAATTGGGTATAAAATTCAATGGGGAAGAACGAATTTCTAACCCCAAAAGCAATCGCAAATCGAATCAAAGCAAAAGGTCTCCAGAAACTTCGATGGTACTGTCAAATGTGTCAAAAACAATGCCGAGACGAAAACGGGTTCAAGTGTCATTGTATGAGCGAGTCTCATCAGAGACAAATGCAGATTTTTGGGCAAAACCCAGATCGAATCGTAGATGGGTATTCAGAGGAATTCGAAAGTACGTTTCTTGATCATATGAAAAGGAGTCATAGGTTTAGTAGAATTGCTGCAACTGTTGCATACAATGAGTATATAGCTGATAGACATCATGTTCATATGAATTCTACTAAGTGGTTGAGTTTGACTGAGTTTGTTAAGCATTTGGGGAGAACTGGGAAGTGTAAAGTTGATGAGACCCCTAAAGGTTGGTTCATTACTTATATTGATAGAGATTCCGAGACCCTTTTTAAGGATAGGATGAAGAATAAGCGGATTAAGGCGGATTTGGCGGAGGATGAGAAGAAGGAGAGGGAGATTATGAAGCAGATTGAGCGGGCTGAGCAGTTGATGCCTATCGCGGAAGGTGAGGGTGAGGGTGAAGGTGAGGAGAGGGTGGACGAGAAGGAATTCCCAGGTGGGAAAGTGGCATTTGCGCTTGGAGCCGGGTTGTCGAAACCTGTTGGGGTAGGAGGGTCAGGGGAGGGGCCGAGGGTTGTGTTTGAGGATGTCGCGGAGGGGGAGAAAGCGAAGAAGAGGACTAAATATGGTGATGGTAATGCAGCTGTAAAGTCAGCTTTGGAGGATATGATCAAGGAGGATGAGAAGGTTAAGGAGCGTCATAATCGGAAGGATTATTGGTTGTGTGAGGGGATTGTTGTTAAGGTTATGAGCAAGAAATTGGCTGAAAAAGGGTATTATAAGAAGAAGGGGGTTGTCAAGAAGGTTATTGAGAAGTATGTTGGTGAAATTGAGATGATTGACACCAAACATGTGCTTAGAGTGGATCAAGCTGAGCTTGAGACCGTTATTCCTCAGATTGGTGGTTTGGTGAAGATAGTTAACGGGGCTTATCGAGGAATGAATGCTCGGTTGCTCTCTATTAATACTGACAAATATTGTGCCAAGGTCCAGATAGAGAAGGGTCTATATGATGGAAGAGTTCTTCAAGCTGTGGATTATGAAGACATCTGCAAACTTGCTTAGTGAAGAGGACAGATTGTGCCAGCCATCTCATCTTTGTAATGTATTGCTGAATTTGCTGGTTGATTTTATCTTACTCCTGATGTTATCACAATGCAATTGTATTTTTCTTTGCAGCACATATGAAACAATCCTTTTTGCTATTTATATTCTCAGTAATTGTTCTTCAATGGTGAAATTTGGTTATAGATGGTTTTTTGGTATATGTATCTTTTGTCAGAACTTATAGTGTGTGTCATTTGCTCTTGGATTTTACTGTAATCTGTCATGAGTGTGTTTCTGGTGTAGTATGTCTAAGCTGAGATTCCCATTTTTAGTTTCACAGGTTACTATTTGTATGCTTTGTCTCAAGGAATTTCTCTCTTGTGATAGTAGATACTCTGCATTTAGTTTTCTTCTTATACTTCTATGAGTTCTATCAGCGGTTATGATCACTGTAAATTCTTGGATAGAGTTGTTATAAAGGCATGTTGATTATTTTTCATTTATTTCATTTGAAGGAGTATGACTGTTTGAGGCTAGTTTGGCACCTGCACCCTGTTATATATGATGCCTTTTGCTTTCCTTGTTCTCATATCCCATTTGACCTATTTCTGATGTATAGTATTACTGCTTGTCATGTTAAAAACACTAAACCTTTTGTTATACATAGCATATGCTGTTATAAGTTTGAAGTATTCAGATAATGCCTCGACTGTAAATGATGTCTCTGTGCTAGTGTGCAGTACTAAGTCAAGAATGTACAGTTCTTGCCTATAGCTTGTTTATTATGCTGCCACCATTTGCACCACGTGTGCTAGGCATGTGGGAATATTACTTACATATTCACATTGTTTATGCTTATTTTATAGGATACTTGAAATATGGTTTCAATCGAGAAGAGAGGAGTGTTGTGTAATGAGAATGGGCTCCTGCTGTTCAGTAAGTTTGTTACAGGTTTAAACAAACTTAAATTTGGTTCAAGCTGAGATTTTTGGTTTTGCTTAAGATTTTTTGCTAGCTTGGGATATGGAGGGGTGAAAAGCATTACTTGAATATTAGAATTAGAGGGAGACAAGGAATTAGGAAGAGACTCAAATTTGCATAATTATAAAAAACATCTGAGAGATTTGAGAGGAAAAAAGGAGTGAAATGGGTAAACAAGTAAGCTGAGGCTTATAATATCAAAGCCATAAAAAAAGTGTTCTAGAGAAAGAGGAATGCGGATAAGTAGGGGGAAGAGAGAGGGAATGACTTCAACAAGGAGGGGAGAAAGAATGGCAGGGTGAAAAGTGAGAATATATGCCATGCAGAGAGGAGGGAGCAATAGACCTTAATAGAGTGTAATTGAGGTAAAGCTATGCATTTTCACCGGTCCATAGTCTCCATACCTCACATTGGAAGATTGGAGTGTCGAGTATTACATGGATGTGAAACAAAGAAGAAAGTAAATATGGGGGTAGGGAGGGGTAAATAGCAACTCTTGAACATTAGAATTAGAGAGCACTAAGGGAAGTAGGAAGAGAGTCAAATTAATTGAGAGGAAAAAAGGAGTGAAATGGGAGAACAAGTAGGCTAAGGCTTACTTAAAATACCAAAGCAGAATTGATCTTCGTAGATGTCTGCTGCACTCTGAAAGCACGCTGAAAGCAGAATGTGGACAATTTTTTTTGAAGAACCTCTTAATTCAGGTGTGATTCACTTAGTTCAACGGCAAACAAGTATCTTTCTGTCTTTACTTTTTGCAACAGTGCATATTAGTTTAATTTTTATGAGTTACATAGATTTCATTTCAACGAAGGAGTCTAGATAAACTTTATTATGATGATATATTCTTATTGATGTATAACTTGAACTAACATTTTGGTACTCTTAATCTTACAATGAAAGCTGGTTGCAAATTGGTTTATTATTGTACGTGTATGTCTTTGGAACCCAATGGTAGAGGAAATGTACGAGGAAGATTTTGGAGAATCTGAACTATTGATTTTTAAATCTTCACTAGAAAACACTCCCATATTAGCATGGGTAAAGTCTTGGGGATCTTAAGACAGGGGAGAGGATATGCTGGAAAGCTCAACGTCAGTACTCTACAATGCTCATAATTCGAAGAGCAATGTCAACAACGGTATTGATGCTCTTGGAAATAATGACAGCACTGGGATTTACGGTAATTATAGGACTCTTTCCTGACCCAAACGGTGGAGGGCATGGACATCCACATTTCATCTGAAAATTGCGTGGAGTTGTGTAAATTAATTTGAATATACTGTTGTAGATTTCTCTCGGGAGTATTATGTACTATGGCCTTGTTTGGTAGTAAGCTTATTAGGGGCATATTAGCTTATTTGATTAACTTTAGCTGATTGACTAGTCAAACAAGCTAATACAAGTATTTGGTAGTAAGCTTATTGAAAGAGCTTATTCCACTAAATAAGCTCTTTTTGAAAAAGCTCATTTTAGGAGCTTTTTCAATTAGCTTATTTATTAATTATTGTGAAATGACATTTATAACCTCATTTAATTTAAAATCCTATCTAAACTACCTACCCCACAATTATCTTATTGGTCATTTCACATACTCAATCACCTTTAAGCTATCAGCTATTTACCAAACACTTTTATATAATCAGTTAATAAAATAAGTTAGTCAAATCAGTTAATAAAATCAGCTAGTCAAAATCAGCTAATTCAATCAGTTTCAGCTTTCAGCTTTCTCCCAAACAGGGCCTATATGTAATATAGAAGTTGGGTTGGAGAAAATATCACGTGTCTGTACAAGATAGGGATCATATATGTAATTTTTGTTTTCACATGTTGGTAAAATAAAACAGCAGATTATAAGTGTAAAAAATTTGAGTTTACAAATAGTCTCTTTACTTCTATATTCTTGTATAGACATTGATTATAAAGATTGATTTACGTTAAATTTTCCATTTTTAGTTATCGCAGTATCTGTAACATACATAGCGGACGGGGAAGAGTAGTGGAGCACGGTTATGCCAAGCACAAAAATGCCTCCAAATTGTACTTCAAGAATGCCAATAGTCATCTACATTTCATTAGTGTTTGTTAAGTGAAGATCTCTATATTATGAATTATACGAGTATCATCTGTAGTAGAGGTTGCTTTACAGGACTAAAAAAAATTGCAGAATTATACAGTATCGAGTAGCAAGATAAATTATCTAAGAGACATTCTCTGCATTTGAAACAGAAGGCTCTAGCTCAACTTTAAATTCAACGGGCACTGATGGAACTTCGGTGGCGGAGGTTTGAGACTCGGTTGCTGAGGAGGTATCACTTTGGCTAGACTCAGTGGTTGAGGAACTTTCGCTTGGGCTAGGTGCAGAAACTTCAATGGTTTCCGTGGGCTTAAACTTGTTTACATAGTAGCTTAGTGATGGTCCAGAATAGACAGTTGTTTGTATCTGGGGCGCATTTTTACCAACCTGAAGCAGGATTGATGACGCACCTGCAACAATGAATAGGCCAAGAAAAGCTGCAATAGCTGATGTGTTCTCTGCACCGTCAGAAGAAGAACCTGCAGTTCCTGAGCTTATAGCGCTTTCTGCCACATATACCACGGGCTGCAGAATTTTTATAAATGTTAGATTTTAGCAAAAACAGTAAGCAAGATCTGGACCATGAGTTGCTGAATGTTCATGGAAGCAAATATACAAGTGGAGTCCAAAGAGCTAAAAGCAAAATAGGCTGCCATATTCTATGAACAAAATTTAGAAGCGGCTTATGCATTCGTGTAAAACCTTAAAAATCCTCCATTACTTGTGATCAGACAAGTTTTACCCGTTCCGTACAAGAGCCTTTTTTTTTTTTTTTTTGACAAAGTGGAAAAGGAGGCTATACTCCAACCGACTCGACACCCACAACTAATACAATGAAAGTTAGCCATTTAGGATTGTATCTTCTTAACAAATCATAGAGTGGGGAGTACAGGAGGGATAAAAAAAATGAAAAAAGTATACAAAGGAAGATGTTAAGTGATTCCAAATTACTTTTTGTCAATTTTAGCTTTGAGATAGAGGGAATACTAGTGTTCAATTGAAGCAAAGCAACTTTCGGGAAAAAAGATGTATTCTGAAAATGGAAAACTGGTACATGATTCACAATATGTTAATGAAATTTTGCATTGATGAGGGAAGACAGCCAAAGTACATACTGTCCACGACTTAATTCTGTCAGATCAATCAGGATGAAATCAGTAGGAATATTATCACTTAAAAATAGATGCATACTAGTCAACGAGCAGCCTGATTGAGAGGTGATTCTATTTCTACCAAATATATTCAGTTTCTGGGGATGTGAACAAGTATAATGATTTAATACCAATTACAAGTTCTATGCAAAAAAGAGAGCAGAATGTAGTTCAAAACCACCGACCTCAACTGAATATATATTTGTTTGGCCCGCTGTATCTTTCTCTATATACCCTGTCCAACCCTTTTTCCGAGGTGGAAATGTTCCCACCACCTGGGTCTTCTCTTCAGCCAACCATTCCATGCTAACCTTTCCTACCTGTTCATAAAGCAGCCAAGAAAATGATTTGTCACAATAATGACAATTTATTTACAAAGCTTCAGCTCAAGAATAAGGAGAAAGAAAGCAAAACATGACCAATGTATAGGACTCACCTGAACCTCAGGTGAATCAGGTCAAAACTTAAAAGTGGATAAGGCATATAGCTAAATTGACAATGATCCTGAACAAAACCTACTAAATCAGCAGAGATTGCATACAGTTTGAATTGATCAACACAGTTAAAACACCAAACATTACACGATTGTCCTGTGAAGCAGGTTGATGCAGAAATTTTGCATTGCAAAGAATTCAAATGGAGGTCATAAGCATGAAATTTCCAGTTTATTCCAAGCTCTATGTTGGTTTTGCACCATCATTGGGCAAGCCCTACTCATCTGGAAACCTTGATTTCCCACTTCATTGCTGCCAATCCCACGACTCCACGAGTGAGCAAAACAAGGGACTATTTTTTTTTTTTAATAATTATTATATTTATCCTAGTCACTAATTTGTGTCTTTACAAGAATAAGCTAGTTGGACATTGCCTTAGCATGTGTTCAGGTTTATTTTTTATGGGACTATGTCCTGTTATTATGTTTATTGTCACTTCACATTCCTACGTAATTTGCCACTGGCGAGCCCTTCCTAAGATTCAAATGACTTTTGCGTCCTTCAATAACAAACAACCAAAGCATACTTGAAAGGATCAGATTGAAGCTTAAGCTTGGTATGGTCATTACAAATCTCCTTAGAAAAAAAGGAATTCGATTTGCCAAGAGGTGAACACTGGGGGTTGTTTAATATCAGGAAATCTTTGTTTCATGTTGGTAGTTTGATTACTATTCAAATCTAACCTTTGGTTAATTGATAGCGGTCCTCATCTATCTTAAAACATTTGTATATATAGACTCAAAACATTTGCATATATAGATATTAATCTCATCTTGGCACAATATTCATCACATATCCAAGACAAACTATGAACTATTAGCTATTGTTTTCCTCAAGTCCTCAACTATGTTTGCTACAAAATGCAAATGATACATATAACTAATCTCAAATAGCTTTAATTACATCAGACTAAGCCAGTGGTTGATAAGTAACTATTAGCTCTGCTATGTATTTTGGGAGTTAACTCTAGATTCCAGCCATTCAGATACAATATCAATGCAATATTAAATGATATTTGTTAGTGTCAATACAATACTAAAAGTCGAGTTATATGCACAATACCAAACTTCATATTTATTACTCTCTATCATTCTACAACATCAATGCAAATTTAACCAAAGATACCAATTTTCTTACTTTAAGTGGAAACTGGAAATAGTTAAAACAACTTATAATTGTTTTAACGGTTTTTGATGCTTCCCATGAGATGAATACATCCTACAAAGTTGAGTTTTATGAAACAAATCTACTCCTTGAAAGTATTATACAAGCTGCTTGTTAAAATCAAATTTAGTCGAACTTCCAGTAATGTTAATCTCAAAAACTGGCAACAATAACCAAAAAGCTCTTAACGTGTTCCGCAAAAGGAAACACACCAATTGATCCTTAAATACTATCAAGTTCAAACCTTGAAGTCGTACATCCGAGTATATAATGGAAATTGCTGGCATCTATGACATTGAATACTAAACACAGAATTTGAAATTGGAATGAACTAAACCGCTCATTTTTTATCTATAAACACCACCCTATTATCATTTTTTTTACAGGAAAACCCCATTTCATACAACAAAGTTAATGATCCCAGAGTATTTATAACTAAGATAAAAGGCAAAATTAAGAAATACCCATCAAAGAAAAATCAAGGATTCAACAAAGGGTATTAAAAAGAGAAAGAGAGAAAGAGAAACCTCTTTTTCAGGGGCGCATTCTTCGGCATTGCAATCATCAGACTCATTAGAAGAAGCTCGAATTTTGAATTTGGAAACATCAATTCGCCCAATTTTCTTGCTCAATTGATTGTTCTTGAATGAGAATGAACTTGAATTTGTTGCAACTGATATTACTGACCGCGAAACACACGCCATTGCTTACCCCTCTTGCCGGAAGAGAGAGAAAAAGAGAAAGAGGGGTAATTTTCTGACACCACAATTACTCAGCTTGAATTTAACAATTGTTTTTGAAAAATGATTTTCTGAAAGAGATGATTTTGCTTTTTTTTTGGGGAGAATTTCTGAAGTTGTGAGCTTCCCTTGAGTAATGAACAACTTTTCTAGTTGTTGTATATGGATTTTGAGTGGCTTTTATTTGTGATGATAGACAGGCCACCTAGTCACTTGCCCACTCAATTCTAAAATAATTTGAGCTTCAAACATTTTTTTTTTTTTTTTTGGAAATTTCATATTTAACGAAAAAGTTTTTCTATAAGCTAAATATGTGAATATATCTTCTCTCACAATATAATCTATGTCTCAATATACGAGTACATTTTTATGTTTACCAGCAATCAATTTTTTGTGAATGCCAATTTGTGTAGTTAATACAAGCACTAACTCCGAATTTTTTTAGTTGCAACACTTTGCTAAATTAGAAATGTCACAACAGTTGCAATACAATATGATTGGAAAGTATTTTTATGTCAAAAGTTGTACTATAACCCTTATTATAATCTCATGGCCCACTAAATTATACTCTTAAACATTTTAAGTGTTTTAAATCACAAGTGACCCACTTTTCTTAAATATCGTGAAAAAGGGTGTGTTGCAAGTATTAAGAAACGAAGGATGTATAAGTTTTTGAAAGTGATATTACCCTAGAGATTGAATTTCTTCTACTCCGTACATCAATGTCCTCTTCAAAAATCAAATTTAAATACAAGTTTTTATTCTTTCTACGGAATATTTTCATTCCCTCTTCAAATATCAAATTTAAACCAAAAATATAATCCGACTAAATTCCAATATGATCTAAACTAATTTGGAATTCAAATCAATTTCACAAATAACGCAATATAATCAATGTTATGATTCTGTTTATTCTTAACCCAAAATGGCAAAATGTTTGAAATTCAACCTAGCTTGGCTTAAATAGAACTAGAATTGATAGATGAACCAAATTCGACGTCAACCAGATTAATCTAAATAACTCAAGGTGATAAAAAAAAATTTGGGTCTGATTGGGCCTTAACGTCAAAAAAGTAACAGGATTGTCGAGCCAAATCGAGATTTTCCCGGCATGTTTAGATTTATAATTAAAAATATATATCTAGGCTTGTCCAAACTCGCCCTATTTTTAAATCGGGCTGATACTGATCACCTATAGAAATAATCCAAGTCAACTAAAAATGAATTAACGAACCCAATCCAATCTTAACCGGCTTGACCCATATAGATTAAAAAAAAAAAAAAAAAAAAAAAAAAAAAAAAAAAAAAAAAAAAAAAGCTCAAACACCCAAATTGAATGAGCTAGAGATCATTCCATAGGAGATTGATTAAAATCAAGACTCACTTCACAAAACCTTAACTTTGCACTTGCACAGTTGCACAGAAAAAGGATACTCTCCTCTCCTCTCCTCTTAAACCCACACTCTCCAAATACCAAAATCCTAGTTGGGATTTCTTCAAAAGTGGAAAGATAGTGAATTCATGGCATTCAGATTGGGATTACAGCGAAATTTGCAGGGAAAAGTTGATGGATGCCTGCATACTGTCAGAAGATTTACTCATGCTTATGCACTTCCACCATCTTTTGGCAATTCAATTGACCCCATTTCATCGCCCCCTTTAATTCTTCCTGAAGATGACACCAATTCTGTTCATGGCGGCGGATTCATGGACCTAATGGCTGTCCCCAAAAAGAAGGTCAAAGATTAATTTTTTAATTTTTTTTTTGTTTCTGTTTGGTTTAAAAAATTTAGGGTTTTGAATCATATAATGTTGTTTGATTGATTATTTATTCCAATTTTGTTGTTCTTTGCGATTTTCGGTTGCAGGGCTATTAGGGTTTAAGGAATTAAGTTTTGACAATTTTTTGGGTTTAGGGTTTTAGCAGGTGTGCTACATTGTTGGTAATTTGTGTCGATTGTTCTTTCTATGTGATTTATGAGCTTCAATTTATATGTGTTTGCTAAATTTTCGAGTGAATCGTCTATTTGGAAGCATGATGATACATCATGTCTGCAATGTGTATTGATTTACAAGATAGCTAGTTGATGCTTCATTTTGATTCCAATTTTTCTGAATTCTTTGCTGTTGGTTATTGCCTACATTTTCAAAAATTGTTGAATTTTCCAAAGTAGGGAAACTCAGTATGAGCTACGAATACTAAGTAAATGGTTTCAGGTGTTGCATTCCAAATCTTATTCTAAGGTGTGAAATAAATTGTGATTGTTGCATTTTCTTTTTTGGGTGTAGTTGTTAGCAAAAAAGGTTGAAGCAGTTTGTTGATTCTTGTAAGAGTACTCAATTCAAGCAGCTAGTTTGAGTGTAGTTATTGTCAATTTGTCATGGTTGGCATGGATGATACTTTTTGAATTATATTTTCTTTGTTTCTCATCCTGTTTGTACAGACATAACATCATGATAGTTAAATTTGAAAATGGATATACGAAGGGCTAGTGCTAGTGTAAATTCATAGTGGAATTACTGGAATATGTAAATCTGTGTATTGGTTAAAAATGTGATAGACTGAGATGCCAGGTTGCTTAGTTTATCTTAATGTTCCTCTCATGTTGCCACTGACACCGGAATTAGCTGTTTTTTGGAAATAGGCTGGTTTTGTTGTCAATGCTGCTAGTTACAAAATTGTGATGTCACTATTTAACAAACTTTTTATGCTGTTTGTAGAAGATAATGTTGACAGAATGACAGGTGTATGTACTAAAGATGTTAGGACCTGTTTAAGGTAGACACTTTTGCCTGTTGCATGGTTTATAAACGTAAATCTTATTTGCTTGATCAGGTTTCAAAATACAAGAGAGGCATAAGAAATGGGCCAAAGGCTCTGAAACCTACTCCAGTTATAGTCCGATGCAAGTAAGGCATTCATCTGATATCTATCTGAAACTTTGATCTTTGAGTTGACAAGAACTGTGTTTATGAACTGCATATAAGATATGTACTCTACTTCCCTTTGGATCTTCTGTGGAGTTACAACTTACAAGTAGATAAGCGTTTTGATTGGGATAACTTTTCGCAACTCTCGTAAGATAACCATATGAAAATCATGCTACTTCACAAAAGTTTAATATAGAGGGGGTGTGTAAGTGTGTTACACTCATACACTGTGAACTTATTCTCCTAATTTGATATCATATCCATTTTATAATACACCAGAGTGGACAGTGAATTCAGTGGCATAATTAGGTTGCATGCATATTGGCATTTCTGTAGCAACTAGCAAGTTCTGCTTTTCTTTGAAGCAATGGGTTTTTATTTGCTTCCTTTTCCCTCTGCACCAGGCTAAACTTCACATTTGGATTGACATGGAATATATACAGTATTAAATGTTTATAACAAACTTAGTGTGAAGAGAGGAAAAACAATTTTCAGCAAAAGTGTTGGTTAAGAACAGGAAAATATTTGATGAGATGGAGGGAAGAAACAGAAAAGTCTGAAAAGGAAGTGTGAAAAACTGAAAATCATTTTGACAACCTAAATTGGAAAGTGTGAAATGTATCTTTTTTATGGAGTGTTTCAAGATATTCTCTGTTACTAAGGATATATAATAGAGATAGATTTAGAGAAGATGTGTTATACTAGGAGCAAACAAGCAATGATAAAAATGTATATCTTGGACTGTTTAATCTCACTAGCATTTTTCATGATATTTTGGGACATCCTGAGATTTTCTATCTAAACAAAGAGGAAGTTTAAAAAAAAATCACCTGGGTCACAGATATTGATCAAGATCATTGTAAAATGCCTGTTTGTATATTAGTTTTGCGATATTTCGCTAATTTTTAATCGTGGTTGCAGTTGTATTCATATTTTAACCTTTGCTATTGCCTGTTGGCTGTGTAGGGGTTGTGGTCGTGTGAAGCTGCCACATTTCTACTGTTGCAGCGGCCGCAGTGAAGATTCTGGCGAGAGAAGTGATGCAATCAATTAATTGTGCTCTTTGCTTTTTAGAATTAAATTTTGTTCCAACCCCACACCCTTGATGGAGTGAAATTCAGAACTTGCTATAGTTGAATTTGCACGGATATGATCATAGCATCTGCTTATTTCCTAGGGTATCTGTATTTTTCAATATGGTGGTGAAATACGAAAATGTGGCGCTCATGTTTAGGTTAACTCATGATATATCCTCTGAGTTGTATTGTTTTATTGAAAAATCCAAGTGATAAAATAAAGACATTTTCTCTTATGACAAGGTTTTTTTTTTTTTTTTTTTTTTTTTTTTTGTCCTACATGAACAAAGGTTTGTTATTGATTAAGATAGTGTAATACTGTAAGGTAACTCGATCGTATATTCGTATATCCAAGCAAAGATATGGGAGAAAGAAATTAGTTTAATCAAGGCAAAATGTGAGTAAATAATTGTATGTTCAAAGTTCAATTGAAGCTATTTTCTTACCATCAAAAAAAAAAAGTTGAAGCTGTGGTTTAAATTTAACATAAAATTTCCTTGTATATGAAACGGTACTTCGTACAAAATTTCAAATTTCTGATTAACATTATCGAGGACTTCATGTTATTTGTCCCAAACTCTACCAAGTCCAATTGCCCAAACTATGTGAAAGTTTTCAATGATGAATGATAAAAGGAGTCTATCTAAATACTCACAAATCGTAAAACAAAGAGTTTCCAAATGACGTGATCATGTTGTTTTTGCAACTGAAGGCAGAGTTCTTAGGAGAGAGAGAGATGGCTTGCGAACAGTATGATTAAGCAGGATCATTAGAGTTAAAAGAGTTAATGCTCCAGCCTGATGAGCTGTGCCAAGTGAAACCGGAACGTATGACAACAAAGTTGAAATTCCCAGAGTAACCTGCAAACAGAATCACGCATTTCATGAATTAAAAGTATCAGGGTCATTCATGTAATACATACAAAAACAGCACGAGTAACCTGCAATTTGAATCAGGCAATTTGCAGAAGTGAAAAAATAAAGTATTTGGCACAGCTGAACATATGCAAGTATATGAAAGTTTTAATTCACCTGCAGACCAGCAATTCCAAGAGTACTGCCAACCAAAGATCTCACAGCAGGATGGATATCCAGCTTCCTTGCTGCCCACCACAAACCGCAGATTGATGCCAGGGTTGCAGTGGCTAAGATACGATGATCCAACTGCAAGACATAGTAATGCAAATTATTTAACTTTCTAACTGATCTAGAGTTACTTGAGGGTCATAATAATGTTCTTCACAAACTGAAAATTTAATTTTGTTTATTTATCCAACTAAAAGTAAGAGTAGATTTTGGTCAGCTAGATCTCAAGGGACTACAGTTCTACAAATGCATATAAAATGTCATCTACACACTAGCTCTATTAAGAGGATATACAAGACTTTTGATTCTAGTTAATTCAGTTACCAAAATATAATCCTGCTAAGGTTGCATTACCCTACTGGAAAATTTTTACTCAAGGGTCGTTGTGTTGGCATATGTGCTGAGAGATCCTATTAAGGTTATTCATTGCAGTTGTTGGGTTTGAATAAGGCTATCACTTATAAGTACAGTTGCAAGGTTTGGAGCAATCCTAACTATTGAGTCATTTACTTATTGAATTATGCAGTATGGTATATGCTACTGCTTATCTTATGCAAGAACAAGATTTCAGGAAGTAGATATGAGATGCACTAGAGTCTAGAGGTCTCCGCCATTTTATGGGAAAGGGTTGTAAGGCATCCCAATCAGTTCATTATACTTCGTAATTATTTTGATATTGTTTGAATTACTCTTTTCTTCTTTTAATAATTAATATTATTTTTTTATAGCCAAAAAAAGTTAATAGGAGATTTAACCAAAAAATAGAAGAGCAGCTACAAACATCAGAGCCTATTCAGTGCTACTTTTCCCCTGTACTTGATAAATCAATGCCAAGCAGTACCAAAGAAGGATATACTTATTAACTATTTGTCTACACTTCAGCGGAAAGAAAGTCCTAAGGTTTCAAGAACGCTTTAGGAAAATCATAGGTGACGGCATCTTTTTTTATCAATATAACAGAGTTGACTATTGTACAAAATGAAAGCACGATCCGTACCTGTACTGTGGATGTATTTTCAAAAAAATTTCTCATAATTGGCTTCATACTCAAAACATCATCTGGAATCCATGTATCACCCATCTTTGGAAAGGTATTATAGGCACGACCCTAATGAATGATACCTTGTTAATCTTTGGCATAGGTTATAGCAGATAAATCAGATAAATTGCAAGTTAAATTATAGCAGAGAATAGAACAATCATACAGCATCATTTCCAGCAACAAATGCTCCCGAGACTGCAGTGACACCAACAAGAAGACTCACTGGGATGGCAAGTCTCTTAAGTTTTGCTGCACCATTAACCCATGCTAATGACTCAGCTGGTGGTTCAGGCATCACTACAGAAAGAGCAGTCCAAAGAAGACCACAATATATAGCAAAAGCTGAAGTAAGGTGAGCTGCTAGCCGGTAAGGGCTTACCCTTGGCTCGGCATATTCTGATACAGGTTCCTGAGGAAAGGAAAAGAAGAAAGTAAACTGGTGTCACTAATCATTATGGAAACATGTAACTGATGGAGTCCTTGATTAAGTGTGAGCAAAATTACCTCAAGACCACTTTTAACCATCCACCAGCCAATGAGCCCCTGCCCAGCCCCAAGAGCAAATAGAGTTGAAAGCCTCAGACCAAGACGTAGAGTAATAAACCCTTTACGCAGGAAATATGAAAATGGCAAAGCAAACATGACACCAAGTGCCCTTCCCCACATTCGATGTGCATATTCCATCCAATAAATGAACATGAAATCTTCAAGATTCATCCCCTTGTTAATACTGGACGAACTCAAATAAAACAACAAATATCAAACAAGTTGTACAAGAAACTAACTTTTACACTTCAAGCTGCACGCAACTATTAGTATGAATGCCACCATTACAAATCAATTGTTCCATGTATGAAGACAATCATTGCTTTATTGTAGTATCATATTATTTTCAAGAGAAATGAGCACTAACCGCTTGTACTCGGGGGATTGCTTGTATTTCTCAAATTCAAGAGCCCATTCTTCCTCTGACATAGGGGGAAGGTTCCCAGTAAACTTCCAATCAGTCATTGAAAGACCAGAGCGAGTAAGTCGAGTAATTCCACCAAGAATAACCATGCTGAACACCCATGCCGCAGAACTGAATAGCCAAATTCCAACCATCATCTGAGCACGTGGCCCAGCAGTCACTAATAGCTTTAGTCCTGCCTTTTCAGCCGGAACTGAAGAAGCTGTGCACATACCCCTCATCGAGTATTTATGGACAGCCTGTAATTAAAAAACAATACAGTATCAGTATTTATGAGCAGACTTGCATATTATGCATGAACATAGCAGAAGAAACAGAATTTAAACAAGAACCTTGGAAATTTAGTAATCCAATGCCATACAGCCAAAAGTTATTCATCCTCAGCTCTGAAAAACTTGGGAAAAAAAAAAATCTCATTTTCCTTTAGGTCAGTAACCATATTGTTAGAATACGCCTTGAATCAGTTTGTTGCTTCATGTTCCTGCACGGTGATCGGTACAGGCTAACTTTTTAGCCCTAATTGGTTAGCATTTTGAGGAGTAACATGTAAACTCCTTAATTCTTTACCTAGCTTAATTTTGTAATCTGTATTTCTGAAGACCAATATAACTTTAACTTCTTGTCTATGGTTGCAATAAAATCATTGTCAGTGACCAATGTAAAATTGGTGTTATTGTTTGTTCATTCAGTGACAAATTTCTCAAAAATATTAAAATTGAAAGGCTTCCCAATCTAAAGGGCTATTTTTTTAATTTTTTTTTTTAATTAAGTAATTAATCCCAAAACCAACAGAAACAGCAATTTCATCAGATTAAAGACATGTGAATTAGATAACAAAAATTTACAAGAATACAACTTCATACTCCAATTTTTTAAGCACCCAAATAGATAATTGCCCCAAAAAAGTCACAAATCTCCATTAAAAAAAAAAAAAAAAAAAAAAAAAAAAAAAAAGAAAGAATATAACAGCAAAATTTGAGCTAGAATAATCATAAAAAAAAAATTCATGATCCCAGAAAATTTGACAAATTCAGGGAAAATGCAAAAGAACCCAGAAAAATTAAGCAAGAAAAAACCTTGGGATAAGATCGGAAGCTAGAAATGGCAGCATTTCGAGCAGTAATTGAAGCAGCAGAACCAATTGCAGAGGAGAAGAATCTGAATCCTTCATTAGAAGAAGAAGAAGGTCTGCAACTGCTGGAATTATTCAGAAATCCCTTGACATTATTGTATAAAATGGAATTCAAAGCTTTGTTCTTCTTCAACAACAATGACGCAACTCTGTTCATTTCTGCTTCTCTCTTGGGTTTCAAGGGTTTAGTGGCTTCAACAGCATACACGACTGAGGTTTTAGAGGAGGTTTCGCCCAAACTATTTAACTTTTTTTTCTCACACGAATTAGAATTAATGCTCGTGTTCCTTTCGACTATTTAACCTATTTTTCTTAAAGACAAAATTGATTAATAGATTAGCAAAATATACTTACGTGAGATCTTATAAGAGTTGTACACGAATAGTACGTCTCTAGTTTTTTATTTTTTAAGTATGTGTTGCAAGTTTGTTATTGTGCCAATGTGTTTTTGGTAGTACCATATGAAGTACACCGTATGAAGTTGAGGTGATAGAGTAGTGACATCGCTTTCGTCTTGTATCCTTGAGATCTAGAAATCAAGCCTCATGGGACTCATTTGAGGGATTTCCCTTATCCCCCTCAAATGAGCCCTGGAGGTAATTATATACTTCCTCCATTTCTTTTTAGTTGACAGACTTGACACGTTTCTTTAGTCACGTTGTTGCTAGTTTGTACCCCGGCCGATGCCTCGGATTGCTAGTTTGTGTAATTCTTGCTTTAATTTAACAATTTTGTTCATTTGTAAAGTTAGTGTGTGTAGTGGTTCGAGCGTTGCCTCATATGTCACTTTTTTTTACATCATATGTAGTTATATTTAATCTTATGAAAAATAAATGAATTATATTACCTATAATCTACTTAATAAATGAAAGTAATACCAAAGTATATGATATTATGAGAAACTTGAAACATTAATAATAGTTGGTTGAGATAGTAAGTGTAATACCTATATGTATTGGAGGTTATGGGTTCGAATTTTGTTCAAAACATATTTTATTTTGTTAAATGAAGTGGCTAGGTTATGTGGCGCATATTATACTTTGGATGATGATGTGGCATCGTGACATAGCATGCATACTTTGAAAAAGTGTCACGTGGCACAGTTCCTTTAAAAGGAACGCCCTAAACTCAAAACGTGTTAACTAATATAAAACAGAGGTAGTATTAATTTGCTATTATATTTATTAGGAAAATTTGTAAATTACCACCCAAAAAGGGGTCCTGTTTTGAAATTACCACCCATTAAAACTTTTATTTTAAATAACCACCCATTAAATTAAAAAAGTTTTCAGATTACCACCTATTTTGTAATTCCGGTGGTAAATCCGTTTGAGGGCCCCACATAACGGCTAAAAATGGCGAATTTGACTCTTTTGAATGTTTCCCTCGTTTTTTTTCTTAATAAATTATCTAACATCAACTCACAACTTTTGCCCTAAATTTCATCCAAATTTCCTCAAATTGCAGCTGGTACATGTCTGAAATTTTGGGGTTATTGGGGCAATAAAATTGGGGGTTTTATGCAATTTTGGAATTAGGGTTCCTAGGGCTTTAAAATTGGGGGTTTTTTGCAATTAGGCTACATGTCTGAAATTGTAAAAGGTCCCAATTGCTTACCTCATGCGTCGCCATTGACAGGAGCTTCACCTACGCACTTTTGGTCCCTAGAAAACACCCCAAGATGGCGACTTCAACAGCAAATGCAAGTACAAGTAGGGTCCCAATTTGCAGAAAAAAAATGTTAGAGTTCTGATTCAACCCTTAAGGGGTAGTTGCAAAGTTGACAGTGAATTAAAGGAAGAAAAAGGGGGAAAGATTGATGCTTTTGGATGAATTAATTAAAGAAATTGATGAGAGAAGATGTTTTTTTGAATTTAATGTTTCAATCAGAAGGTTAGGTTGAGGGAAATGAAAAAAAAAGGAAGTTAATAAGGTGGGGCCCTCAACCGGATTTTCCATCGGAATTTCAAAAAGGAAAAATACACTTTAATAATCCCAACTATTGGCGATTTACTTAGAATAATCCCAACTAAGGATTATTTTCTAACAGTCCCAACTTTGCCTCTTATTTTCTTCCAACGGTCCCAACCGGTCAACAACCTGTTACAGCAGGTCGCATGCCACATGTCAACACACGATTGGTCCAAAATAAAAAAAATCAAAAAATTAGAAAATACAAAAAAAATCAGAAAATTGAAAAAAAATAAAATAAAATATTTTAAAAAATAGAAAAAAAATAGAAAATTCAAAAAAAAAAAACAGAAATTCAAAAAAAAAATCCAAAAATTATAAAAAAAAAATTCAGACAATTAGAAAAATTTCAAAAAATTAATAAAGATTTAAAATATTTATAAAAAAATTTAAAGAAACAAAAAAAAAAAAAAAACACCCAAAACCCACCCAGCCACCCCTCCCACCACCCTGTAACCCTAGCCAGCCACCCCCTCCCCATTCCACGCCGCAGTCAACTCCCATAAACTCCTAAAATGGCCGGCCGACATCCATCCAGCTCGGAAACCATCCGGCCGACCCAAAATCACCCCCGGAACCACCCCTATAACCACCACCTCCTCTTCCCCGACCCTCAAAACAACCCCCTCCTTTCCCCCACCATCAAAATCGCCCATTTCGGCGGTAGGGGAAAAGAGGAGGGGCTGTTTTAGGGGTCGGGGAAGAGGAAGGGGGTGGTTTTGTTGGTCGGGGAATAGCGAAGGGGGTAGTTACGGGGGGTGGTTTTGGGCCAGCCGAGTGGTTTCCTGGATGAGTGGGTGTTGGCCGGCCATTGTAGGGGGTTATGGGGGTTGGCCGCCAGCAGGGAAAGAGAAGGAGGGTGGCTGGCTAGGGTTACGGGGTGGTGGGAGGGTGGCTGGGTGGGTTTTGGGATTTATCTTTTTTCTTTACTTTTTAATTTTTTTTTGATATTTTTTTTCTACTTTTCTGATTTTTTTTTTAATTTTCTGATTTTTTTTTTAATTTTCTGATTTTTTTTTTTCAATTTTCTGTTTTTTTTAATGAATTTTCTGATTGTATTTTTATTTTCTGATTTTTTTTAATTTTTGAATTTTTCTTAATTTTTTTAATTTTTTGATTTTTATTAAATTTTTGTTTTTTAATTTTTTTTATTTTTAGATTCTTAATGAATTTTCTAAATTTTTTTTCTAATTTTTTAAATTCTAAACTAATCACGTGTTGACACGTGGTATTTATAAAAAAAAAAATTAAAAAAATTACCTTTTCAACAGGTTACCGGTCAATGGGACCGCTGAAAGAAAATAAGAGGCAAAGTTGGGACTGTTAGAAAATAAACCTTAGTTGGGATTATTCTAGGTAAATCGCCAATAGTTGGGATTATTAAAGTGTATTTTTCCTTTCAAAAAAGGTGGTAATCTGAATTTTTTTTAATTTAATGGCTGGTTATTTAAAATAAAAGTTTTAGTGGATGGTAATTTTAAAATAGGACCCCTTTATGGATGGTAATTTACAAATTTTTCCTATTTATTATTTGAAATTACTGAAATTTACTTATAATCCGTTAATACTCCGTATTATTTACTTATAAATCGTATAATACGGAGTCTTATTTTTACTCAACTTACTGTGACTAAATTTAAACTATTCTTTATTAATTTTACCATTTTGGGTGATTTGAATAAATATGTATGTGTTAGAAGGCAATGTGAATGCCAATAATTGATTTGATGTTACAATGCATATATGAGTCCAACCCTTGTGAACCCATATTGTCTATATGTATGAAATCATTGTACTCTTAGTTGAATACTCATGCTATATATAGAGTGGCATGCAAGAGAAATTTAACGAGCAATACTTATCAGTTCCTCTATCTCTTCTTACTCCTTCATTTCTCCGAAATAAAACTTTCTATCAGTAAAAATTTTAACACGTTATCAGCACCAGTTTCTAATCAGGTATAAATATACCTACTTCTAAAAATTTATAACAAATAATACTATCTACTTCTAAATGTTTCGAGGAGTATGCTCTATAGTTGCCCATATTTGGGATCCTCTATACCAGAAACTCAAACATTTATTGTACTATATATACCTCAAAAACAACGGTGAAAGTTCTCTTACTTGTGAATTTACTACTATCATCTTTTGTTTATTCATGTTGATGTTTCTTTGTTTGATCCATGTTGATATTACATACTCATTTTACGTAAATTTTTATCTTAGTTATTATAATTGCTAAGTAGTAGCTTTGCATGCATATTATTATTAACTAGATTAACAAAAAGATGCAGCCTTTTTATACTTATTATTTTTCTTACTTTTACATACTTTTTTGTGTTTCTATCCGTTTTCGAACCCATGATCTTTTATAGATATTAGGGCTCTCGGACCACTATGGCTTGCATTCCCAGTGTGATAACCTTTTACAATTATAAATATATATATATGGACCATAATTTTATGCCAGTACGTTAGACTATTATATGATATTTTTACAGTTGTACAGAACAGTAACGGATAAACCTACCTCTATAAAAGACGGATTTTTCCCCCAATTTCACCACAAATCCTTTATCTCTTCCCACTTTTTATCCAAAAATCACCTAAAAATTTTATCACCCCCTTCTTCTCCGATATGTTCCCCGACGACGGCAACCAGAACACCCAAAACACCCACAACTTCACCTTTGAAGAAGATTTAAGGAAGATAAAACAATATTTCCTTCTAATACGACACTTGTAGTTCTATTAGTAGCAATATTAGTTTTTGTCGTTATGTATAAGTAAAACTCACTTATTTTGTCGTTTTAGTATATTAAAAGCTTGTTTTTGTTTTATTATGTTGTTTGTTGTTATTAATCATCATTGTATAATATTACCGTTATCATTATAATTATTGTTACTATTGTTATAGTTGTCGTTTTGTTTTTTTTTTTTTTTTTTTTTTGCAACTAACATGATTAATTTTTGTCTAATCATATAATTACTCACAATAATAAACCAAGGGGGAGAAAAGACTATATTATTTATGGTTTATTATTATTAAATTTAATTATCACGTGTCTTATTAACTTAATTATAAATATGGAAGAACTAAACATGTGAGTTGTACATATAATTTGTTATTATAATCTAATTATCACGAAATTTGTTGTAGCTAAAATGGGAGACCTTATGAAAAGACAGTTCAGCATCTTAGATTTATCTGGAAAGAAATTTCTGGAATGGAAAGTGGATGCAATGATGAATTTGAAAGCTCAAGGTTTGGAGCACACTGTTAAAGAAAATAAAAGTCCCTCTGGTCAAACAACTGATACTACCACTTCTGCAATGACTGTTGCAAAACCTGCTACTGAACAAGATAAGGCAAAAGCCTTAGTGTTGTTAAGGCATCATTTACATGAAGGCCTTAAAACTGAGTACATGATGGTTGAATATCCCAAAGAATTATGGGATTGCCTTAATGAAAGATTTGGACACCACAAAAGGGTGCTCCTGCCTAAGGCATTATTTGATTGGACAAATTTACGGTTCCAGGATTTCAAATCTGTAATTGATTATAATTCAACCATACATGAGATAGTGTCTATATTGAGATACTGTGATCATCCAGTTACGGATGAACAGATGATTGAAAAAACACTCACTACCTTTCATGCAAGCAACATACTGTTGCAAGAACAGTATCGTGAAAGAGGTTTTAAAAGGTTCAATGAATTAATGAGTATATTGCTTGTTGCGGAACAAAATAGTGAACTTTTGTTGAAAAATCATAACCTGAGATCAACTGGGTCTTTGGCCACTCATCATGAGGCAAATGCAACAAATTCCTATCCACCCGAGTCAAATGCTACAAGAAGAGGTGGACGTAGAAATTACAATGGCCGTGGAAGAGGCCGTGGAAATTATCGCGGACGCGGCCGTGGTCGTGGTAGAAATAATTTTCAAAGAAACAGTAATTTCAAAAATTTTGAAAAACAGAAGGGACAGTCATCTGGAAGCCACAAACAAACTCCTTTGAAAGGAAAAGACACATGTTACAGATGTGGCATGACAGGACATTGGGGACGTACTTGTCGAACGGCCAAACATTTGGTAGACCTTTACCAGGCTTCTGTAAAAGGCAAAGAGAAAAATGCAGAAGCAAATTATGTTAATGAGGAAAATGCTCCTTGTCCCAGCCTTGATGTGTCTGATTATTTCATGGATAATGCTGAAATTGGAAATGATTTCATTCTTGGAGAAAACAACAATACTTAGGTTTCTCATCTACTAATGTAACATATGCTATGTTTTAATGTATTTTCTTAGTTCCCTGTATTTTAAATTTCTAGTCATGTACTCTAAATCTCTATCATCAATAAAAGTTTGTATGATATTATTCTAAACTAATCTCAAATTTATTTTATGAAGATATGGATCTACCTGAAGTTAGTTCCGAATATCAATGCCTTTTGGACAGTGGAACAACGCACACTATCTTAAAAGATAGAAATTTTTTTTCACAACTAAAGTTGTTTCAAGCAAATGTAAACACCATTTCCGGGTCAGCTAAATTAATTGAAGGATTTAGAAAGGCTTGTATAATGCTTCCAAATGGAACAAAATTAATAATCAATAATGCTTTATATTCGAGTAAATCTCGAAGAAATCTCATAAGCTTTAAAGATGTACGCCAAAATGGCTATCATCTAGAAACAATGACAACAGATCAAAAAGAGTATATATGCCTCACGGCAGTAAAACATGGCAAGAAACATATATATGAGAAATTGCCAGCATACTCTTCGGGGTTATATCGTATAAACATACGACCCGTGGAAATCAATATGGTATCTAACCAGAAGTTAGATGACAAACATTTGATTATTTTATGGCATGATCGTTTGGGACATCCAGCAACTGGGATGATGCAAAGAATAATAGCACATTCAGTTGGACATTCAATAAGAAATGTCAAAATTCCCCGATCAGATGAATTAACATGCTCTGCATGTTCACTTGGCAAATTAATAATAAGGCCATCTATGAACAAAATTGCTACTGAATCTCCAAAATTCTTGGAAAGAATTCAGGGAGACATATGTGGGCCAATTAATCCAGCATGTGGACCATTTCGATATTTCATGGTTTTAATTGATGCCTCTACACGATGGTCACATGTTAGTCTACTTTCAAGTAGAAATGTTGCCTTTGCAAAATTACTTGCCCAAATCATCAAATTAAGAGCACAATTCCCAGATAATACAATAAAGAAAATAAGACTTGACAATGCTGGGGAATTTACATCCCAAACATTTAATGATTATTGTATGTCAATTGGAATTGATGTTGAACACCCAGTAGCTCATGTTCATACACAAAATGGTCTAGCTGAATCACTAATTAAGAGATTACAATTGATTGCAAGACCATTATTAATGAGGTCAAGATTGCCATCATCTGCTTGGGGACATGCTATAATACATGCAGCAGCGCTAATTAGATTGAGACCTACAGCTTATCATAAATTCTCACCACTACAACTTGTTTGTGGTCGAGAACCAAGTATCTCACATCTAAAAATCTTTGGTTGTGCTGTATATGTTCCCATTGCTCCACCCCAACGAACAAAAATGGGTCCACAAAGAAGGCTGGGAATTTATGTCGGGTTTGAATCCCCCTCTATAATTAAATATCTTGAACCATTGACTGGTGACTTATTTACGGCTAGATTTGCGGACTGTCACTTTAATGAAACAGTATTCTCAGCCTTACGGGGAGAGAAAGTGGACCCACGTAAGAAAGAAATTGAACTTATTTGGAATGCAACACAACTGTTGATGTTAGACCCACGAACAAATATGTGTGAACAAGAAGTCAAGAAAATTGTTCATTTACAAAGTGTTGCAAATCAATTGCCTGATGCATTTGTGGACACAAAGAAGGTGACAAAATCACATATACCAGCAGAAAATGCCCCTACACGTATTGAAATCCCAACTGGTAATAAGGCCATAGAAAATGAATCTCAGGCACGCAGAAAGCGTGGAAGACCACTTGGTTCAAAAGATTCTAAGCCAAGAAAATTGAAAAGATTGGATGGAATAGAAAATGAGACTAATGATGTTCCCCCGTCAGAAGGTCAAGAAAGACCAAATGTGGATGAAAGTAAAGAAAATGATGATAATCCAAAAGGGGACGAATAAGAAGACAACCCTACGGGGAATGAACAAGATGTTCAAAACATCGATAACAGTGAAATTTCAATGAATTACGTCTCTACAAAGACTCAGTGGAATAGGAAAGATGTTATCGTTAATGAAATATTTGCAAATTTCATCGCAATCGACATTGTGTCTGATGAAAATGATGTTGAACCAAGAACTATAGAAGAATGTCGACGTAGGAGTGATTGGCCAAAGTGGAAGGAGGCAATGCTGGCTGAGTTAAAGTCACTTGAAAAACGAGAAGTTTTTGGGAAAATAACCCTTACACCAGCAGGTGTAAAACCCGTTGGATACAAATGGGTATTTGTGAGAAAACGTAATGAGAAAAATGAAATAGTTAGATACAAAGCAAGACTTGTAGCCCAAGGATTTTCTCAAATTCCAGGGATTGATTATGAAGAAACATATTCTCCAGTGGTTGATGCAACTACATTAAGATTTCTGGTAAGTTTGACAGTCACAAAAGGACTGCAAATGCGATTAATGGATGTAGTGACTGCGTATTTGTATGGGTCACTCGATACGGACATTTACATGAAAGTCCCCGAAGGACTAAAACTACCAGAAAACCATAAGCCTAGACAATTGCTTTCCATAAAGCTAAAAAGGTCACTTTATGGATTGAAACAATCTGGAAGGATGTGGTACAACCGTCTGAGTGAATACCTTATGAGAGAAGGATTCAAAAACAACCAAGTCAGTCCCTGTGTTTTCATAAAGCGATCACAATCAGGATTCGCTATCATTGCAGTTTATGTTGATGATTTAAATATCATCGGAACCCCGAATGAACTCGAGAAAACTGCAAAAAACTGCAAAATAATTGATGAAAGAATTTGAGATGAAAGACCTTGGGAAAACTAAATTTTGCCTTGGACTACAAATTGAGCACTTGAGTCATGGCATTTTTGTCCATCAATCAAACTATACAGAAAGAGTTTTGAAACGTTTCTTCATGGACAAAGCAACCCCAACCAACTTCCCAATGGTTGTTCGTTCTTTGAATATGAAAAATGATCCATTCAGACCCCGAGAAGAAAATGAAGAGATTCTGGGTCCAGAAGTACCATACTTAAGTGTAATTGGAGCCTTAATGTACTTAGCTAACAATACTAGACCCGACATAGCTTTCTCTGTGAATTTGTTAGCCAGACACAGCAATGCACCAACATATAGGCATTGGAAGGGAGTTCGACACTTACTCCGGTACCTACGAGGGACACAAGACCTTGGTTTATATTACCAACCAAAACAAGATGCTGCTCTCATTGGGTATGCAGACGCTGGATACTTATCAGATCCTCAAAATGCCAAGTCACAAAATGGATATGTGTTTACTTATGGAGGCACTGCAATATCTTGGAAATCAACAAAGCAGACATTGACTGCGACATCATCAAATCATGCAGAGTTGATAGCCCTCTACGAAGCAGGACGGGAATGTGTATGGCTAAGGTCGATGATCAGTAATATCCAAAAGGAGTGTGGAATGAACGCAATAACAGAAGACCCAACCATCATCTTTGAAGATAATACAGCATGTATCGCTCAAGTAACTGAAGGATATATTAAGGGAGATAAAACGAAACATATTGCCCCAAAACTGTTCTTCACACATGATCTGCAAAAGGACGAGGAAATAAATATCGAGCAAATTCAGTCTTGTGAAAATCTTGCCGACCTTTTCACCAAATCACTTCCTTCGAAGAAATTTGAACAGTTAGTTCATAAAATCGGAATGCGACATCTTCGTGAACTATGCTGAGATCAGGGGGAGTATTATATGTGCTGCACTCTTTTTCCCTTCGATCAGGTTTTTATCCCACCGAGTTTTTCCTGACAAGGTTTTTAACGAGGCAGTATACCAAAGCATATAATACTATATCGTTGTACTCTTTTTCCCTAGCTATGGTATTTACCCCATAAGGGTTTTACCTAGCAAGGTTTTTAATGAGGCAACAAATACCTTTTGTGTATAAGTATGGGCATTCAAGGGGGAGTGTTAGAAGGCAATGTGAATGCCAATAATTGATTTGATGTTACAATGCATATATGAGTCCAACCCTTGTGAACCCATATTGTCTATATGTATGAAGTCATTGTACTCTTAGTTGAATACTCATGCTATATATAGAGTGGCATGCAAGAGAAATTTAACGAGCAATACTTATCAGTTCCTCTATCTCCTCTTACTCCTTCATTTCTCCGAAATAAAACTTTCTATCAGTAAAATTTTTAACAGTACGAAAATTTAAGAATGTTATCCACCTACAGGCTACATCCCCTAGTTGTCTGGCTTAGGAAGCATAACCTCTCTCCCTCCAATTTCCCCCAAAAAATATCTGAGTTATTCAACACTCCTTCCCTCCTCACTCTCAAAACCCCACCAAAATCCTTTCTTCTCAACCGAATTTACAAGGTAATGTCTTCCACCCAACTTTTTCCAAATTTATACAATCAGTATTATCAGCATTATAAATTTATAATTGTAATCTCCTTAATAAATTTCACTTTCATCAATTTATTTGTTTATTTGCTTCATAATTTGCTCATATTTTCTGTTCTATTTTGACTCAACTTTGCATATGTTTTGCTTGAATTGATTGATACTCATATTAATTACTTTAATCAGGGAGCTTTTGTTCTTGAGGAAAATTAAAATTTATACAAAAAAAAAAAAATTGATGAAAATTGTGTTGGTAATTCAATTTTAAGTTTAGGGTCACAAATATCAGCATTTTATACTGAATTTTCATTGCCGATTTGCTTTCGTTGAGCTTCACCCATTTCTAATAGATACTTTACTGTTCTGTTTCTGTGTTAAAAATTGAAACTTTGATGAAAATTGTGTTGGTAATCTATTATTTTGGTTAGGTCACAATTATTACCATTTCTATACTGAAATTTGATTATTTTGCTCATGATTATCGAGTTTCACTCATGTTTAATTGATACATTTGTCTTGTGATTATGTCATTTCAGTTCAATATAGCTGGAAATTTAAGAGTAGAACAGTCTGTAAGCTATGGTTGCAGCAAGTTCATCTTCCATTTGTGCAATAAATTTGATATTTAGAGTGAAGGGTCAACAATTACTTCACCCAAGATGTCAAGATGCTACTTTTACAATGCTAAATTTGCCCTGCTTAGGAAGAGGTATCAAAGGATTCGAAGTAAACCAGATTACTGCTGGCAGGAAGAAGGGTTCTTTGTTTGCAAAAGCGAGTAAGAAGTCCGAGGAATCAGTCCCTTCTTGGGCTAAGCTTGACTCGGATGAGCCACCCCCTTGGGCTCGTGATGAAGGCAAGTCAAATGAACTGAAGGAGGGATTTGAGGTTCCTTTCTTTGTTTATTTGCTTGCCTCGGCTATAACTGCTATAGCTGCTGTAAGTTCCTTCACTATAGATTATAATTTGGACCCTAGGATTGTATGCACTTAGTTGAACATGATGTGGCATCAATCTAAGGTTGTGTTTTGTTCATTGGAAAACATTTAAATCGAATTTAATTTTCAATTAAATGGTATGTTTCAATGGTTAAGACGAAAAGGGCAATGGTGGGGGAGAGGTGGGAGAGTAGAGAGGAGGGAGATGAGAAAAAGGGGGGAAAATGTGATTTTGTTAAAAGGGACATCTTTTGCACCCTTTAGAAAACCTTTTTGTTAACTACAGAAATTCTTTTCACCCCTTTACAAACCAAACCGAGGGAAATGGAAATCTAATCTTCCCTCTTAACTAAACATAATCTTAGGGAAAAGAAGAGGTCGAGTCCTTTTTATCTCATCTTTTCCCTCATATGTGAAAATTGAATACAATGCAGGATCTTCTAATATCCCTATACATGTCTTAACCAATTTGACATTGATTTGATTGTGCAGATTGGTTCAATATTTGAGTATGTCAATCAAAAGCCTGTTTTTGGACTTTTGAGCTCGGATAGCGTTTTCTATGCTCCTGTGCTTGGATTTTTCGCAATTACTGGAATTCCAACTTCGGTATGTTCTCCTAGTTTTTGGTTATTCAGTTTTTTTATTTCTTTCGCTGTTAAAGATGAGGTTCAATACTGTTTGAAGTTCGGTCAACTGGCAGAGGAAATAACCGAAATACAGAATGCAAGGAAATAAGGATCCAAGATATGTATAATGAATGGACTACATTGACAATATTCTCTGTAAAGTTACACCCCTATTAATAGGCAAATGACTGACTCAATGAGTGAATTATGATATAAAACTAGGAACAAAATTCTGTTTGACTCATATAATCTTTAGCAGCAAACAAATCTTATAGGATGATAGAAAACTATTGTGAAAACCAAGAGAAATTTGACTTGGTATAGTCAAAATAATCACATGCAAATTATTCCCCGAGTTTATATTGCATTGATTTTCAACAATGCAAATTTCAACAGAAATAGGGGACATTTAAGAAGTCTAAATGGTTTCATTGTCAGATGAACTAATTCTAGCATCATGTGCAGGCTTTTCTTTGGTTCAAATCCGTTCAAGTTGCCAACAAGGAAGCTGAAGAACAAGATAAGAGAGATGGTTTTTGACAGGGCCGGAGGTTAGGGCTTTGGTTCTTCTTTTATGTACCATTACTGAATCAATTGTAGTTTTACCTTGGTAAATACCTCTATCTTGTAATTAGCTATACCTGGTTGCTTCACTAAAATTTCTAAGCAAAATTTATGAAAATCAAAATGTTTAAGTTTTGGTCACTAATTGGTCTTTATATGGTACACAAATGAACCTGTATTTTAGGTGTATAGCATTAATGAAAATACATGATATCACTAGAATGTTACCTTACTGCACAGCCAATTACTTTAGAATAGGGCAATGGGTGATAAAAGAAGCCATGGTTTAAGGAGGTCACCATTGCATTTGAGGACTTGCATTCTATTGCTTGACTTGCATTTGAGGAATTGCATTCAATAAGAAGCACAATAAGAAGCAACATTCTTATTCCGTAACTAGTAGTGATTTTAGTTATCTACTCCATCATTAGAAGCCCTATAAGCTTCTCTATTTCCTGTAGGGTTTTTAGGTGCCTAAAGCCTTCATACCTTCCATGTATCATCATAGTGATGTACTGATAAAAACACAGTCATTCTTGAAAATCTCTTCTCCATGTCTGTTTCTATCTTGACTAGTGGTGCTCGTAATTGTAGTTCTTGTGGACGTCTCGTACTTTTCCCACTGCACTAAAAGACTTGACTGTGCGTCTGTGCTCACATGAGCTATCATTTTAACAGCGAACCATGATAGATTGTATAAAAGCCCATCAAGAAGTAACAAACGACAGAGAAACTCTATCATCAGTAGTAGTAGTAGTAGTAGTAGTAGTGCCTGCATCGTGGGTAGTGAGTACAGAAGCATAAATGATGAGATGATCTTATGGAAAGCATGATGATGCTTGGAAAATATATTGAAGCATGGATCCAATTTGAAAAGCTTGTGATTGGCCAAGCAAAGTGAATTCGACCTACTTGAGAGTGTTATACATGATGTGAGAGTGTGAGACAGTTGAAAGAGCAACTCATATGTTTCTAATTAACCAAGTAATTTTTTTATAAGGTGGTCAGTTGAAGATGCAACTGTTTCTCTCATAAATTAGTGTACAGTCCTTATAAGCAACGCAGGCAGCCAGAGAACTTCTTTTGTGTAATAAAACTAGTCCTTATAAGCAATGCAGGCGGCCAGATAACCTATGTTGTGTAATAAAACTTTGTCGTTTAAACACCAGTACTATGGAAGTGTGAGAGATACGGATGACAACTTCAGGATTAGTTTCGCCTGAAGAACACAATGCGTAATCCCACAAAACTATAAAACCTTGATTTATCTGGATCTGCCCAAATAATGTGAAACGATACTGCATGGTTGATTGATACATTTAATTGATGTCAAGAGAAATATCGTTTGTTTATCCTCATCTAATGATTGACAAATATGGATCATGTGAAAATTGCTGCAACAATACAGGGATCTAATAGCAGTAGCTGTATTCAGTGGAGGATGCAGAGAAACTGGTGGAACAGAAAAAACCAATTAAATAAAAAATAAAAAACCAACAATACATTAAATAGATTTTCATTACTCTTGTTTTTATTGATGGAACAGAAAAAATCAAATAACTGAAAAATAAAATAACTAACAGGCAACAGACCCCAAACCGAACAACTTACCACTTGAAGATGAATCTACTCGACTTGAGTCGAACTAAAATTTATCCAAACGACACATTTGCCACCTATATGATTCAGAGTTCGGTATGTTCGGTAGCAGTACAAAAACTTAACCCAGAACCATTCAGTTTTTCATCTCTGATCTTACACAGGCGCTCAACCATAGCCGGTGTAAGATAATTAACCCAATCTCCGACCACCCCTTTCCTAAAGAAACTTTTGTTGTCAAAATCAGGATCACATTTTCCATTCTTATTAACCTCCATTTCTTTCAAGCTCTCTATACTGCAAAGGTTTATTATATCTTCTACCATACCTTGCTTTTCTTCCTCTTTCGAAAATGGGTACCCTACAAATTCAGCCACCCTCTTGAGCTGCAATGCACCATCTTCCTTCAAATCCTCGTACTTTAAAAACAATACTTTCTCCGGCCTCTCCAAGCTCTCACTCCATGTTGACCCTTATGAGGTTTTGATGATGATGTTAAGAATTGAGCAAACTTCCTTTTAATAAGGATTTTCTAGTGTTGTGATGTTTGCAGGTTCAGTACGCGTTGAGGGCTGAAGTAGGAACTGGGATAAAGGAACTTTAGAAGATCCATGAGGACAAGTAAAAGACAGAAGAAGAGTTCCAGCAATGGAACTTCTCGAAGTTTCTCAAAAGGAACTTCAAAACGGGTTGTAACGAACTGGTTCCGGTGTAATGCTGGGGCAAGCCTCAATAACCAAGGATCAGTGCAAAGATCGAGATATCAACTGAAAAAGATGGACTTCATAACTTATAGTTGTATAAAAGATAAGTTTGTTTTATAGGTTGATGTAAACTCATTAATGGTTGTTGCGCATGGAACTTATTAGAAATCAGATAAAGCTTGGCAAACAAACTAATTCCTAAAAGATAATTATAAGTTTTATGAAAAAGTATTTATTTGATTTTATCCTTTAAAATCTGGTTTAACTCGGTTTTATCTTTTTCATAAAATTCTATCTTTTAACAAAAACGAATTTGATAAAATTTGGTTTTCATAAAAAACGAAATTAAATCTGTTTAGTTTCGGTTATAAAAAGATAAGTTTATATTTCTATTTAACTTATCTTGTTTGCGAAAAACCTAGTTTATGAGCTGAGAAACTCCTATAAATATAAAAGTAATTCAGCTTAGCAAAATGAGAGTTTTAAGCGTGAAAACCACTTAGTGCTTAAGAGTAAGTTTGCCAAAGGTTTAAGCTTTATCATTTTGATTTCGGGTTTCATGTGTAGCTTTCCATTTATGTGTTAGAGTGTGTCTTTGTGTTGTAATTGGTTTTGGGTGAGATTGTGAATTCTCTTAAATTCACGTTTGAGTGTATGAGTTTGAATTCTCTAAAATTCAAGTGGTAGTCAGTCACCCCGAGTGTGTCTTGGGTTGCACAGTGGAAAAAGGAACCTGAGTGTGTCTTAGGTCGAGAAAGGAACCTGAGTGTGTCTTGGGTCGGATAAGGTGCCTGAGTTTGTCTTAGGTCTGATAGGATAGGTTTTTATCAATTAACAAGTGTCTTAGGAGGAACTTACGAAGCAAAGGTCTGTGTAATAGGTTGTACTAGGAGAGTTGCCTATTATAGTGGAATTTGTTTATAAGTCCCAATAGGGCCGAGGTTTTACTTCCAGTTAGGCACTGGATGGTTTCCTGTAAAACTTGCTGTGTGCTTTAAGTTTCTTTATGTTTTTATTGTTTATTTCCGCATAAGTTCCGCGATTGGAACCTACTACCATTCACCCCCCTCTCGTAGTAGTTCATCTAAACTAACACTCCAATAGCTCATGAAATGATCAAAGAAAGGCCCGTAAAGGCTCTTCCCCTCACAGAACTTAGCTTGTCAAAATACTCGTCTATGTCCGAAGGCTGAGCTGCATTGTTGTTGACATTCTTCAACTTCGTGTAATAATGCCAAGATGACACAAACGTGTCAAAGGGATTGCGAGTAACATAGATGATCTTACACTTCGAATTTTTCACTGATTCCGGAAGAGAAGCAGATGGTAGGTGGGTTGAGAATAGCCTTGGCGGTGTTATATTGGTCAAATCGGGTGTTTTATCCTTGGCATAGATCGTGATCTCGAGGCTTAAGATGAGCTCATGCGGGTTATGGGTTCGCAATGGGGTGTTTGAAAGGCGGTTGTCCGACCTCTTTAAGAGAGAGTATAAAAGAGACTTGAACCAAGTTGTGCCGGTTTTTGGCATGTTGATGACAAAGATGTCGGATTCGTGTGCTTCGAAATGATTCTGGAGGGCGATCACCGGCTCCAAGCTAAATTCCGGGCACCAAAAGTTTTGGTATAGACACATTTCATAACCATATTGTAGGAATATGGAATTCTCCCTCAGGAGGCTTGCATTGCTATTTACAATATATATATAGGGTACAATACAAAACCTACTTTACATAAACAGACTAAGCTAAATATAGACACTATTAATTACATAAATATTGTCTAACACGCCCCCTCAGTTGGAGCGGGAGGAGGACGAATGCTCAAACTGGAACGAAAGTCCACAAACAACGGTGTAGGAAGCCCCTTAGTGAAGATATCAGCGTACTGAAAAGAAGAAGGCACATGTAGAACACGAATGTGACCAAGGGCAACCTTTTCTCGAACAAAGTGAATGTCTAGCTCTACATGCTAAGTACGTTGATGATGAACCGGGTTGTGAGACATATACACCGCACTAATGTTATCACAATAAACAACCGTGGCTTTGCGTAAAGGACAATGCAACTCCAACAACAAATTGCGTAACCAAGTAGTTTCAGCCACCATATTGGCCACCCCTCTATACTCGGCCTCAGCACTCGATTTCGATAAAGTGGCTTGTCGCTTAGATGACCAAGAAATAAGGTCATCCCCAAGAAACACACAATAACCAGACTTAGACCGTCGAGTATCCGGGCAACCGCCCCAATCAGCATCAGAATAGGAGACCAAACCAGAAGCAGGAGTAGAAGAGAGATGCATCCCAAAGTCAAGAGTACCTTTGAGATACCGGAGGACACGCTTCAAAGCATGTAGGTGAGGATCACGGGGATCATGCATGAATAAACATAGTTGCTGAACCGCGTAGGAAAGATCAGGTCTAGTGAAGGTAAGATATTGCAGTGCGCCGGCAAGCTGACGATAAGAGGTCGGGTCATCAACAGGATTGCCACTACGAGCACTAAGTTTGGACTTAGTATCGACGGGAGTGTTAGCCGGCTTGCAAGAAGACATATTGGCACGTGCCAAAATTTCTTGAGCATATTTTCGTTGACAAAGAAACATACGGTCCTTCGAACGAGAAACAGAAATGCCAAGAAAATAAGAAAGAGGACCAAGGTCCTTCATGGCAAACTCAGAGCTTAGGAGAGCAATAATACGTTGCCGAAGACTAGAGGAAGAACATGCCAGAATAATGTCGTCAACATATAAAAGAAGATATGCTGTTTCCGTACCCCGACGGAAAATGAACAGAGAAGTATCACTCTTACTGTTGACAAAACCCATAGAAAGAATGTATGTTGCAAATCTGTGATACCACGCACGGGCCGCCTGTTTGAGGCCATAAATAGCCTTGCGAAGAAGACACACATGTTTAGGCTTGTCATGACGAACAAACCCGGGTGGCTGATGCATATACACAGTTTCCTGCAAGTGGCCATGAAGGAAAGCATTTTTCACGTCCAACTGATGAATTGACCATTGTTGAGAAAATGCTAAGCTAGGAAGCGAGCCTATATAATGATAATGTAAAAAAGAGCTCAACACCGTACGAATCGTAGTTGGTTTCACAACTGGACTGAAAGTCTCACCACAATCAACACCAATTTCTTGACTCTTTCCATTAGCAACCAACCGAGCCTTATGTCGCTCAAATTCCCCATTAGATTTCTCTTTATGTGTAAAGACCCACAAGCACCGAATGACATTCGCATTTGGAGGACGGGGAACTAAATCCCAAGTATGAGTATCAATCATAGCATTATACTCATCACACATTGCATTATACCAGTTAGGGTCATCAAGAGCTTTGACGGGCGAACGAGGTATAGGAGAAACTGTTGGAGTAGACGAAGTGACTAGTGCTAAATTAGCATACTTCGAATTTGGATTGAAAATACCTGACATTGCACGAGTGTGTATAGTACGGGTGGGTTGGGCCGGTTGAGAAGCAATAGGGGAGGGCAGATTTGATGGACTGGGAGGTTGAGTAAGAGAAGGCATTTGTTGAGCCTGGGCCGAAGCTGAAGAATCACAAGTGTGGGTAACTCGTTGAGAAGTAGTAGCTGATTGATTAGACCTACTACTCCCCAATGGGCTATTATGCCCAACACTTGCTAATGGAGAAATAGGAGTGGGCTCAATGATATGGGCCGGCCTAATTTCGTGAATAAGGGGGGGAGGAGTAGTAGACTCACCATCAGAAGACAAACAATCATAATCATTAGGAGAAGGCTTGTGATTTGACGAATTAGGAAAAATGGATTCATCAAAAATGACATGGCGAGAAATTATTACTTTGTTGGTAGAAATATCTAAACACCGATAACCACGATGAAAAATCGGATACCCAAGAAAAATACACGGGGTAGAACGAGGACTCAATTTATGGGAAGAGGTAGCGGAGAGATTAGGATAACAAAGACATCCAAAAGTACGAATATGATCATACGAAGGAGCTTTATTATAGAGTATGTGCACCGGTGTGAGATAATCAAGAAGACGAGTAGGCCGGATATTTAACAAATAAGTGGCAGTGTGCAAGGACTCAACCCAAAAGGATAGAGGGAGAGAAGCATGAAATAATAGAGAACGACAAACATTATTTATAGACCTAATCATACGTTCCGCCTTCCCATTTTGTGGAGACGTATTAGGACACGAATGTCGCCAAATCATGCCATGAGTTTGAGAAAAAATGGTGAAGCTATCATTATCATATTCACGACCATGATCGCATTGTAATGCTTTAATAGACACATTGAATTGAGTTTTGACATACGTATGAAATTGCACAAATGTCGGATAAACCTCAGATTTGGATTTTAGTGGAAAAACCCATAAATAGTGAGAATAGTCATCAAGGAAAAGTAAGTAATACCGAAAACCAGTATGACTATGGATAGGAAAAGTAAATAAATCAGTATGGATTATATCAAAAGGAGTACAAGTCTTAGTAGATGAGACGGGAAAAGGAAGCCGACAATGCTTGCCTAATTGACAGCCATGACAAACAGTGAGGGCATCCCCTTTATTACATTGAATTAATTTTTGATTTCTAAGAAAACTAAGAGCTTGATCACCCGGATTTCCCAATCGATTGTGCCATACTTCAGAGGAAAGAACCGCAAATGCAGTAGAAGGAGATGATGATGAAGAGTTTGGAGAGAGAGGATAAAGGCTGCCAGTACTATTGCACCTCGTCACTATTTTCCCCGTCCGGAGGTCCTTCACAGAAAAACCAAATGGGTCAAATTCAACAGAGACAAAATTATCGGTAGTGAACTGACGGACAGACACTAGATTCTTAATGATACTAGGAGCAAAAAGAATGTGTTTAAGAGTAAGAGGGGGGGAAAGGTTTAGAAAGAGTAGTAGTGCCAGAGCCCTTAACTGGTATTTTAGATCCATCACCCACTAAAATATGCGAATTAAAAGAACGTCAATCAACTACAGAAGAGGGAATACCTGAAGCATTCATAAGATGAGAAGTAGCGCCAGTGTCCATATACCAATTAGGATCTGAAGCTTGAAGATTCTAAGTATTGAAGAAAGCCGGAAGATCAGTAGGTTGATAGGATGAACCAGTAGCAAGGAAGGCAGCATTAGGCTGCCGTGGAGTAGGGCCCAATAGCCCCTGCTGATTCGGAGGGACTGGTGGTTGTTGCTGTCTTGATTGCGCCCTCCATTGCATCGGCATTGAAGGATATGGGCAAGGCGGATAGTATGCAGCCCAAGGGGGAAAATAATATTGTTGCATCTGGTTCTGATTGTGCTGTGAACCCCGAGCAGCACCACCTTTACTGCCTCCTCCTTTGCTGTTCTTCTTTCCACCCTTTGGCTTAGCAGCCCCAGCAGAAGAACGACCACCATTATGCGGTTGTGAAGACGAATGAGAAGCATCAGATGCAGCAAGCAATACCGTGGAAGAAGTAGGCGAGGCAATCTTATTTTTCTCAAGGCTAACGCGATCTAACTCAAGCATAGAACACGCTTTAGAAAAAGAAGGAAGTGGATTCCCCTGTTGAATCAGAGTAGCCACCATGCCGTATTCCGGGGTCAATTTCCCAGCCAATTGAAGAACCAGGCGTTCCTCAAAAATTGGATGACCGATCGCAGCAAGTTGATTAGAGACCGTCTTCAATTGATGACAATAATCAGCAAGAGAAACACAAGACGCCAATGTAATTGAACCAAATTGATTCTCCAGATGCACAACTCGAGTGCCTTTGTTGTCTTGAAAAAGGTTACGTAATGTATCCCAAACCACCTGATCCGTAGCCTTTTCATCAAGAATGCGGTACAAGAACTCGGTTGAAATCGCGCCATAGAGCCATTGAAGGACGACAGCATCAAGTCGCTCCCACAAGTCGTTCTTGATATCCGTAGGTCGGGAAACCTTCGGATCAATATGATCAAGAACATTGTAGACCTTGGCACTGTTGCGGAAGAGTGTAGCCCATGGATTATAAAGCACCTTGTCACCGTCCAAAATAAGAGGCACAAGACTGCGAATGTTAGTGACGGCGAACGCCGGATGATAAGTGTTGACAACAGACGTTTTGACATTGTTATCATCAGTGTTAACATCATCACCCTCACCCATTATAGAAAAGCAAGAATTGAAAAAAGAAGAAGAGAAGAGATCAGGGAAGAACAGAGAAAAAAAAAATTCAGGATCGAAAACAAACGGTGGCTAGAGTTTGCTCTGATACCATGTAGGAATATGGAATTCTCCCTCAGGAGGCTTGCATTTCTATTTACAATATATATATAGGGTACAATACAAAACCTACTTTACATAAACAGACTAAGCTAAATATAGACACTATTAATTACATAAATATTGTCTAACACATATGATTCTTTTGGAAGTAAGTCTTTGAGCTCCATTTTTCCCTACTATGTTATGGAAAAAAAAAGATCAATATATACTAGTAGTATTTGCAAGTTTGTATATAAATCTATGATTAATCTCTTATCATTACATTAATTGTGGCACCAAGATTTACCATTTAAGGAGAAACAAAGAAAGCAAAATTCAACCCTTGTTAAACCAATTTAGACAAGCCTTCATATTAAATCCTTTACACAAGTTCGGAAAATAGAAAATGTAGATGTACTGATTCTTACAAATCAAATCGATAAACAAACAAGGAAGAGGAGGATAAAATTACATACCTATAACTTTTTTTCCCTAGTTGCTTATGGAAGAAAAGAGATGGAGAGATATGACAGAGAGGGACAATAGCCACAAGCTCACAGCTAGATAAGCAAAGGAGTTTGGAGAGAGAAACAAATGTGACAAAAAGAAGAGGGAAACGAGTTTGGATAAAATTCCTGTCATTTTTCATAATTGAAAGTGTTACTGTGTTAGAGGACCAATGCTTGACTTTTGTGTCACGATAGCTTCAATACTCTGTTGTTACTTGTTTGTTTGTTTTTTTTTTTTTTTTTTAGATTATTGAATACTAATTTCATACAAATTTAATATTATTTCCCCTTTCTGATCCCTTGTGGTTTTTTATAATTCTAAAATCTTCAACACAAATATGCCCTTAAAGGCCTTAATTAAAAAAATCGACGAGCATCCCGTGAAAAATTATACATATAAATCAAATAAATATTCAATGAGGATCCATCTGTAATTTTTTTTTTTTTTTTTTTTTTTTGTGAGAAATCCATCTGTAATTTAGTTGTAAAGGATTGACTTGAGCCATATTGCTTTAAAATACATTTAAGTACCAAGTAATGAAAGTGGAAGTGTTGAAACCACGTCTAATTAAACTAATTTACGAAATACATACTTGTATCATATTTATATGCATTATGTAGCTTCAACTCTAGCAACTGGTTAGTGGTTACAGCAATGTTGTTACCCCTATATATATGGCTGTTTCGATCCGATTCAACTCGAGCCATACTAATAATCATACACCACAACAAAATGAGTCAAGTCGTAAAGTGTATGTTCCTAGCCATGGCAATGCTTTTCATGGCTGTCTCAGGCACCCGTCCTTTGGTGGCCAACGAACCTGCAAAACACGATATTCATAGAAAACTTTTTGTTGGTCAGATTTTGGACGCAGTATTTGGTCGTTCTCCACCTGAGGCACCTGCACAAGTAACTGTATCAGTAGATAATCCTAATGCAGATCATTCGGTTTTCGTTATAGGACAACCTGTTGTCGTAGATCCGTAATTCCATATCCTTGTTATTCAGGCAGGAAACCTTAACAGTATTGCTGCCTTGATTATTCGGTTTAATTTGCGATCTTAAATTTATGTCTTATTGTTCATATACCATTGTGTGTTTCTTGTACGGTTGTACGTACAATATTTTCTTTTAACATGATGTGCATGGAGAACACATGTTTTGTAGTATTATAGGTAGGGCTGTCAAAAGCTAACCCGACACGAATTCGACACGAAATAAGCGGGTTTGGGTCAAGTATTCTCGACCCGTTTACATAATTGGGTCGACACGAACCCGACACGAAATTAAACGGGTTAGGTTTGGGTTGAAATTTTCAACCCGAAACCGACACACATAACCCAATTATATAAATGGGTTGAACGACAACCCGCTAACCCGAACCCGATACGCTTAACCTATTACTCCCTCCGTCCCTAAATTACATTCTTGTTTATTTTTATTATGTGAGGAATAAATGCTAGAAATAGGAATATAATTTAGGGATGGAGAGAGTAATTTAGTAGTAAAAAAAAAACAAAAATTTTATTCTAAACTTGTAATTTTGTAAATTGCCTTGGCAACATGTATACATTTAGGTAATTTTTGGCACATAAAATAGATTTCAACTATTGTAAATTAAAATTTGGCTCTTAATTTGGGACAATTCTTATGTATGATTGTGCTAAAGCAACCAACTTTAAATTCCTATAGTACTTTTGCTAAAATTACTAACTTTAAACTCTTGCAGTATCATTAATGCATTAATGATGTATGTCATTTTAATTTTGAAATTGAATATTATAGTTTATTACATACTATATGTCTATATGGGTAAAAGGTTACACGGGTAACCCGTTTAATAAGCGGGTTAGGTTTGGGTCAAGGGTTTTCAACCCATTTAATAAATGGGTTAGGTTTGGGTCAAGGGTTTTTCAACCCGTTTAATATCGACACGAACACGAACACGAACCCGACACGACAAGACTCGTTTGACAGCCCTAATTATAGGCTTATAGCTGCTCACTATCAGCAACTTTGATAAGTGACTATAGCAAATAGTAGCAGCCAAGTTTAAAAGAGAGCCTCAATTCCTCTTGTTGATAAATATAATATAATATTAATTCATTATTAAAGGATTCAAATTGTAGTATTATTATAAAACCTTTGTATGTACGTTTATGGGTAAAAATATGCATTTATTTACAAATTTGTCATTCGAGAAACATATTTTGGTTTATTTATCAATAGAGAAACTTGGAATTTCTCTAGATCTCACTACGTGAAAAAATGAATTTGGCACCGGTTCAAACCCGGCCTAAGGCACCGGTTTGAACCGGTGCCAATGTAGGGGGTGCCAAAAAGGGGTTAAAAAAGGCACCGGTTTAAACCGGTGCCAAAACTTGAAATTGGCCCCGGTTAACTGGTGCCAAAAAGGGGTTTAAAAAAATGTGGAATTGTTTTTGGCACCGGTTAACCGGTGCCAAAAGTTCCAAATATTTTAATTTTAATTTTAATTTTTTTTTATTTTTTTTTATTTTTTTTTAAAGAACATCAAACAATTAAAAATCAACTTAAATTATTTAGAACATCAAAATATAGATCGAATTTCAATCAACATAATCAAATATTTACAATATATAATCAAAACAATTTTACAATATAGATTAATACAGTAGTAGTTCAATTACAACATGTTAAAAAAAATATTACAATATAAATAAAAAAAATAAACTCAATATTCTTGATCTTGATTCTTCCATTTAAGATCTAACTCTAGATACCTGCACCAATTAAAGCAAAAAAAAAAGGATTAATATAATTAAGCTTCCCAAAAAATTAAACACAGAAAAAATTTGAAATCACAAAAAAAATTGAAATCGCCAAAAAAAATAAACCGAAAAATACCCAGAAATCAAAAAACCTAGATAAAAAATACCCAGAAATGGAAATAAATTGAAATCGAAAAAAATATCAAAATTGAAATGGAAATAAATTGAAATCGAAAAAAAACCCAGATAAAAAATATAAATTAAAAAAACCCAGAAATCGAAAATAATTGAACTCGAAAAAAAATTGAAATCGAAAAAATAAGAAAAAATATAATCCAGAAATCGAAAAATAAAAAATCAAAAACGAAAACAAAATATATTAAAATCGAATAAACAAAAATAAAAAAAATCAAAATTGAAATCGGAAAAAAAATAACCAAAAAATCGAAAAAAAAAATCAATATCGAAAACAAAATGTATTAAAATCGAATAAACAAGAAACAAAAATCAAAAAAAAAAAAATCAAAATTGAATTCGGTAACAAAATAACCCAGAAATCGAAAACAAAAAAATCGAATTAAAATCAAGAAATTATACCCTAACCTTGCTCATGCATGTGTTCGTGGTGGATTAAACCAAATTTTTTTTGATGAAACCCATAAAAAATTAAAGAGAAGAGATGGTGGCGGCGGCTTTGCGGTGGTGTTGTTGTTGTTGCGGTGGTGTTGTTGTTGCGGAGATGTTGTTGTTGTTGCGGAGATGTTGTTGTTGTTGTTGCGGAGATGTTGTTGTTGTTGGTGTTGGTGTTGTTGTTGGGAATGAAGGAGAGCTAGAGGAGAGAGAAGGGAGAGTAGAGGAGAAGGGAGAGGCGGAGTGAGAGGAGAGAGGATGTTGACTGTTTTAGGGTTAGGGGTTATATAAGAGGCCGGTTTTTTTTTTAAAATTATTAAAGGCCCGGTTCACAAAGGCACCGGTTCAAACCGGTGGCCTTTATGATTTTGGAACCGGTTTGAAGTGAACCGGTGCCTTTTACTCTGGTTCAGCTTCCCACCAATTTTGTAGGCCATTTTTGGCACCGGTTTGGACTGAACCGGTGCCAATTAGGGGGTGCCTTTTTGATATTTTCTACTAGTGTCTAAATCGTAAAAACTGATTAAGTTTTGGCATAACTAGTGCAAAGAATTGCAGGAATCATGGGAATCTTCCATTCTAGGGTTCAATCTTAAGAGCACTCTCACTCATGGGCATATTTTTGCCCATGAGGAGAATTATGTGAAAAAAAAAGAGTATTTTAGCTCCACACTCAAGGGCCGTAAAAAATATGACCGTGAGGAATTTGACAAATGCCCACAGCTATGGCAAATGGAAAATGCTACAGTAAAGATGGGCCCTCCATATTTTATTAAAAAAAAAAGAAGAAAAACAAAACTTGAAAATATAATTAGATGATGATGATAATGGGTAGGAGAGAGAAAAGGTAGGAGAGAGAGTGGTGTGGGGTTTTATTTTAGCCCATGGGTGTGTGAGAAGTTATAAAAACAAAATGCCCTGGAAGAAAAGTGGGAAAGAGGATGAGAGTGGTCTAAGGGTAGAATCTCCCTATTCTTTCGAATTATCCCCACTCTCATTTGCAAATTCAACCTAGATTGACTTGTAAGACTTGTAAGCAGTTTTGAATAGATGTGATAGTAGCTCTTTTTACCTCCGAATAAATTGTAGGGTTGTATAATGTGCATCATCAAACTTTTGACAAAAAATTGTATAGGGTTTTTGGAAGAAACGTGATAATTATATATATATATATATATATATATATATATATATATATATATATATATATATATATATATATATATTTTGAAACATGGTAGTTTTTTTTCGAAAATGAGAGTGCTAGGGACTACCCGTAATTTATTTGAGAGTGTTAGGGACTACCCGTAATAACACACTATCCGTAATAACATTTATTTCCTCCGTTTCTTTTTAGTTGACATATGTATTTAGTCAAGTCTCAAATAAATTCAACCCCCTAATTCCACATAATTCCAACCCCCTCCTACCAAATTTTGACCACTCTTAAAACCCTAACACCACCTAATTCCGACCCCTCCTTATCCAACACTAAATTCCGACCGTCCCTAGCCCCTCTCAAAATTCCGACCAATCGAGGTGAATAAATTCAGCTATTGGCTGGTTGACATGGAAGATTGAGGAAGATGAGGAGGAAAAGTTAAAAAGGGAGGGCCCTACTAACGGATTCCGTTTCATGAACAAAATCCATTAGTTGGGGGTGAAATCCAAGTTTTGTAAATTTTGTTGGTGGCAAAATAAAACTTTTTTTTTTTTAATGTAAGTGGCAAAAACCAATAAGTCGTTTTTTGGATGCAGTTAAAGTCAAAATTTCCTAATTTTTATTTGTAAAAAAAAATGGTCAAAAATGAAGGAGAAGCCAATTCAAACAAAAGCATAGACACATAGTAGTGTAAGTACAATAATATTTGAGTACCCACATTTAGACAAATTAAAGTGACTTTACAACTATCTAGTCCTGCTATAATGTCATTTTTTGACATCAATAATTCATTTCCCAAAAACCCCAAACAAAAATTAACCAAAAACAAAATTAATCAAAATAGTAGCTGATCTGATCAAGGATGGCCATTGGTGAGGCGTTTCTATCTGCATTTCTGCAGGTGTTGTTTGAGCGAATGCTGTCAACTGGAGGGAGGAAGTTCTTGAAGCTGATTGGAGGAGTTGATCTGCAAAAAACAATCAATAGATGGAAGAGAGATCTTACTAAGTTGGAAGCTCTGCTTGAGGATGCTGAGCTGCAGCAATTTCACAGTAAACATGTCAAGTTATGGCTCAATGATCTCCAAGATTTAGCTTACGACATGGAGGATATCATGGATCATTTCGCAATCGAAGCCCAGCGGTATGAGTTGGAAAAGGCAGAGGAAGATCAAGTTAATGCAGTAGATGATCACTCTCACCATGGGATTCTAGACAATATGGTTTGTGCTGCTACTTTTTTAATTTACTTTTCTCCATTAGACCCTAACAGGGCGTTTGGCACGTGGAAATGGGAATTTGGGGAATTATGGGTGGGAATTTGTTGTTGAGAATTCATGAAAGGGAATAAAAGTCCATAGTTTGGTAATTGTTAGGGATATGTTGATATTTACTAAGAAATTACATCAATGCCCTTACTCATATTTTTCCCCTTCCTTTCGCCCTTCTCATTAATGGCAATTTGGTCTTTTCATACCCTTCTCAATTCCCTTTCCCTATTACCAGCCTCCCAGGTAATAAGATTTTTCCCCTTCCTTTCGCCCTTCTCATTAATGGCAATTTGGTCTTTTCATACTCTTCTCAATTCCCTTTCCCTATTACCAGCCCCCCAAGGTAATAAGAATGTGGGAATTCATTGGGATTTTATTTCCCATTCCCTTAAAATAAACAAGGGAATTAGTCATGTTGGTACATATATTCCCATTCCCATTCCCACCTTCTTAATCCCACTTACGAAACACCCCCTAATTGTCACAATATTAGTTAGATACTACTTCGTCATATATATATATATATATATATATATATACTTAAGCCTTTTAATTTACTTTTCTCTCTAAGACCCTAGATACTACTTCGTCTTATATACTCCCTCCGTTTTTAAATACTTACTTCATTTCTCCATGTGTGGAGTTTTGGGAGAAATTGGAGAAAGTAAATATAGAGGAAGTGGGGTTAGTGGAAGGTAAATTAGATGAGAGAGAGTCTAAAAGTAATAAAATTGGGTACCACTAGTTGAGAAAAATGAATTAAATATTATAAAAGCTTTCCAAATAAAGAGATGGAGCAATTATTTAAAAACGGCCGCAAAAGGAAAGTGGAGCAAGTATTTAAAAACGGAGGGAATATATATGAAATCTTAAGCCTTCTGCCAAGTGTTGTCTTACTTTTATACTTGTTTGTTGTTAGACCTTTATAGATATTGTTTCTTACTTGCATAATAGCTCCCCTCCAAACCAACTTGATGCACTAAGAACTCGTGGTTCGGACTGCCCGCCTTGAAGTATCGGCCGTCACAAGTCCTGACCACCCGTACTCTGTCGCCCAAATAGACGTGAGTGCTCCTTTGATTTAATTGCTCGCTTGTGTTGCTTTGTGCTCACAAGTCTCTCAAGGCTCAAGGCTATTGTTCTTGCCGTCAAAAGGTTAAAGCGCGCCGCACGTTTCGGGGTCCAATATCCCGGACCGTGACAGTTATATATATGTATATGTATTACTTGCAAGTCTGCGACTTGCAACTGATGAAACAAGTTCAACTTTGAGACTAATTAAGATGAGATCTTATAACATTTACTTAACAGTGGACATGATAAGCTAATCCATATGACTATGTTAATTAATATAAGCTTATTGTTGTATTGATTAATATAAGGGGGAGTCTTGTACAAAAAATTATTAAAAAAAAATAACCATGAAGTTTATGTTGTTTTAATTTATATTTATATGAGGGGAAAAAGAAAGTTTCAATAATAACTCTTGAATTCAATTATCAGGTGCAAACCATTTATGCAAGTGGCTCAAGAGCCGCGGGTAGTCTCTCCACCTTGTTCAACCCTATTGATCAAGACATTCAAGACAAGATTGATGACATTTCAGAGCGCTTGCAAGATATACAAGACCAGACCCAGAGTTTAAGCCTCACTGCAGCACACATGTTGCAGCAGCAGACCCTCCAAACAGAAACTATTCGACGCCAAAGAGAATCTGCTTCTTTGGTAGGCAAGGTTTTTGGAAGGGATGACAAGAAAAACAAGATAATTACACTGCTATTGAAAGATGATCAGAGTGCTGAGAATTATGCTGTGATTCCTATTATTGGAACGGGTGGCATTGGGAAGACGACCCTTGCTCAGTATGTATACAACAATGAGCAACTGAACGGTTACTTTGATCTTAAGGCATGGGTGTGTGTCTCAGATGTGTTCGATGTCAAACGTATCACGATAGATATAATTAACTCGGTCACCAAGAGCAGTTTCGACTGTAGCAACTTGGATCAGGCACAAGTGAAGTTGCAGGAAGTGCTAAACAACAAGAAATTTTTGATTGTTCTTGATGATATTTGGAGAGACGAATATGATGATTGGTACAAGCTACAGGAACCTTTCCAATACGGTGCAGAAGGAAGCAAAGTGATAATGACAACCAGAATTGAAAGTATTGCAATGATGATGGTTAACAATCCTACTCAACGCAATATCATCAAGTTACAAAGTTTGTCAAAAGATGATTGTTGGCTTATATTTCAGCAGCATGCAAGAGTAGATTCTGACCTCACCGACTTGCGGGATGTTATTATGGAAAAGATCGATGGATTGCCTTTGGCCGCAAAAGCTCTAGGAGGTCTCCTTAAAAGCATTGCAGACAAAAACCAACACCGGAAGATATTAGAGAGCAAAGTTTGGGGTGAGAAGAGTAGTGTTTTGCCAGTTCTAAGGCTGAGTTACCATCATATGCCATATCATTTGAAGCGTGTCTTTGCTTATTGTTCTGTGTTTCCAAAAGATTATGTGTTCAAAGAGGTGGAAGTTGTCTTACTATAAATGGCTCAAGGCTTCCTGCCAGAAACCCAAACTGAAAGTATGGAAGATATGGGCCACATATACCTCAATGACTTGGTATCAAGGTCATTATTTGGAAAAATTCCGTATGGTGGAGGCGAGTTCATCATGCATAACCTCATCCATGATATGGCTCAATTGGTTGCAGGTGAAGTTTGTTATGTGGCTGATGTCGATGCACTGAGAATGTTACAAGAATTCGCCATTTATTTATCTCTAAGAATTTTCAAACATTGGGAAATGAAATCATGGTTCCTCGATTGCGAACTTTTCTATGCAACTATGATTTGAAATTTGAACATTTAGATCTCTTTAAAAACTTTCATTACATACGCACTCTAAGTTTATATTCGTATGTAATTGAAGTTTTGCCAGAATGTATTGGTGATTTAAAACACTTGTGCTACCTTAGTCTCGAATTCAAAAGCATAAAAGTGTTGCCACAATCTGTCGGGAATCTTTGGAATCTCCAAACATTGTGCTTGATAGGTTGTCACAAAGTTGAGAAGATTCCATATATTGGATTACTTGTTAGACTTCGTCATCTGAACATTGATGACACATCTTTAAAGGAAATGCCGCCTGGAATCGGGAAGTTAATAAATTTGCAGACTTTGCACAAATTTGCTGTGGCAATTGGAGGTGGGTTAAGGGAGTTGGGAAAGTTGAATCAGCTCCATGGAAGATTGTTTATCGTTTCCGGGCTAGAAAATGTGACAGAGGTTGATGACGCAGCGGAAGCCCAATTGTGTAAAAAAGAGAATCTAGATGGGTTGAATTTGAAATGGGGAACTTGTACTGATGAGGTTGATGACAAGACTAGGATAGATGTTGTTGAGAAGTTGCGGCCTCACACTTCCATCAAAAGATGTGAGTTGGATGGGTACATGGGCTCGAGATTCCCAAGTTGGCTGGGAGATTCCTCTTTCACTAACATGGAGGACTTAGAGTTGAAAAAGTGTCATAAATGTGTATGCTTGCCTCCATTGGGGCAACTAAGCTCATTAAAGAGTTTGCTGGTAGAAGATATGGATGGTATTAAAGAGGTAGGTCTTGAATTTTATGGGAATCGCTCAACTCCTTTTCCATCTTTAAAGAGACTTCGTTTGTCTTGTATGAAATCCTAGGAGAAGTGGGTGCACCCATCAGTTAACTACAAGGCATTTTCCATCCTTGAAACCCTTGATATGTATAATTGTCCATCATTGCAAGGCAATCTAACCTCCTCTTTTGCCTTCTCTTACAACGCTGAAAATCGTAGAATTGAAAAATATGGAAAGGCTTACTGGTCAATTGCTCAATTTCACCTCCCTCAGCTTACCAGAGGGTGGTTTACCTAGAAACCTGAGATCCCTTGAAATAAGAGAAGCCAACATACAGCAGGCGGTAACAGAGTGGGAATTGCACCTCTTTCATTCACTTCAAATTCACTTCAAATTCTCCAAGATAGACAAACCAATAAAAGAGTGGGGATTCCACCTTCTTACTTCCCTTCAATGTCTTATACTTATAAATGTAGGCAGCTGTGTTGATACAGTAGTGTACATTAGCTATCCTGACTTTCCCTCTTCCCAACCTGCACTGTATGGATATCAAAAATTGCCCGAAATTGGAATCCTTTGGTGACAATGGCCTTCCTCCACGCAGTTATGTTTACATTAAAGAGTGTGATATGATAGAACAACAATTGACAAGCGATCCCTATGGCCGTATTAAAACAGAGAATGGAAGATTCTCCCTGCCTCCGTAAACCAAGCTCTGCCAATTCAAGTAAGTTTGCTTAAATAATGGTCTCGCGTACATTTTTTATGTTTACATCAACTTACATTTTCATATATCTCACTTCTGACAGCTTGTTGATACAACAATCCTAACAGTCAATGGAACTTTACTTGAGCAAAAGATCATAAACTGGTTAGTATGAATTCCATCTCAGCCAAATTTATGCATTTTAATTTGAAATTTTATAAAAAGACATTTTCTATGGCTAATTACTAAATTCCAGACATTCCTTGCAGTGGCTTAGTCTCTATAAGTTAGGCTGATCTTGAAATTTCAACATACATGCATTTTCTTCAGGCTTGGACATTGTATTGGTTAAGAGATACGGAGTACATTAGTACATTGTATTGTCTTTGTGCCTACTTTTATTTTTGCACTCTCAAACAGATGATTAGTTTAAAGTTATAGGAAGATGTAGAAACATTATGACAATGTTGCTTTTGTTTTCTTTTCCTAATTTTAATAATAGTGGCAAGAGGGAGAACTTGATAAATCAACTAGCTGTATATATTTACATATTTTTCAATTTTCACAACACACTGCAGTTTAACTTCAGTTCGGATTAGAAATTAATGAACATTGTAGTCATACTCATACATACCTTTTCTATGTAACTTGATAGTTTCAAATTTACCTTTTTAGATGTTTCTAATATGAGCTATAAATAATAATATTATTATTTTGTTGGAAAAGTTATAGAATATATGAGCAATGTTCTGATATATTGTAAAATCAGGTACTTGATCTTCAAATGCAACTGTTTGCTCATGCTATGGTGCTAAGAAGCCTAACAGTAGTAATAACAGATACCATTCTAAGGTAATATATTGGAAAAGCTTGCCTTGTTTTCATTTTCAATTTAGGCCATGTTCGGTTTGATGTAAAAGGTTTTCATGGAAAATGAATTTTTCATTTTTTCCCATTTTCCTTTGTTTGGTTTGTTAAGGGGTGGAAAACAATTTTTCCAAGGGTGGAAAATTCCATTCTTAATGATGGAAAACATTTTTCTTCCCAAACAAGGGAAGCCACATTTTCCTCTCTCTTTCTTACCTCCTTTTTTTACTTCCCTCTCATTCATCCTTACATTTCCACTCTTATTTTTTATTTTTCTTGGACTTTTCTTGTACGCAACCAAACAAAGGAAAACTAATTTGCAATTGTGATTTTCTTTGAAAATATGTTTTCCATGAAAACTAATTTTCCATTGAAAATGTTTTACATTAAACCAAACGGGGCCTTAAGGTGTATGTTCGAGTGCTGCTGATGGTGATCTAAAGAATTATGTTACTTGTTTACGGTCTAGATTTTTGGCTGTCTTGTAACTATTCAAGTCTAAGTTCTATTGCTGAAATTATTCATTTGTTCTTTCAATTCTGTACCTCCTCAACTTGAAGTTTGATTATAGTTTTTTTTTTTTTTTTTGGATGAAATCCGTCAATGTATGACCATCTGATGCTATAAAGACTTTAGATTTCCATGTTGCATGTTTGATCATTGTTACCAACTAAAATGCTCTAACTTTACTCCTCTTTAATGTTCCTTTAGAAAATACTATCCTCCAAATAGCAGCTAGCATGAAGCTTCTTTTATATTTGGTAAATACAACATCAAGCATTAATTTCCCTAGGAAATTAATCTAAATATGCCATATTATCAAACCATTTTTTACTGAATTAAACACAAAGCCATTCTATTGATGCTAACCATTAACACAAATTAGCTCTATAAGGGTAGAGTGTCTAATTTACCGTGTTATATAATCATAATCAGTTTATTTTGTAATTGTTTCTATCATGATTGGAAGACCAAGACTAGCTGTTATAATGTCTCTTACTCTTAATCCAATTGAACCAACCTCCTTCAATTTGGGTTTATCAGTATAGATGATGAACTTATGAAATGCTGCGCAATCAACGAGCTTTTGGTGGGTTTTCCCGAGTTAAGTTAGCTTGCCTGACATAGAAAATCCACAGGACCTTGAAAATGTGTCATAGCTTTTAGGTTCTAACTATAGCTTGGTTGGGCAGAGTTCAGCTTCAACGAAGACTCAAAAAAATTGATTTGTTTTTCAATGTGACGAATGTGCCATTTATCTGTTCTCAAGTTTTGGTAGTTCAATAACAACCTGGTTTTCTTCTTTAGACTTGTGTTATTCCAGAGGTATCTCTGATTTAAAAAAAGCTCTTTGCTTATTTATTGTCTTAATTGGTTGATAATTCCAAACTAGTATATTCTGATGTTAATCTTGTAGTCACTCACAGCTTATTAATATTACTCTAATATTACTCTCCTTTTTTGCTCTGTTGATAAAACTTCCTGCTGCTTTTGTTTCCTACCTTTAGCAATCTTGTGAATAATGCTGAACGCCCATTGAAAATTTAGTTTTCATTCATGTACCCAACTTAGTAGTACGTCCCTATATGATGCTTGTTATTCACATACTTGCTACCTAACTATTAGTACTACCTCTGTTACTTTTTAGATGTAACAAAGGGGTATATTTGGTGAGAGATAAAAAAATTCCTTTGTTGCATCTAAAAACTAACGGAGGTAGAATTTGGTTTCATGCATATGATAAAACACATTAACGATCTTGATTTTCTTATGCTGTTAACTGTTGCTAATGACTGCGGTAGAAGCTATACATGAAGGATGAAAATTCAGTGGCATTGAACTATTGTATCGTTTTATCTGTTAGGGAATGAAGGGCAATGGAGTTGATTTTTCTTTTTGGACAATTAATTATGAGTAAATGCTTTCTCATCTGCTTACAGTAAACTTCTGTGAGTATTTATGTTCACTAAATTATATCATGTTTTCCCATATGTTGTAGATAGAATGATTGATTGAGTTAGTGATCTAGCACTTTAGTTATTGACCTAATAGCATTGCACATACCTTCTTATATCAGGTGACAAACATATTGGTTCTACACCCTTTGGCAGAAAGCCTCTCCAAGTTCAGACATTCATTCAAAAAGGGGCTTGGCAAATATTTCCGGCGACAAAACATATTGGTTCAACTATGTGAGTTTTTTTTTTTTTTTTTTTTTTTTTTTTTTTTTTTTTTTTTTGTGTGTGTGTGTGTGGCTTTTTTGTATTTTGTTTGTTTGTTGAATAGTTCCATTAAGTTGAATTTTCAACACAGATTCTAGTTTTTCAGATTCAAAAGTGAATTTACCGTTTATTTGATTTTTATTGATTCATGTACAAATACAGTTTCTTCTATATTTACGTACGTAAGGAATTATATTTGATAGGAATTGTTATCAAGAGTTAAAGTTGTTGGTCATCCAAAAAATGACTACCATAAGATAACATGGTATACTAAGTTCGATCTTATCATTATCACTTGGCGAGAGGAGAAAAGAAGAGAAAGTCATCAAACATTTTTTTTTCTTTTTCTTTTTGGGGGTAATACCAATGATGTTGGATTGATCATTGATGGTTACAAAAAAATATAGTTAAAGGCATAAATATTTGTTGGTATATTTTCTACTGAAACTAGTAAAGTACATCATTTTGAAGGAGAGGAATGCATAAAGTAACCAAGATCATGATAGCGATAAATTAAATAGATTGGCATTCGAGTATAAATATTTATTCCAAAATCAAATTAACAATACATAACATCTGAATTCCAAAATCAAATCAACAATACATGACATCTTTTGAACCATAAGTAGTTCATAAGAAGGTGAAATATGGCATAAGAAGACACCTTAAGTACTTTATATATACATTACAAACACACATATTATGGAAATTTAGAAAACATACACTCACAAATTATAAAGCATTAAACTCTAAGACTAAAAAAAGCGTAAAACTCCAGCTTCTCTCTCTAGAAAACCCCAACCTTATCTCCCCACCGCTTCCCCTGTTCTCATCCTCTGCTCGCCGGCGATCGGCACCCTTCTCCTAGCTATCGCCGGCGAGTCTTGGTCTCCTTTTCTAGCTTTAGTTTGCTTTATTTTTTAGGTGTTTGTTTGGGAATTGGAAACAAGGAGTTTCCACAGCAAATTTGTTCGTCTAGTTCATCGGTGGTTCTCGTTTTTTGGTGTCGTCAAGTGGTTTAGCTTCTTCTCCAACGAAACAAGGAGTCAAGGCTAGTCTTAACGCCGCCGTTGAAAGGAATTGCTTTAATTGTTTCCCGACGGTAAAGGTGAAGTTAAGGTTAGGGTTTTCTCGCCTAATTGAAGTCTGATTAAGGTGAGACGGCTTCCTTGCGATGGCTTTGACGGTTGATCGAAGTTTTTCGGGTGTGTTTCCATTCCGCCGGTGAGGTAGTTTTGTGGCTTAATTGGTTACTCCCCTCGGTTTTACTTTTCCTTGTTCTAGTTAGTTTAGCCTTAATTCTCTTGGTTAGTTCTTTGTTTTGCTTTGTTCGTGTTCTCTTAGTTTTATGTTGTGTTTGTTTAGTTTATTTTCCTTAATAAGTCTGGTAATTAGGCTTCTTATAGTTGGAGTTCCTCTGTTTGAAGTGAAGTTGTAGTTGGCTGTCCATGGTTTGGGCTGTTTGTTTTTGCTTCTTGGTTTACTCCTTGGTGGGTACAGGGGCGAAGGGAGGTAGTTCTGGGTTTTGGTGTTCGGACTTGGCAGGTGCTTGTCCTATGGTTTACTTCACATGAGTTATTTCTGTTTGTGGTTTTGGGGTTGGGATGTTTATGTTTTTTCCTCTATAGGGTTAGATTTTTGGGAAAGGGTTTTTAATTAGCCTATTTCACTTTGCAGATTTGCAGGGTCTAGAATGCAGGGTGTTTATGGGTTGTGTTATAGTAGTGGTTTGTGGAAGAACGCAGCTTTATGTTTTATGGTCTTTGATTGAGTGTATGAGGGTGAGAGGTCGTAAGGGAACTAACAATGAAAGGTTATTCCCTTTTTCAATTTGCAATGATCTTTGAAGTCATTGCTTTTAAAAATTTCTATCTGAAAGAGGCTCCCCTTACACATGTTTGGGGGTTCATAGCGCTCTAATGAAGTTGTGTCTTATCCCATTCATGAAGGATAGACCAACTGTACCCTTTCAAATGGGTACCGAGTCACAAGGAAATGTGACTCAATTTGTAGTAATGAGCCAAGAATCCCACTTGACTATAGGTCATTGGGATTGCTCATATTGTGAGCATCAAGTCTTGCTCATAAGTTTCTATCAATCAGGCCATGGATTCTCGTTCTCTTTGCTTTTCCCATGTTTTGTCAAGCTCTATTGGTGTCCTTTGGTTCCATTTAAGGTTTCTACCCCAGCCTCTACACTATCTTCTTCTTCAGTGCAGCCAGCAGGTATTATGGGTTGATGTCAAGGCATACCACAGGTGTCGTTTGTTTTGACAGGTTTTACCACTGCCGTTCATGGATTTCGCCCAACAATCAGGCCTCCATCAAGTGCAAAAGCCACATTTTACCAGTGTTTATTTTGTTTCAGTTTAGTTTGTATGAGTTAGAGTTTAGTGTATGTGTGGTGTTTTATTTTCTTTTACTTAGCTTAGGTTGTAATCTTGTTTTTTAATTAATAGATCTCTCTGTCAAAAAAAAAAATAAAAAAAATAAAAAACTCTTAAGACTTCAATATGTTTGAAAACTCCAAACCAGCCAACTTTTCATCCATGATTTGACTCAATCTTTCTACCATTTCCTCACTTAGACGGTTAACCCAATCCCCCACCTCACCTTTCCTAAATAAGCCCTTGTTATCAAAGTTTAGTATAGATTTTCCATCTTTGTTAACTTCCAAATTCTTCATATTTTGAAAACTACACAACTTTGTAATCTCCTCGACAACATGATCTTTCTCCTCTTGTGCTGAAAATGGGCAACCTAAAAATTCGGCTAATCTCATAATTTGAAGATTAATATCCCATTTCAAATCTTCTTACTTTAAAAACATAATCTTTTGAGGTGATTTCAAACTTTCTTCCCAATAACCTAACATATGATCCCAATATGGGCCATATCCTACTTGACCCATACAATACATATCAAAGGCCTCTTCTAATGAGAAAGGCCCCAGATTTGTAGGCCTTTTTGTACTCATAAAATGCCAAATCGATACAAAAGTGTCAAAAGGGTTCCTACATATGTAAACAACCTTGCAATTAGAGGTGTTCTTAATCATGGTTTTAGGCAAGGAATTGTAAGGTACATGAGATGCAAAAAGCCTTGGAGGATCAAGATTTGACAAATTTGGAACTTGGCTATTTGCATAAACCTTGTACTCCAAGAAAAGTACAAGGTCATGAGGGTTAGACCTTAACAAGGGGTGAGTTGACATCAAAACGACGTCGATTCACGATGGCGAAAACAAGAGCTTTTAACCAAGTAGTGCCGGATTTTGGAATAGTAGCAATGATCACATCACTATCATGAGCTTCGAAGTGGGTTTGAGCTGAGATTACGGCTTGAATTTCTTTGGGTTGACACCAAAAACGTTGGAAAAGGTAGAGATTTGGTGTTCTCCATCCTTTAACTTTAGGAAGGGATAAAATTAGCTCCTTGCAATCTTTTGTTATGCCTTGGAACTCTTTTTCTTCTTCTTCTTCTTTTCGGAAGTAAAGAGTATCCATTTAAGATAAGTATGTAGTAATATTTTGAGATAGAAGTTGGAATGATTTTGAGGAATATTTGTATTTTTTGTTTTATATAGTCCATTTATATAGTGAGTAAATGTAGAATAAACACAATATTTTGTACGTAGGTACAAATGTACAAATCATAGTAATAGTATTAAATAAGTAATAACTAGCTACAAAAAGTGTCACATTTAGCACATGGCACGCTGAATCAAGAATCAAGATGAGTTTAGCTGCTAACTACCCACAACTTTGATTAGTGACACTAGCAAATATTAGCGGCAAAATATAAAGTGTAAAGACTAAAAAAGTTTTGGCTTAGTGCAAGAAATTAAAGGAAGCATGGAATCTTTCAATCTAAGGGTAGGTTCAATTCTTATCTATCAATCAATCATCAATAACACAATATTAAAACAGACACTAAAAATGACACATGTCACTTCCTGACAGTGGCGGACCCACCCTTGTACATGATGGGTCACCTGACCTAGGAAAATAAAAGGATATAGATATTAAACGTTGCACCTATTACTTGTATATGCTCATTGGTGTAGTGGTTGAGGCATAACATTTCTAGGCAATGATCTTGGGTTTGAAACCCACAAGCAGAGAGCCAAAAATACAATATTAACATTAAATTACCATTACATAGTTGTATAATAGTGGGGTTTAATGAAAAAAAACTATTATTCATGGTGTTGTTTTAAAATTTTATGAAATAATAATAATAATAATAATAATAATAATAATAATAACAATTGAGTTAGTTTTCTGATAAATATTTTTGTAATAATTTTACCAACTAAGGGTTTTTTTTTCTATTACTAAAACAAGTCATGCTTACATTGATCATTTTGGACATATGTCAAGCTATTATTTAAAAATTTCTCTCCAATATAATATATGATGTCAGCTTTAAGTTTTTTTTTTTTTTTTGTAAAAAAAAATATTTTACTAAGCTTATTTTTTGAAGTACATTGTATAGGTTTTTTTTTTTCAAACTAAATTAATTTATTAATAAAAATTCATATGATATCTACATTGTATAATTGTATTGGGAATAACGTGCATCATTAATGTAATATAATGTATACTATGTTTAAATATTTTTATCACAACTAATCAAAAATAATACTACCTTTTTTTTTTTCTCAATGGTAATTCTAATAATTTTTGTCTTATTATTTCATCTTTCTTATATGCATTTCATTTATTTATTTCACATGAGTTACCTCATTTTTATATTATATAACAAATTAATTATGGAATAAAAGACTATTACTATCGTGCATCACACGGGCACTAATATAGTATATATATTACTAAAACAGACACCAGAAATGATACATGTCTATTCCTAATTTTCCGGTGCTATTTTTTCCCTCCAAAAATCCTCTTCCCCTTTTTATTTTATTTATTTCATTTTTTTGTCAATATATACTATCAACTACTTACTACTTATAAATTTGCACTAAATATTCACCATATCATATAACTGTAATAATTTTGATTCATGTATTTTCCATATTTATATTACATTATTCTCCGTATCTTTTACTTTGTATATTTTAATTTTTAAATTAGAGCTGACAAATGTGTTGTGTTGTGTTATGTTCCGGTTTGAAATTAACGGGTTGGGAAGCTTTAGCACTAACCCAACCCATTTAATGATGGAAAAATATACTTTAATAATCCCAACTATGGGCAATTTACCTACAACAATCCCAACTACAGTTTATTTTTTGACAATCCTAACTATGACCTGAGTTTGCCTCCAACAGACCCAACCGGTCTACACCAAGTCAACGACTTGTTGTAGCAGGTAACCAATACACTTGTCAACACGTGATTGGTCTAAAATAATAAAAAAAAATTAAAAAAAAAAACCAAAAACCCTTAACGGCCACCACCGTGAAACCCAAGGGCCAAACCATATCCCATCGGAAACAGCTGACCGCCTCCCCTAACCCCTGAAAACGGTCGGCCGGCCTGCTTTAACCCCAGAAACCGGCACTGGAGTTAGTTGCGGCGTTCGTGTTGATTATTGGGCGGTGGATTTGCGGCGTTCCAGTTAATTATCGGGTGGTGGAGGTTGCGTCGCGGGGGGAGGGGTTGGTTTCATGTTGCTGCTGCGATTGGTGGGTCGAAATTGATGTAAAATGTGGTTAGTGGAGGTCGAAGTGATTTTTCGAGGATCGTGGTTTTGGGTTTGATGCGACTACTGCTTTTGTTGTTGCTACAATTGCTGCTGCTGTTGTTGCGGCGACTAGGCGGCGACGCGAGTCGTTTGGGGTTGGTGTGGGGTGGACCGTGGCTGGTGGTGTTGGGGTTGGGAGGGCCTGCGGGTGGTTTTGTTTAAATCGATTTTCCGGCGAAGGAGTTGGAAGGGAGGAGAGTGGTTTAGGGGGTTGGCCTGGGGTCGATCGGGGGTGTATGTTTTGAGGGTAGAGAGGGCCGATCGGCCATTTTTGGGAGGCTAGGGAGGTGGTCGGCCAGTTTCGATTGGCTGTGGGTGGCTGGGAACGGCGGCGGTTGGCTGGGTTGGTTGAATTTAATTTTTTTTTTCTTTGTTTTTTGATTTTTTTTTAAATTAAGCCAATCATGTGTTGACATGTGGCATTTAAAAAACAAAAACAAAAAAATTACCCTTTTAACAGGTAACTGGTTTTTAAGACTGCTGGAGGAAATCTGATCTAATAGTTAGGATTGTTAAAAAATAAACTTTAGTTGGGATTGTTGTAGGTAAATCGCCCATAGTTGGGATTATTAAAGTGTATTTTTCCTTTAATGAACATGTTGTGTCAGGTTGACCCGTTTAATTAACAAGTCAGAAACCCTTGGCACAAACCCGCTTTTTTCGTGCCTGTTTCATGTCATGTTGTCGTGCTATATGAAAAAAATATTATCCTCATTCAATAAATATATCAAAATTTTCATAATTTATTAGGTTTTATTTTCTTAAACAGGTTGAGTTGTGTTAATAAATATATTATAATTGTATTTTTTCATGATATTTTTGTTAAAAAGATATTATTACTTTTCTAATAAAAAATAGTGAAGTTACCGTGCATGGCACGGATATATGACAAATTCATATCTTACGAAGATAGTCATCCAATTACGTTAAAAATTATCGGCCACAAAACAAAATAGATCCGCCACTGAAACCGCATAAATGAGAGAAAGTAGTGAAAGTGTGTATGAATGGAGATAACTCAAATACACATAAAAATAATACAGTACTATAATATTAAATATGCTTATTATTATTATTATCATTTTGATTGAGTGCAAGAAAAAAAAAGTTGTCAATACTTCCAACTTTATTAATTTGAATTGGTTGAAAACCAATGCAACCTTTCCATTTCTGGTCTGGTTCGAAAACAAAGAGGGCATAAGTTTTATATTCTATAATATATGTCCCTCTTCAATTTTAATATGACAATAAAGCACTTCAATCACTATTCGCCTTAAAGTACTAAATAAGGATACAATTGTCTGTTCAAGATCGAACTCACTGACAGATGTCCGACACATTGAAGTGGATACACTTTGAGGTGGATATTGAAAATTGAACTGTGTTTAACCAGTGACTAACCTGAAATTCTTGAGCCACATCAACCCAAAGCAAAGAAACTAGTATTATATTGTAGTTTCTTTTTTTTTTTGAATTATTTTGTCAAAATAAATTATTGCAAATGCTTTGTTTTGCATACTAAAAGAAACTTCGATTTATGTTACACATGTAAAACGAGGCATTTGCGATAAATTTTGTCAATACTAACCTCAAATCAGATCCAAAGGGACAAACTGACACCTAAAACCTCTATAGATCATGTTTTTAGAATGGAAATCGAATTTTTATTTTAACTATTAGATTTAACTGCTCTTTTGATGACAGGTGGTGAAAAACAATATTTAGAATTGTTATTGGTGGTAAAATAAAATTTTAGAAGTTTAGGTGAAAAAAAAAAACACTTTATGGTGATAAAAGTCAAAAAATCCAAAAACATATTTACCGAAAATATAAAAATTGCTATAATTAGAGTTTTGGAAATTACTTAGATAATAGGAAATAACATCAAATTATAGTACATGCAAACTCTTATTATATATAGGAACTCACGAAGGAGTGGTACAGAAATAGGAACAGTGGATTAGAGAGATTATAAATATATAAAGAAGCTAGAGACACTTGTAAATAGGATTGGAGCATTGGAGGATGTGGGTGTATATATACTCCTAAGAATGCCCAACATTTATATGTATAGATGGATATAGAGATAGAAAAAGTGTGTGGAAACTTCTATACCTATACTTGCTCCTGAAATTTCCACTTAAATTTGGAAGCATCTTGAAAATTCTACAACTCTTGAGATAGAGGGAGTACAACAGTCAACAATACACCATGAAAGAAAAATGGAAATAATTAACGTTAATAGTCCCAACTATGAACATTCTTCTTCAAATGGCAAGCCCAACTTTGGGGGTGTCCATCTTAAAACAGTCCTTGGCTTATAATGACAAGAGTAAACTGTACCAATTGAATTGTCACGTGTTGAAACTTTTGTCACCCCTTTTTTTTTTTTTAATTTTATTTTTAACAGCTAACGAACAAGACACGTGTCAATATTAACTGATCAAATTAGTAAAAAAATATGTTAGGGATTGTTTTGAGAAGAACCTCTTAAAGTTCAATGCATGGTTCCTACACCCAAGTGTACCATGCGTATGGTACACCTGGGTCAAAACGATAGGCCCAAATGAATAAAACGTGTGCTTATTAGAGCACAGAAAGGTGGAAAGAACATGAGGTATAGATACAAAGTACGGAACATTAAATATGAATATTCAGTTTTCTTTAATTTAGGAAAAGATAATTATCAATTGATCTTTAATTACCCACATATTAGTTGTCATATCTTTTCAAAATATTTGACTTTTCCATATTCATTTTCTCTCTTTTCATATTATTTTTACCTCAAAAAAATTTAATCTTTTCCAAAACATAATATTCAAATTTGTACCGGAAAAGGGGTTTCTTTTCACTAAAAAAAAAAAAAATTAAATCCCTATATTTAAAAAAAAAATAATTCATATATTTCACTTAAAAATCATTTCTTTATATTTAATTAATTTATTAGATCTTGTAATATTCATTAGATGATTTAATAATGTTCTTTATCGGAAAACATGATATACTTTATATTTTATTGTAATGTATAATTAGTTAATAATAATATAGAGTATTATTTTTGCATGTTCGGTATTATATCATATATTGTATGTTCTTTAATTCAATCTTTTGGTAAACTATTTTAAATATGCATGTTCATCAATTGTAATCGTAATTTGATTTTACTATCCCTTAATGTTCCATCGCTTATTGTTAATTATTATTTAAAATTTGTCTTTTGATCATAGTGGTTAATTAAGGTATTCTTCATTACATGATAGTATCATGTTCTTTTTCAATATTATAGATGCTCTTTAAATTTGGAAATCCATCATTGTCCCAAAAACTTCTCATCAACCTCGGTATTCCTGATTACAAAAAAGAAAAAAAAAAAGTTACATAAATTAGAAAAATGTGGATAACGAAATAATAATAATAATAATAATAATAATAATAATAAGGAAAAATTAGAAATAATAATCCCAACTTTCATCAATTTTGGTAGAATAATCCCAACTTTAGATTATATCAGAATAATCCGAACTTTGGGGGGTCTACTTTTTCTTCAATCCCTAACCGGTCAACAAAAGTCAATGACCTATTATATCAAGTCACTTTACACGTGTCGAGTTTTAATTGGTCCAAAATTTAAAATTTTTTTTTTAAAAAAAACAAAAAAAATCAATTTGTTTTTAGAAAAACCACCCAGCCCAGGCTGCCAGCCTCGTCGGACCCCACGCAACCACCGCCCTAGTCGCCGCCAACCCAGCCACCACCTCGTGGGACCCCCACGCAACCATCACCATGGTCGCCGATGCAGCCGCTACCATCTAAACCACTATCCCCCTCCCTGAAACCTCCACGCAACCACCAACAAAACCCTCCCAATTCCACCCCAAAACTCACCGCGCGCCCTACGCCGTTTATTCCCCCCTCCCCCTGCACCGATAATACCCCCTCCCCCTACGCGCGCTAATTGCCCTCCCCCTTCGCCGCTAAATCCTCTCCCTACGCGCCGCTAATTCACAAATCCGGTCGCCACTAATTCGAAAACGGGTGGGGCTGGGTTAGGGGTTTTGGGATGAGGGATGTCTGTTTTCTGGGGTAGGGGAGGGTCGGGGTTAGGTTCCGGGTCTGAGCCTGTGTTTTCCGGTGAAAGAGGGAGAGGACAATTGCTCCGATGAGCAGGGGTTGGGGGCTTCGGTGAGCAGGGGTTGGAGGCTGGGTGATAACTGGTGGTTTTTTTTTTTTTTTTTGAATTTTGTTTTTTTAAAAAATATTTTTTAACCAATTAATTTGTGACATGTGTTACTTACATTAAAAAAAAAAATTAATCCATTCAACCGGTAATCGGTATTTGGGATTGTAGAAAAAGAAAATCCCCAAAAGTTCGGATTATTCTGATATAATCTAAAGTTGGGATTATTCTACCAAAATTGATGAAAGTTGGGATTAATATTTCTAATTTTACCTAATAATAATAATAATAATAATAATAATAATAATAATAATAATAATAATAATAATAATAATAATAATAATAATAATAATAATAATAATAATAATAATAATAATTGTTCGGGGTGTGGATCCAAGGGTTCTGCTGGGATCCAAGGGTTCTGTTGGGTAAGTTGGGCCCCGCCGACAACCTACACAAGGCAACACACATAAACTGCATTCGGGGTGGTTCGAGGAACCCCCCCTCCGATGCTTAAGTTAGAGAGTGTTTAGAGAGAGAAAATGTACTTAGAGAGATGTAGAGAGTGTAATAACTTGTGTGTCTAACCTCTTTTCTGTTGTACTTTGCTCTCTATTTATAGGTGTACGATCTTCTTTGTGGAGAGTTTGGCCTGGTCAGCTCTGCGGGATGACTCCATCGGGCTGGGGAGCCCCTCACAGTTGTTCTCTCGGCAATGAGTGCGCACCTTGGGGAGCTGGGCGATAGTTCAGCGGGAGCTATAATAATTCAAAAATTCTCTAGGTTAGGGCGATTAGGGGGGTTCCACGTTCATTTTCCAGCGGTTTTCCGGCAGCAATTCAGGCAGCTTGTGGCGGTGGTTTCATCTTCCTAGCAGGTCTGGCGAAGATTCTTGGTGGTGGCTCTGTTTTCAGGCGGTTTCAGGCAGAAATTCAGGCGTTTAAGGGGCGATTTTCCAGGCTGTTTAGGTGCAGTTCCGAGTCCTTTTTCCGGCATCATCTCTGGCGTAAGGTGTGATCAGGTGGGCGGTTTTCAGTCAGGGATATTTCAGGCGGCTTTTGGGTGGATTTCAGGTGGTTTCTCGGGTGGTTTTCAGGCAGCTTTTGGGCGGATTTCAGGCGGCTTTTGTGGGTGGTTTCTTGATCAATTTTCTGGCGAATTATCACGCTGTTTTCCTCGGGTTTTCAGGCTGCTTCAAGCGTCTTTAGGGTGCGTTTTTTTTTTGGTATTTTTTGGGCTGTTTTGGTCAGTTTTCAGGCTGCGGTTTTGGGTGCAATTCTGCTGTGTTTTCAAGCGTGGTTTTGCTCTGTTTTTGGGTGCATTTTGGGTGCAATTTCAAGCTGTTATTGAGTCATTTTGAGGGCAGCTTTTCTCGCGAATATTGGTGTTGTTTTTTGGTCAGTTAGAGGAGGTTCTTTGTTGGTTTCTATTTTGGGTTTCGGTGATCAATATTTCCAGCGATTTTCGGTATTGGGGGCTGTTTTGGAGCAGTTTTTGGGTGCTGTTTTGGAGCAGTTTTGGGTGCTGTTTTGGAGCAGTTTTGTGTGCTGTTTTGGAGCAGTTTTGGGTGCAGTTTCTGGTGTAGTTTTTGGTCCAGTTTTGGCAACTCTTGGGTTCTGTTTTGGAGCTGTTTTGCGGCAGTTTCTGGTGCTCTTTCGGGCGTATTTCAGTTTTGGGTGGTGCAAGTCAGCTATGTCGGCTGCCGTTGTGAAGTTTCATTGTCCCTTTGTGGGTCTTAGTGGTTGTCAAGATAGGAGTGGAAATGGCCTTACTCGACGTTCTCTAATCAAACATCTTAGTGATCGTCATTGTTGTATCGGTGCGCGAGATATCACCCGACATTCTCTTACTTCTAATTTGGCTGTTTATAATGAGGCAGAAGTTACTTTTAGGCGTATGGGGATTTGGTTATGTGGAGTTTGCTATAAAACGCACACGATACGTATTAAGTGTCATCATCGTGGGGATGAGGATGTGTCACCCCCTGATGAAGGAGATGGTGTTGTTCATTTTGTGCTTCATAATTTCACCAAGCCGCAATCTCCTTCTTCTCCTGCTCGAGTTGATCGTATGGATGGATTGGTGAAAGATCATAACTGTGGTTTTGATGTGGCCCTCCTTGATTGTTTATTCTCTAAGGGGTTTCGCTCTGTTAAGTCTATCCCTCCCAAGTATCGTTTGGGGTTTTCTCGGGTTCTGAAAGGTGCTCTTGATAAGGTGATCTTTAAGCCTGATGACATTTCTAATTGGGTCTCTTTGTTGGTGTTACCTCTTTGCATCCTTAAAATCTTTCGCCCGCGGAGTAGTCGTGAGTCTTGGTCTTCGGTAAGACGTCGGCATCAAGAAGAGAGTATTTCCCGTGCTATTTGTTCTTGGAGTGTAGCGGGTGGTAATTTGCAGCTTGTGAGGGAAATTTTGGCAGAGGATTCTCCTACTTTGTCGATGGTTGATGATGAGGACATTGATTTGGAAGAGCGTAATATTAAGCAGTGTCGTAGGAAGATTTGCGATGGCCATTACACTGCTGCGGTTCGGGTTCTTTCTTCAGCAGGCGTTGCACCTTATAATGACGCCACTCTTGCAGATTTACAGTCAAAGCACCCTTCATCTCCAGCTCCATCCTTGCCTGATATACCTATTGATCACCTTCATCTCGTTACGACTTCTGCTGTTGTTTTGGATCGGATTAGGAGTTTCCCTCGTGGCACATCATGTGGTAGGGATGGTTTGCGTGCTCAACATCTTATGGATTGCTTGAGTGGTGCGGCTATGGAAGTATCAGATGAGTTGGTTGACTCTATTACTAGGGTGGTTAATCTCTTTCTAGCTGGGAGATGTCCTATGGAATTAGGAGAGTACATTGCTAGTGCTCCTCTTACGCCACTTGTCAAGCCCGGTGGTGGTATCCGTCCTATTGCTGTGGGTACGGTTTGGCGGCGTCTCGTTTCGAAGGTGGGTGCTGTTATGGTTGGTCAGTCTTTAAGGAGTTACTTTGATGGCCTTCAATTTGGTGTTGGGGTTTCTTCAGGTGGTGAGGCAATTCTTCATGCGGTGAATCGGTTGATTGAGGACCGTGGTTCTGATGTTGGTTTATCTATATTGTTGGTGGATTTTCAAAATGTCTTCAATCTGGTTGATCGTTCGGTCATGTTACGTGAGGTACGTTGTCGTTGTCCGGGCATTTCGCGATGGGTAGAATTCTGCTATTCTAATCCAGCCAGGTTGCACTATGGGGACCGAACCTTATGGTCATCTCAAGGGGTGCAGCAGGGTGATCCCCTTGGTCCTTTGCTTTTTTCTTTGGTTTTACAATCCCTGGTGTGTAAAATCAGAGAGACTTTTGATGTATGTCTTCAGGCTTGGTATTTAGATGACGACACGATTATTGGTGACACTTTGGTGGTGGGGCAAGTTCTGCAGTTGATTATGGAGGAAGGACCTCGTTCTGGGTTATGTCTTAATGTGGAAAAAACTGAAGTTTTCTGGCCTATAGAAGACCCTCGAAGCAGGCTGGTGGGTGTCTTTCCACCTAATATTGCTCGACCTTTGCGTGGTGTTAGGTTGCTTGGAGGTCCCGCTAGTTCCGATTCTGGTTTTAGTGGTGAGCTTATGATGCAGAGGGTGACCAACACCATTGCCCTTATGGATAAGGTCGCTATGCTCGATGATCCTCAGTGTGAGCTGTTGTTACTTAGGGCATGTACTGGAGTTTCAAAACTCTACTTTGCATTGCGTACTTGTCCTCCTAGTACTTTTGAGGTGGCTCAGCGCACTTTTGATGCAGCTCTTCGATCTTCCATGGAGCGTATTGTTACTGCTTCGGGGCCGGGGTTTGGTGATTGGCAGTGGCGACTTGCCACCTTACCATTTGCGTTTGGAGGGCTTGGTGTTTATTCTGCAGGTGATGTTCGTCACTATGCTTTTCTTGCTTCTCGGTTACAGTCTGCTGGGTTGCAGACACAACTTCTTCGGCATGCTGGCATTGTTGGTCTTGGACGAGCCTTTGAGGATGCGTTGAGTCTGTTTAATGGAACAGTGGAGTCTGACATTTTGAGTATTCCTAGTGAGGTCACTGCCCCTAAACTCATGAAGAAATTGGCAGATATATATTTCACAAAGGTTACCGCTTCTGCAGAATCTGCTTATTCTTTAACTCCTCGACAATCAGCATTATGGAAATCACATCAAGGTGATCACACCTCTGCTTGGCTTCGGGCGGTTCCTATTTCAGGGTTGGGTCAGACGATGAACGCCAAGACTTATCGCTGTGTGTTGTCCTATCGGTTAGGTGTACCGTTGTTCTCTATCTCAACGTTGTGCTCTGCTTGTTCGAGGGTTTTTGCTGGAGATATTTTCGGTGATCACGCAGTGTCTTGTGCTGGTATTGTGGGTATTAAACATTGGCATAATGTTTTTCGGGATACCCTTGTTGATGTTTGCTTTCGTTCTGGGATTTCAGCGAGAAAAGAGGTTGACATTGGGTTGGCCGGAGGGAACGACGAGGCCCTCAGACCCGCGGATGTGTTACTTTATTCGTGGGATCGTGGTCGCGATGTCTGTGTTGATTTGACAGGGTCTTCTCCTTTGACACAGTCAGGGCTATCTGACTTCATTCCTGGGCGGGTTGTGGCTGATGCAGCTCATCGGAAGCGGGTTAAGTATGAAGCTCGATGTCAGGCGATTGGATATGGTTTCATTCCCTTCTCCTTTTCTTTGCTTGGGGAATTAGAGAAAGAGGTTGTTGCGTTACTGAAGCGGATTCAAAGGTTCTCGACGACGCAAGACATTGGGGCTCGTGCTGCAGCTCATATCTTCACTAGGGTAGGATTTGCAATAGCTAGAGGAGTGGGGGCCCAGATTGTATCTCGGCTTCCCACTAATTTATTGTAGGTTGTTTTGTTTTTGAGATGATGATAATAATAATAATAATAATAATAATGATGATGATGATGATGATGATGATGATGATGATGATGATAATAATACCAGACAACAGACAATCATGTCTACGTATAATCCTTTCTTTTTCTAATATATATATATATATATATATATATATATATATATATATATATATATATATATATATATATATATATATATATATATATATATATATATATATATATATATATATATATATATATATGTTGTTTTAAAGAATACTACAAGAAGGGGGGGTTGAATTGTAGTATGAGAAATTAGCCAAACTTTTTGCGGAATTAAAATTAAGTTAGCTAAAGGAACTGAGAGATTAACTAAAGGAACTAAAGAATGCAAGAGAGATTTTGCGTGGAAAACGCCTTGGCCCTAACAAGAAGAAAAACCACGACCACTTGGGATTTTGGGAAAAGAATCTTCACTATAATAGGGCAAATGATCCTATTACAAGCTAACGACTCAAACTCAAGTTCTTCTACGAACTTGAGACCCTGAGGAACAAGTCACCCAACTTGTTACTCTTCTCTTCTCTTTCTCTCTTCTCACTTCTCTGTTCTCTCTTCTCACTTCTCTGTTCTCTCTTCTCTTTCTCTTCTCTTTCTCATACACAAACGTTCACTCGAACTTCCCCATTCCCCAAATTACAACTCGAAAGAAAAACAAACTCTAGTATAAGAACATTAAGAACACTCTAATGAACTTGTGTGGAATTGACACTTGACTCGATTTGAAGCTTGAAAACTTATGTGAGCAAGGGTGAGTTTTTCCAACAGAAATCAATGGCTATTTATAGATCAACAAATGCTTTGAAAAATTCTCTTTGTGCAACAACACCATTACGCCACTACTCATACCCACTAAGAAGATCATGTTCCTAGAATTAAGGAACCATGAACTCCTCAATGTGCAAAACCATGACTGACATTGAACATGTTCCTAGAGTAAGCCGTAAGTTTTGGAAAACATGGTGATTTTATTTTTTCAGAAGATATTTTCGAAAATAAGAAAATAAAATAAAATCTTTTTGCACAAGATATTTTCGAAATTCAGAATAAAACAAAATCCCTTTCAAAAGATAAACGTTTTAGAAAGCAACCGTTTTCCTAAAAACTAGCATGCACAATTTTATCTTTTTAGACCAATTCCACACAGATTTTTCGAGTGCCATTTAATATCTTATACTTACATAAATCCTAAAATATAAAAATATATTTAGTCTTCATGTTCTCTGATGAAGCTTCTACTCCGAGGCTTCTGTTCCTTGGGAGGAACTTCTCTTCTCTGATGAGGCTTCTTCTCTGAAGCTTCTGTTCCCTGAGGGAACCTTCTCTTCTCCAGTCTTCATTTCTGAAGCGCCAGTTCCTGCGAGGGAACTCTTCTATATGGCTAGCTCTGCTTCTGGCCTTCTTGTTCCTCATGGTATTTTTACAAGACACTTCATTCTCCTAGTCTTTGTAACTGAGTACACACTTAAACAATCAAGCACTTATTAGTTTGTAAGTAAGTGAGGTTGTGTCATCATCAAAATCATTAAGTCCAACAATATATATATATATATATATATATATATATATATATATATATATATATATTGAGAACAAAGTAAACATATCTTATGGTTAAAAGAAAAAACCTTTAAAAACTATGCATTTTTGAGTTACATACTTTTAACCTATATGAATTGTAAATGAATATTTGAAAGAAATGAAATTCATTTTTAATTTTTAATCATATTGTTGTTAAAATATACACATATAAGTTGACAATTAAAAATTTTAGAATTTATAAACATGAATAACTCATTTAAATGCAACTTATTACTCCGTACCAAGTATCATAAGATATGTCATAGATGTGCCACATGATTGTATTTTAAATACATATAACCTATATGAATTGTAAATGAGTAATGGAAAGAAATGGAATTAATTTTGTAATCATATTGTTGTTAAAATATATACACATAAGTTGACAATTGAAATTTTAGAATTTATGAACATGAATTACTCATTTAAATGCAACTTATTACTCCGTACCAAGTATCATAATATATGTGTCATTGATGTGCCACATGATTTGTCAAACCATAATGACATGTGGCGAGATTGGTGACACATGGTAGGATTACAATCTTTAACATTGAGTTTTAATATATATATTGATTGATTGATTGATATCCCAATACATACAACACATTTCTTATTTTCAACTCACATTCCAATAAAAGCCAAAGTGCAAAACTCAATCAATAACTAAGCAATTATGCACTACAGTTAAATTAATTGTAGCATAACCGAGTTAGAGGCCGAATCAAATCTTCTAGCTAGGAGCATATACCATCATCCCTAATAATCTCATCACACAAATACACACCCCGACTAGCGGTACCAAATGGTGGCTCATCGACGGCCAACCACGCATTAACCGGGAAATTAATCTTCCGACAACCCCGACTTGGTGCAATAGAGGTAACTTCAACATAGTCCACGTACCAACCGGGAGATACGCCGGTGTTATCATGACTTAATGTCATGCTACAAAGGGGGCCTCTTAAGCAATTGCCTTTCACAGCAAATGTATCCAAATTTCCACTTCTAAAGTAGTAATGATATTTGCTCATAATCCCCCAAGATTGAAGGTTTGTGATGTTTAAGCGATTGAAATATTTGTCACGTAATTCAAGGTTCACTTTAGCATACGTTGTTGCGGTTTGTGCATTGCCGGTTTGCACGTAGATTACGTAGGTGCATTCATCATCATCCTGAAAGAATTGAACAAATTAAGTATTTTAGGTTAGATAAATGTGTAAATTGATAGAGTATAAAAACGTTTTTATGTAATTCAATCATCAGCATAAACTTTTGGTTAAGATGATTCACTAACATGGTATCTGAACTAGCGTATCCACTCCTCCTTCCAAAGTGGAATATTAAGCGCAAAGTATGAGAAAGAGCTATTATGTATCCACACTTTAAGCCAAATAGGTTTTAATGTGAGAGGCGTGATAAAGTATAAAAACATATTCGTGGGTCTCAACTATCAACTTAAGCTTTTAGTTAAAATGGTCCACTAACATAGATCAACATTAACATTTGGATTGGATTATGGGGTGTAAGTCGTGTAACTAAACTATCCCTTCTAGTATAAAATTTAATAAATAAAAAAAAACAAAACAAAACAAAACAAATAAATATCGCCCTAAGCTATTATAGCTGATTAAAACAACTGGTTTAATTTAAGCCTTGTTGTATTGGATGTTTAGACAATCTTTGTACTTAATCTATTTTGCCAAAGACCGATCCTACAAGCTTTCCAAACAAACATGCCAACTTTTATCTTAATATGTACTCCCTCCGTCTCATTATTTCATGCCTTAAAAACACAGTAATTAAGGAGATGGTGGAGAAGAATATTATATTGGAAAGATAAAAAGTAGTGAATATTGTATGATAAAGATTAAAAAAAAAATATTAGAGAATATTATAAGAAAAAAAACAAAAAGTAAGTAATGATTTTTTGAATATATGTATATTTGGTATGGAAAAGATAAAAAGTAAGTAATAACTATGACCTTATAGGCTATTTTTAGAAACAGCCACAACATTTTGTGTTGAGCCTTTTGGTTTTGATGGACAAATTGACAAACTCGACTAATGAATGTTTTGAGTCTTTGGTGAATAAAGGATTCAAGCAAAGTTCGTTCCGGAGTAGGAACTTGGATGCGGAGTAGCATTCTTTAAAAAGCCTCGTGCAAATCTCACGTTCTAGTTTTAATTGTGAGCACTCAATAATATAAAGTCGGAAAGGAACTCAATGACTTATGTTAAAGACTACTGGAATAAAAGTTAGTTTTAAAAGATAATTTCTTAAAGAAAAGATAATTTGTAAAAGTTTTAATAAAGATAATTATCGAAGATAATTATCTAGTTGTTTTAATAAATAATAAATTTATCTTTTCAAATAAAATCTTTTTAAACAAACTTTTGATAATCTTTTAAATAAATATTTGATAAAGTTAGCAAGTGGTTTTTCTGTGAGAAAATCTTTTATACGGCTAATGGTTATCAAGTTGTTAGGATAGTGGTTTAATTAGATAAGGCTAGGAAACCTCTTCATGATCACAATCTGTCAAGATAACTCCACAAGTTGTTAGTGGGTTGTTGACATGTGGACGTGATTATGGTGGAGGTTAATGACTAAGCCTTCTCTATAAATACTCATGCAAACTATCTCAGCAAAACATAACTCTTGAGCATAAAAATTCCAGTAGCCATCTAATAACATAAAGAGAGTTATTATCCTTCTTATATTCTTGAGTGCAGTAGGTATTTGTAATCACATATTGTATTCAAGTACTTTGGGGTTGGGATTGTGAGTTTGTAAGGTGAGGTGAAGGAAGCTTCGTTGCTGAAGTCTTCTGTGAGAGTTGGGAACAAGTTCCTAATTTGTGGAACTTGTTAACGGGTTTGAATCTTCACTTGTAAAGAGTTTTGATTACATAGTGGAAATTTAGAAAAGCCTATATCTTCTCTCGTCATTATTTCATTTAGTTAAAATCCGCAAAAAGGTTTTAGATTTCACCTCAAATACAATTCACCCCCCCTCTTGTATTAGCCAGTTAGACTTTCAGTTGGTATCAGAGCCGGAACTCAGAACACGCAGGCAACCCTGTTGAGTAAGTTCCTGGAAAATGGCTTACACAGAGGAAAAGGAATTCGGGAGTACATCCATTCAAAGGCCTCCATACTTCAACGGCAAATTTTATCCTTATTGGAAGGATAAGATGGAAATCTTTATCCAAGCAGAGAATTATCAGGTATGGCGGATTATACAAGTAGGAGATTACGAAATTACGAAAACGAATGCTAATAATGAGGTAATCCCTAAACCTATGGATGAGTATGAAAAAACTGATTTTGAAAAACTTGAAATGAATGCTACTGCCAAAAATTTTTTAATTTGGGGACTTGGACCCGATGAACATACTCGTGTCAAAGGGTGCAAGTCCGCAAAGGAAATTTGGGATCTTCTGGAAGTTACACATGAAGGAACGTCAGATGTTAAACGTTCCAAAATAGACATTCTTTTGTCTCAGTATGAGCGCTTTGAAATGGGAAACAAAGAATCCATTAAAGACATGTTTACTCGATTTAAAAGTATTACTAACGAACTAACGTGTCTTGGCAAGATAATTCCTATAGATGAGCAGGTCAGAAAAGTCTTAAGAAGTCTTCCAGACAATGACAGATGGAGAGCAAAGGTCGCAGCGGTGCAAGAATCAAAAGACTTCACCAAGTTCAATCTGGAACAGCTTGCGGGTTCCCTCATTACTCACGAGATCCAGTCGAACAATCGGACTCAGGAGACTGTCAAAAGTCAAGGGCTAGCATTAAGAGCTAATGAAGAATCCGAAGAGAAGTCTGACATCGATGAAGAAGAAGCTGCAATGTTGGTGAGAAGGCTGAAAAAATTCTACCGTAACAACAAGTTTTTAGACAAGAAGAAAGGATACAGTAAAAGAAATCAGGAACCCAAAGCCAAGTCTTCTTGTCACAAATGTGGAAGCACCAACCACTTCATCAAAGAGTGTCCATTATGGGAATCTGAGAAAGGCAAGGGAAAAGAAACTGATCAAAGCAGAAATTCCAAGCCTAACTTTTCTAAAACAAATTTCAGGAAAGCAATGATTTCCACGTGGGGAGAATCGAGTTCCGAAGAAGAGGAACAGGAACACACAGACGATGAAGTAGCCAATCTCTGTCTAATGGCAAAGCATGATGATGAGGTAGTCATTCAACCTAGTTATTTGAAATCTCTCTCAAAGGATAAATTAATCTCTTTATTGTTAGAAACCTTAGATGAATATAAAGAATTATGTGCAAAACTAAGGCAAGCCGAAAAGGCAACTGGAATTTGTAGAGATCATGTTAAGTATCTGAATAGCTTAAGAAATGATGTTCAAGGCAGATTCTTTGAATTGTTAGATAAAAATATTATGCTAAAAGAATCCCTTGAAAGAGTCAAGAGTGAGAATATCATGCTGAATATTGAATTGACTCAATATAAAATGTTGTGTACTAACATTGATTCTTGCAGGTCTACTGAAGTTCCTTTAATCATGTTTAATAATGAACTAGAGCATGTTAAGAAAGAGATAAAGGAAACCAATGATAAAAATGAGAAACTAGAAAAGGACCTAGAAATTGCAAGAAAAAGTAAAAATACAGCAAGCACGGGTGTTCCCAAGTGGGTAAAGGAAGCTCAGACAAAAAGAACAGAAGGTCTAGGCTATGTTCATAAGAAGAAGTCCACTGGAAAGAAAAAGAAATATGTGAACTTACCTAGTGAGACCGTTTGTTCTTTTTGTGGTAAAAAGGAACATCGCAGTGAAGAATGTACTAAGAAAGCAAATCTGTACAATAAGAATGTGAACTATGTTTGGCAGAAGAAATCTGATTTAAATGTGTCAACACAGGAACCCATGAATGAAAGGGTTCCTGCTACTAACCCTTAATTTCTTTTGCAGGTCGCAGTGAGGGGGAACAACCAGTGGTACCTCGATAGCGGTTGCTCTAAGCACATGACAGGAGATGAATCCAGATTTCTCTCACTGACGGCCTATACAGGGGGAACAGTGACCTTTGGAGACAATAAGAAAGGCAACATTGTTGCTGTTGGCAAAGTAGGAAGGTCAAGTTCCCATGCAATTGACAATGTATTTTTAGTCGAGGGTTTGAAGCATAATCTACTCAGTATATCTCATCTTTGTGATAAAGGAAACTCTGTAAGCTTTTCTTCTGAAAATTGCAAAATCATCAACAATAACACTGGAAAAATCGTTTTGGAAGGAACTCGTAAAGGGAACACGTATACCGTGGATCTTAACAAAGTTCCAAAATACAATCTATCCTGTTTAAGTGTTATTGAGGATGATCCACTTCTATGGCATAGACGTTTTGGACATGTTAGTCTTTCATTGCTTGACAAATTAAGGTCAAAGGACTTGGTAATCGGATTACCTTCTATCAAATTCCTAAATGACAAAATTTGTGAAGCTTGCATCAAAGGAAAGCATGTTCGATCATCATTTAAATCAAAGAAAATGGTAAGCACCACAAAACCATTGGAACTCATTCATATGGATTTGTGTGGCCCCGTTAGAATTCAAAGTAGAAGTGGAAAAATATATGTCTTAGTTCTTGTAGATGATTATTCTAGATTTACATGGGTCATATTCTTACATAGTAAAGATGAAACTTTTGATATGTTTATGACTTTCTTGAAAAAGGGCTTAATTAGGCTAGATTTTATTTCTACTGAATGACAAATTGCTGATATATTAACTAAGCCTTTAAGCAGAGACAAGTTTGAAAAGATGCGTGTGGAATTGGGGATGCTACGGCTCAAGTGACTTTTGTTTGGAACCCCTAAGGTAAAATCGGATGTAACTAACGATGCTATGCTCAATCTTGTGTGCATAACACAGCTGAAATTACCCAGGGGAAAGATTTGTGAAGTATTGAAAAGTCACGTATACATACTTTTAATATGTTAAAAATATTGAGCCATGTTTTTTTTAAGTTCCCTTTTCATCATTCTTTACTCTCTGTATCATGATCACGTAAATTATCATCATAATTTACAATCAATTTGCTCTTATTTATCCTTTTCATTTTTTATTTATCTGTTTTTTTTTTCTTCTTGTTATTTTCTTTCTTATCTTTTATTCCTATCTTATTTTTTTTATTCTTATCTTTTTCCTTCCTTATTTTTTCATGATGAATTTTTCTATTCCTCAATACAAAAAGATCTTATTTGCTACGTAAGATAAGAAGCATGTATATCAACTTCTTAACTTACGATTTTATTTTATCAACATTGAATTAGATGAGTGCAATTATTTCACCAAATTAAATCCTACTACCTCTAAAACTACCCCACTACCTCACAGTTTAAACCGTCACTTTTCTTTCTCACTCCTCCCCATTAAACTCTTTTTCTTCTTTTCACTCCACCTTCACCTATCAAATCAATTAAATTCCCCATACACTCCCATAACCGGCCTCACTCTCTCTCCTTCCTATTCACACTATTCATCTTCTCCTTCCCTTCATTTTACCTTCAACACCATGAAAACCAACCGAAACACCACCCCAAAAACCCGATCACCACCATTCAAACCCTCCTCAAACACGGGGTCTCCACAACCGGTGCCAATTGCGGTGGTGCATCCATCTGCTCAGCCAAAGAGGAAGGCTAAGGCTGTGAAGGGCGGCGACAGGAAACGGCGCGCAACCACCAAATTCCCATCATGGAATTACACTCTCGGATATCACATCAACTATGATTGGTGTGTGGCGAGTAAGTTCACTGAATTTACTTCTTTAATTGATTATCAAAAATGGACTCACTTGTTCCAGAATTGTTCTCATTACCCTGTTTATCCTAAATTTATTTATGAGTTCAAAAATACCTTTCAATGTGATAATGGTGTGTGCTCGGCCGTAGTTAATGATATTCCAATTTCGTTTGATGCCAATTATCTTGGAAATCTATTTCAAGTTCCTGTTAAAGGCTATTGTTCTTATTTAAAGCACAAACAATCTGTAAATATTGGCCATAATGATGAATGCAAAATCCTTCAATTTATTGGAGGAAATCCGAAAGTGAAAACTACTCACCATCATGCCCTAACACCCCTTCATAAGCTACTGTTTACCTTCACCTGGAAGGGTATAGTACCCCGTTTACAAAAACGGAGTACCGTATCACTCTTGGATGCCTCCCTCATATTCTGTCTTGCATGCAAAATACAGATTAATTTCCCTGCTCTAATGATTGAACACTTGAATTTTTATGCTCAAAAGACCACAATTCCATATGGCTCTTTCCTTACTGTGTTGTTCAAATCTTTTGGTATTGATGTTGAATGTGAATCCCCAACATATCTCAAACCCGATAATATCCTCTCTGAACAATCATTACTTAGACTGAGTCTTAGGCTTACAAATGGCAAAGTATGTTTTGTGCCTCGGAAAGGAGGGGAGAAAAAGAAAGGGAAAGGGAAAGAAGCTAAGGAAGAATGTGATGCAAGCAGTGACCAGGGTAGTGAGGAGGCTAGTGAGGGTGCTACCACCTCCAGTGATTCTGAGGGAGATAAGGAAGAAGAAAAAAGTTCTAACGGAGAGAAAAACAAAGAAAAAATACTTGAGGGAGATGTGCAAGGAGAAAAACAGGAAGATTCTGAGGGGGAACATATGGAAGTTTCTGAGGGGGAAGCTCGACAATCTGACTTACATGAGGGGCAGGGAACTGATCAAAGTGAGAGGGAACATACCACAGACTCTGAGAGCACAGCTGGACCACCTGTCATTCCTGTGTTTACAGGGGGCCTTAGAAGGAGTAAGAGGAATGTGGTCAAGCCTGCCCTTTCTACTACACACCCTGTGACTGTAGAAACCATCAGCTCCTCAGACAAATCTGATTCCACCTTCAAACCTACCCAAGTTCCCTCTTCCACTGAACCCTCTTCTATTCCTGTCTCACCTACTAGGCAGCCTTCTCATTCACCTTCTCCTCCTCCATTTCAGCCTACTGGCTTTGCTGCTTTCTCTGGAACTCGTGTGTCTGTTTATGATTTTCAACAGGTTCAAGCAGATATGGAGAAGTTGACTACTCTGGTGAGCAAGAAACTGGAGGAAATGGCCTCGGAATTGCTTTCTCTTAAAGGCCAGGTGCAGGCTCTGGCAGAATCTCAAGCAACCGGATTTGCAGGCGTGGAGGCAAAGCTTGCACAGGCTGAAGGCAAGTTTAGTGAAGGCAACAAGGAGATCTTGGAAACTATCAACAAAGTAGCCTTTGAGGAAGTCGAGGAAGACTCTATTGATCCCACAAATCCAACCCTTGATCCTACCAATGCAGCCTCTTAAATCCTTGATTGCACTTATTCTAATTTCATATGTTGAACAATTTTATTTTGGTCTTGTTTAATCTCTCTGAACTTTGGTTTGTACGCCTTTATCCTTTGCTACATTCTCTATGTTCCTCTTCTATTTCCTAAATCGGAACTTGGCTCGTATTTTTCATATGATTGTGTGTGGTTGCTGATGATTTAGTACCTAACTTATTTTTGCCTTGCATTATTTGAGCTCACTATTCCCTACGTAGTCTAGTGGGAGTATAGCAAAATGTTTTTTTTCAATCTTTTGATAATGCCAAAAGGGGGAAAAGACAAACTTCATGGCGGCTAAAGTGTTTACCAAGGAACTCACACATCGAAGGTACAAACTTTTGCCAAGTTCAGTTTTTAAAGTCTTTGTTAATTTTTCTTTTGCTCAGTTTTTTTTTTAAAAAAAAAAAAAAAAAAAATACTTTTTAATATTTTTCTAAGTTCTTTAATTGTTTTTTTTGTTTTCATGCCTTACTCTAAATTTTTGTTGCATGCCTGGATGATTTTATTTACCTAAGTTTGTCAATGTTTGTCATCATCAAAAAGGGGGAATTTGTTGAGCCTTTTGGTTTTGATGGACAAATTGACAAACTCGACTAATGAATGTTTTGAGTCTTTGGTGAATAAAGGATTCAAGCAAAGTTCGTTCCGGAGTAGGAACTTGGATGCGGAGTAGCATTCTTTAAAAAGCCTCGTGCAAATCTCACGTTCTAGTTTTAATTGTGAGCACTCAATAATATAAAGTCGGAAAGGAACTCAATGACTTATGTTAAAGACTACTGGAATAAAAGTTAGTTTTAAAAGATAATTTCTTAAAGAAAAGATAATTTGTAAAAGTTTTAATAAAGATAATTATCGAAGATAATTATCTAGTTGTTTTAATAAATAATAAATTTATCTTTTCAAATAAAATCTTTTTAAACAAACTTTTGATAATCTTTTAAATAAATATTTGATAAAGTTAGCAAGTGGTTTTTCTGTGAGAAAATCTTTTATACGGCTAATGGTTATCAAGTTGTTAGGATAGTGGTTTAATTAGATAAGGCTAGGAAACCTCTTCATGATCACAATCTGTCAAGATAACTCCACAAGTTGTTAGTGGGTTGTTGACATGTGGACGTGATTATGGTGGAGGTTAATGACTAAGCCTTCTCTATAAATACTCATGCAAACTATCTCAGCAAAACATAACTCTTGAGCATAAAAATTCCAGTAGCCATCTAATAACATAAAGAGAGTTATTATCCTTCTTATATTCTTGAGTGCAGTAGGTATTTGTAATCACATATTGTATTCAAGTACTTTGGGGTTGGGATTGTGAGTTTGTAAGGTGAGGTGAAGGAAGCTTCGTTGCTGAAGTCTTCTGTGAGAGTTGGGAACAAGTTCCTAATTTGTGGAACTTGTTAACGGGTTTGAATCTTCACTTGTAAAGAGTTTTGATTACATAGTGGAAATTTAGAAAAGCCTATATCTTCTCTCGTCATTATTTCATTTAGTTAAAATCCGCAAAAAGGTTTTAGATTTCACCTCAAATACAATTCACCCCCCCTCTTGTATTAGCCAGTTAGACTTTCATTTTGGGATGTCCAAACAGGAATACAGGCACGAAATTATGGGACAGAAGGAGCACATCTAACTGCTACCATTCTATCTTCAAACCATCTAATTGCTTCCAAAAAATATAATGCATACACTAAAGTCTCCTACCTAGCGACCTTGAACAAAATGATGTATTTTCTATCTCTAACTCATGCTGTTGTAACCCTTGTTGCTTTATTTTTTTTTGCAGGACTATGAGAGTTATCGATTAAAGGTCAACTAAACAATACTATACGCCGGAGTATTTGCTAAACTCGTGATCTTAGTCAATCGAAAAAGAACAAAAACGAGAATGATCATCTAACAACAAACAAAATTTTTGATTCTTACCCATGAATAGACTGGAAAGGAGACACAGGCAAAGATCAACATTGTGCTGAATAATAGAAGCTTGGCTTCCATTTTTGCGATTTCCTTGTTCTTTCTTCAATTCTCGTTGAAATTTGGTGGATGAAATAATAATAATACGTCAAATTAATTATTGAAACATGGAAGCATATTTATCCCCTCATAAACAAACAAGAAAAAAAAATTGAATAAATTAAAGTTAAGCCTTCTAATCGTTAGTTGTTAATTAGATCCCTTAATTTAAAGATTAAAAAAGTACGGCAAATGACATTATGGGAAGCACGTACTATTTCAATGACAATTCATTACACATTCATGCTTTTTTCTTTTTTTATTTTTTTTGGCTACGGATTTGTTTATTTAAACTTTTCAATGTACTCTGTACATTTTAAATTTAGCATCATCAAAAGTTAAAGTTGTGGGTCATTCGAAAAATGACTACCATAAGATAAATATGTAATAAGTTCGATCTTATCCTTTTCTCTTGACGAGAGAAAAAAAGAAGAGAGAAAGTTGTCAAACATATTTTTTTTTTTCTTTTTGGAAGTAAAACCAATGATGTAGGATTGATTATTGATGGTTAAAAAAAAAATTAGTTTAGGCATACATATGTATTTATCTTCTACTAAAACTAGTAAAGTACATCATTATGAAGAAGAGAGAAATGCATATAAGTAACTAAGATCATGATGACAATAGCAAAAACAGATTGACCTTCTAGTCAAAATATGAATTCCAAATCAAATCAACAAATACATAACATCTCTTGAACCCAAAACTAGTTCATATAAAGGTGAAATAGGGCATAAGATAAGACAACATAAGTAGTTTACAGATATTACAAACACATATTAAGCAATTTTTTAAAACACAAAGATACACATACAAATTATAAACCATCAAACTCTAAGACTTCAATATGTTTGGAAACTCCAAGCCAGTACCAGCCAACTTCTCATCCATGATTTGACTCAATCTTTCAACCATTTCCTCACTTAGAAGGTTAACCCAATCCCCCACCTCACCTTTCCTAAATAAGCCCTTGTTATCAAAGTTTAGAATAGATTTTCCATCTTTGTTAACTTCCAAATTCTTCATATTTTGAAAACTACACAACTTTGTAATATCCTCGACAACATGATCTCTCTTCTCTTGTGCTGAAAAAAGGCACCCTAAAAATTCGGCTAATCTCGTAACTTGAAGATTCACATCCTCTTTCAGATCTTCATATTTCAAAAACATAACCTTTTGAGGTGAATTCAGACTTTCTTTCCAGTAACCCAGCATATGATCCCAGTATGGACCATATCCTACTTGACCCATACAATACATATCAAAGGCCTCTTCTAATGAGAAAGGCCCAAGATTATTAGGCCTAATATTAGTCATAAAATGCCAAATTGATACAAAAGTGTCAAAAGGGTTCCTACATATGCAAACAACCTTGCAATTAGAGGTGTAAGGTACATGAGATGCAAAAAGCCTTGGAGAATCAAGATTTGACAAATTTGGAACTTGATTATCTGCATAAACCTTGTACTCCAAGAAAGGTACAAGGTCATGAGGGTTAGACCTTAACAAGGGGTGGTCTATGGAGTTGACATCAAAACGACGTCGATTTACGATGGCAAAAACAAGAGCTTTTAACCAAGTAGTGCCGGATTTTGGAATAGTAGCAATGATCACATCACTATCATGAGCTTCAAAGTGGGTTTGAGCTGAGATTATGGCTTGAATTTCTTTGGGTTGACACCAAAAACGTTGGAAAAGGTAGAGATTTGGTGTTCTCCATCCTTTAACTTTAGGAAGGGATAAAATTAGCTCCTTGCAATTTTTTGTTATGCCTTGGAACTCTTTTTCTTCTTCCTCTTCTTTTGGGAAGTAAAGAATATCCATTTAAGATAAGTATGTAGTAATATTTTGAGATAGAAGTTGGAATGATTTTGGGGAATATATGTATTTTTTGTTTTATATAGTCCATTTATATAGTGAGTATATGTAGAATAAAGACAATATTTTGTACGTAGGTACAAATGTACAATCATAGTATTAAATAAGTAATAACTAGCTACAAAAAGTGTCATATTTAGCACATGGCACGCTGAATCAAGAATCAGGATGAGTTTAGCTGCTAGCTACCAACGACTTTGATTAGTGACACTAGCAAATATTAGCAGCAAAATATAAAGTGTAAATACGTAGTATTAACAAAGTTTTGGCTTAGTGCAAGAAATAAAAGGAAGAATGGAATCTTTCAATCTAAGGGTAGGTTCAATTCTTAACTATCATTCAATCATATCAATATATATCAAATTATCAATAACATAATACTAAAACAGACACCAGGAATGACACGTGTTAGTTCCTGCTTCCTGGTGCTGTTTTTTCCCTCCAAAATTCCTTCCGTTTTTTTTTTCTTCCTTTTTTTTTTAGTAAATGCCATTAATTACCTATTATAAGTTATGCACAAAATATTCACAAAATCATATAATAAAATTGTGATTATTTTTATTCATATAATTTCCATTAGCTACGTAATTTTAGACTACTATCTAACATAATTTTAAATAAATATAGAGTTTCCAAATGTTAAATATACAAACCTAAAGTAAAATTAAATTAACTTTAGATTAAAAAAATATACATCCAAAAGTTAAAAAAATATTTTTTTAAGCAAAATTTATGTTGAATTTACAACAACAATAATAATAGTTAATGATTTTGGTGAATACGACGGGTAAAATATAGATTTCGTATTAGATTGTAGCTAGTGATGATAGTTAACTTTAGTTAATGATTTTGGTGAATACGACGGGTAAAATAGTTAACAATACCCTTCTCCATTTTCATTTTATTTTTTTTTCATTTTTTTGCCAATATATACTATCAACTACTTACTACTATAAATTTGCACAAAATATCACCATATCATATAACTGTAATAATTTTGATTCTTGTATTTTCCATATTTATATTACAATATTCTCCCTATCTTTTACTTTGTATTTTTAAATTTTTAAATTAGAGTTGACAAATTTGTTGTGTCATGTCGTGTTATGTCCTGGTCTGAAATGAAACTGGTTAAGAAGCTTCAACACTAACCAAACCCAACCCATTTAATAAACATGTTGTGTCATGTTGACCCGTTTAATTAACAAGTCGGAAACTCTTGACACAAACCCGCTTTTTCGTGTCACTTTTATGTCATGTTGTCGGACTTTTGACGGGCCAGTTATTTTTTACGCACTGGGCTGACTCTGCCAGGCAAAGGCAAGAGGACCACGGGGAGAGCGGCTGAGACAAATCAAGATCTTGTGTATTCCCCCATCCCTCGCGCAGATGCATCATCATTATTAGTACCTTGTAGGCTTATTGAAAACTGCAAGACCAGCACCAGTCGCTAGAGCTGAGAGCAAGCCTCTCACTCAGGTCTCCTTACCAAATAATTGGCAACCTAACTGCGATAGTCGGGAAGACTTACTTTCTCTCTTTCTACGTTATTTTACCTCGCTCTCATCATCTTACGATGAAAAGTAGGTGAAGTCATTGCGCTCTGGCAGTATGTCTTTGAAGTTTCAATAGTGAACGGACTGTGAAGTATTCAAAAAAGAAAAGAAAGGTGTAGTCGATGTCCTTTTTCAGAAAGACAAAAACTGGAAAAAGGGACAGTTCGAAACAAGTTTCTCACGCGACAAGGCAACTGAGAAAACCGAATTCGCCCCAACCTCGAATGTGAATGTTCCTGCTTATTAGGCAGCCTCGAAATGGTTTAATGGTGCTATATGAAAAAATATTAGCCTCGTTCAATAAATTTATCAAAATTCCCATAACTTATTAGCTTTTTTTCTTAGTCAGGTTGAGTCGTGTTAAAATATATTATAATTGTATTTTTTTTTTCATGATATTTTTGTTAAAATTTTTTTAATACTTTTCTTATTAAAAGTAGTGAAATTATCGTGGATGGCACGACCCAAATCTAGTTGATAAGTATAGTTGACACAATGTTATCAAAATTTATCAATATCTCACATAAAAGTATAGAGTAATATCTATTACGGAGTAGTTGACAACGTGTTTTAAGTTTTTCAACTAGTTTTTGGACCCGGGCAATGCCTCGGATTATTACATGGAACTAATCATTGATATACTTTGTACTTTTTTTTAGGGAAATTTACGTTATAATTTATGATTCAATTTTCTTGTAATTAATAAATTTGTAGTTCATATTGTCATTTGCTAGATATTAATATTTTGTATTGAAAAGATTGCAAAAAAAATCATATAGCTTGGTGGTAAGACACTTAATGCTATAATTAGAGGTTGTGTAGTTGAGCGGGTGATATGGCATAGTGAGGGGAGTTTACGTGACACGTGGACGTTGTTAGAAACGTCTTTTAATATATTAGTATAGATACTTGTGAAATAAATCGTGATGCATAAATGGTAAATAAATTAAGGCATTAATGACTGATGAACAAATAAGCACAAATTCATATTCGACGAAAATAGTCATCTATCCAATTACGTTAAAAATTATCGGCCCCAAAAGAAAATAGATCCGCCACTGGAACCGCATAAATGAGATAAAGTGAAAGTGTGTATGAACGGAGAGAACTGAGGAGTAAATAAAGGAGATAGAAAGAAAAATATCAAATTTGTTTACAATACACATAAAAATAATACAGTGTTATAATATCAAATATGCTTATTATTATTAACATTTTGATGGATGCAAGAAAAAAAAAAGTTGTCGATACTTCCGACTTTATTAATTTGAATTAGTTGAAAACCAACCTGTCCATTATTGGTCTGGTTTAAAAACAAAGAGGGTGTAAGTTTTATATTCTATAATATACATGCCTCTTTCTATGTTTGTCATTTGACTATGACAATAAAACAATTTAATTTAGACACTATTAAGTATCAAACAAGATACAACTGCCAGTTCAAGAACTCATTGACATTGAGATGGATATCGGAAATTGGATTGTGTTTAACTAGTGACTAACCTAAAATTCTTGAGGCATATCAACCCAAAGCAAGGCAACCGGTATTATATTCTAGTTTCCTTTTTTGTGAAATATTCTGTCCTAAATTATTGCAAATGCTTTGTTTTGCCTACTAAAAGAAACTTCAAATTGTGTAATACACACAAAACGAGGCATTAGCGATAAATTTTGTCAATTCTAACCTCAAATCAGATCCAAGGGACAAACTGACACCTAAAACTTCTATAGATTATGTTTTCTAAAAGGAAATCATATCGAATTTTTATTTTAACTATTTGATTTAACGGTTCTTTTGACGATAGGTGGTGAAAAACAATTGTTAGAATTTTTTTGGTGGTAAAATAGAGTTTTAGAAGTTTTAGTGGAAAAAAACACTTTATGGTGATAAAAGTCAAAAAATCCAAAAACGTTTTTAAGGAAAATATGAAAATTGCTATAATTAGAGTTTTGGAAATTAATTAGATAATAGAAAATAACATTAAATTATAGTACATGCAAATTCTTACTATATATAGGAACTCACGAAGGAGTGGTACATAAATATGAACAGTGGATTAGAGAGATTATTATAAATATATAAAGAAGCCAGGGAGGGGTTTGGATTCTCTAGAGTTGAACTCTATAGAGTTCAATAAATCTAGACCCTCCACAAAAGATCAATGGCTAATATTCATCTTGCATGCATTTCAAAATAAAAAATAAAAGTTCAATAAAAAATAATTTAAAACTCTCACTCTCACAACTCTACAACTCTATAATTTTCAAACTCTAGAGGATCTCAACTCGAAACTAGGGGACACTTGTAAATAGGATCGGAGCATTGGAGGATGTAGTTGTATATATACTTCCAAGAATGTCCAACATTAATATAGATGGATATAGAGATAGAAGAAGTGTGTGGAAACTTCTATACTCATACTTGCTTGCTTGCTCCTGAATTTTCCACTTAAATTTGGAATCATCTTGAAAATTCTACAACTTTTGAGATATAGAGATTATGTTAGATATATGAGATATTGGAAAATATATGTGTGATATATTTTATATAGATATCATTAAGAGAATAATATATTAGGTTTATTTTATGCTAAGATATTATTTAGAGAATATATCTTTAGGATCTATGATTATGGTAGTATACTTTTAGAAATATTATTTTCTATTTTATGATCATATGTTTTGTGTAAATACTCTAACTATTGATGAATAATAAACAAGTCATTCAATCATATTATCTCTATAATTTGTCATGGTATCAAGAGCAGGTTAAATCTTGGGACCGTTCAAAGAAATTTCTCCCTGCCGGTGGCTTGTAAATTAAACTCACCGGAGGGATTAATAAAAATTCCGTTATGCAATTTTTTGGTTGGTATACGTGATTAATCCATCTTATATGAGTATATGATGGGTATTGGTTTTTTTGTTGGAGTATGTGTTTGAACTTCTCCCGTACTATATCTCTATGGAGATGAAGAAAAGGCACGTTTAGCGTACTTTTAATTAAAAAAAAAAAAGTTTTGGCAAAAGAACACGGACACCAACAAAGGGTCCGGGCAAAATATCACGGACACCAACAAAGGGTCGTGGCAAAATATCACGGACACCAGCAAAAGGTCGTGGCAAAAGACCACGGACACTAGCAAAGGGTCGTGGCAGAAGATCATGGACACTAACAAAGGGACGTGGCTGCAAAAGTTTGTTTTTTTTTTAAAATTAAAATTGAAGGCGACATTAACTAAGTCGAAAAGCAACTCAATCGAATTCAACAAAGTGATGAATTTCTAATCGCAACGTTCGTTTTACTACCGTTACGATTGCGGGATGGTGTTAGAAATATGAGATATCGAAAATGTTAGGATTAATTCAAAAATATACTTAATCTTCATATCAAATTAATCGGTAAAACATAATTAAGCGTACCTGATTCCATGACAATTAATCGAATCCCTTCTTGATTATGGGTCTTCTAGTAGATACACACTCTAGGGTTTCTCTCTATTGATGGGATATAACTGAGAGTCTATTGTATGTACTACTAGGGACCATAACCCTAGATGTCTATTTATATATATAGACCCCCTTCCCTAATCCGCCCATCATGCATTAGAAAAGGTCCAACGGTCTCTACACATAAAACTAAACCCAAACTTTATAAAAGACGTAACAAGCCCAATAATTATAATTACTTTAATGGATCACTTGAATTTTGGGCTAAACTACATGACAGCGTATATAGACAATCATCACCGTATAGTCCACATACATTATTATTGTATTTAGGTCCATAAATTTCTTACAATCTCCCACTTGGACCAAATACAATTACATGTTTGTGATTCTTGATGCATGATTGCATTATACTTTAACTTTATGAGCTCATAATACTATCATTTTCAAACGTCTTTAAACAATTAGGTCCATTAGTTATATTAACACAGAGTCAAAGCAATCTAAGATACAATTAACGTAACTAGACCCATCAATGGCCACAATGTTAACACAATCAACGACATGAATCAAGCATAGGTGTGTAGCATGGAAATAACAAAATGTGATCCAAAATGTCTATTTCCAACTGGTCCACTTTAAAATTTAGCAAGATCACGATATGATCTAATAAAAGAGTAAACCAAACTGAATACTTTATTTCTGCATAAATACTTAAAACCTCAATATTCTAAACGTTGTTTATGTCATACAAGCAATAAGATAACAAACTCCCACTGAAACTATATATCCTTAGGTGGCATGACACCCATACGAGTAGTGTGCTCATGAAATACTTTGGGTGGTAAACCCTTAGTAAGCGGATCCGCAATCATGGAGTTTGTGCTAATATGCTCTAAGGACAATTGTTTACTCTCCACTCTTTCCTTCACAGCTCTAAACTTGACATCAATATGCTTTGATTTTGACAAGCTTTTGTTATTGTTGGCATACAATACTGCTGACCTGTTGTCACATAGCAATTTGAGTGGTCTATCAATACCATTCACTATGCGTAGACCTGTGACAAAATTCCTTAACCATAATGCATGGTTGGATGCCTCATAACAAGCTATGAATTCTGCTTCCATGTTGGAAGTAGCTGTAAGAGTCTGTTTGACACTTTTCCAAGAGACAGCTACGACAAAGATGTAGCCAGATGTGGATTTCAGGCTATCTTGACATCTAGCAAAGTCAGAATCAGTGTATCCAACGATCTCAAGTTGATCTGACCTTCTGTAAGTGAGCATGTAATCCTTTGTTCTCTGCAAATACCGCATAACCCTCTTTACTGCTTTCCAATGATCAAGTCCTGGATTACTTAGGTATCTGCCCAACATTCCAACAATGTATGCAATATCTGGACGGGTAAAAACTTGAGCATACATAAGGCTCCCTACAGCTAATGCATAAGGGATCTTCTTCATTTCTTTATTCTCAAAGTCATTCTTTGGGCATTGAGTGAGACTGAACTTGTCTCCCTTAGCCACAGGAGTATCACCTGGTTTACAGTCTTGCATGCCAAACCTTTTCAAAACTTTTTCGATATAGCCCTTTTGTGACAATCCAAGAGTGCCTAGATGACGATCTCGATGGATTTGTATCCCTAACACAAAAGAGGCGTCCCCAAGATCTTTCATCTCAAAGTGATTTGATAGAAATCTCTTGGTTTCGTGCAAATAGCCTATATCGTTGCTGGCAAGCAATATGTCATCAACATATAAAACCAGGAAAACATGCTTACTCCCACTGAACTTATGGTACACACAATCATCAACTGCATTTGTCTCAAAACCATGAGACATAACAACTTGATGAAACTTAAAGTACCATTGACGAGAAGCTTGTTTGAGTCCATAGATGGATTTCTTTAATTTGCAAACCATTTTCTTTGAATCTCCCGAAACAAAGTTTTCTGGTTACTGGATATAGATGGTTTCCTCAATGTCACCATTGAGAAATGCTGTCTTAACATCCATCTGATGTAACTCTAGATCATAATATGCTACAAGTGCCATCATAATCCTAAAGGAGTCTTTAGAAGAAACTGGTGAATAAGTCTCCTTATAATCAATGCCTTCCTTTTGAGTATAGCCCTTAGCGACAAGACGAGCCTTACGCCTTATCACATTTCCATTTGAATCCCTTTTGGTCTTAAAAATCCATTTACAACCAATGGGTTTCACACCTTCTGGCAATGAAACAAGGTCCCAAACGTCATTATCCGTCATGGACTTAATTTCCTCATTCATGGCATCAATCCACTCTTGAGAGTTAGGGCCTTCAATGGCTTGGCGAACGGTGATTGGATCATCATCCATCATTTCATTATCCAACTCTTGTTCTTGAAGTAGTGCAACAAATTCTTCGCTAATTTCATTGTTATCCTCCTGTTCTTGGAGAAAAACAATGTAGTCATCTGAAATTGCACTTCTTCTTTCTCTAGTGGATCTCCTTAATGGCACTGGTTCTTGAAGTTGTTGAGTTTGTTCATCATGAATTTCCTGTTGATTATGAATAGGGGAATTATTTTGAGTTTCTTGAGTTGTACCTTCAATCATGCCAAGAATTAATGTCTGATCATGATTGATAACAAATGAAGGAAGAGAAACTTGTTCCTCTTCGAAAATAAACTCTTTAACCTTATTTTTCCCTCCAAACTCAACATCTTCAAAAAATCTAGCATTTCCCGACTCAAAAATTGATCTAGTTGTGGGATCATAAAATTTATACCCCTTAGACCTTTCAGGGTACCCAACAAAGTAACAACTGACAGTTCTAAAGTCCAGTTTCTTTTCATTTGGCCTATAAGGTCTTGCTTCAGCTGGACAACCCCAAACGTGTAGATGTTTTATACTGGGTTTCTTACCAGTCCATAGTTCATAAGGGGTTTTAGAAGCTGCCTTAGTTGGTACTCTATTGAGAATATAAGTTGCGGTCTTAATTGCCTCTCCCTAGAGGGATTCTGGTAAGGTAGAGTGACTAACCATGCTCCTTACCATCTCCTGTAATGTTTTATTGCGCCTCTCAGCTACACCATTCAGTTGAGGTGATCCTGGCATGGTGTATAGAGGGATAATTCCACATTCCTCTAGGAATTTAGCAAATGGCCTTGGACGTTGTTCACCAGATCCGTCATTTCTGCCATAGTATTCACCACCACGGTCAGATCTGACTTTCTTAATTGTTTTCCCAAGTTGATTTTCAACTTCAGCTTTATAAGATTTGAACACATCCAATGCTTGGGATTTCTCATGAATCAAATATAGGTAGCCATAACGAGAATAATCGTCTATGAACGTAATAAAATATTGTTGACCATTCCAAGAAGCTGTAGGAAATGGTCCACAAATGTTCGTATGTATTAGTTCTAAGACATCTAAAGCTCGTTCAGCTCCTAATTTCCTTTTGTCTGTTTGTTTCCCTTTGATACAATTAATACATACATCAAAATCTGAAAAATCAAGGGAATCAAGAATTCTATCTGACACAAGTCTTTGAATTCTTTGTTTAGAAATATGTCCTAAACGTTTGTGCCAAAGTGATGAAGAATTCTCATTTGCTAATTTTCTTTTGGTACCACTAGAACTGGCATGCAAACTTTCATTAGATGAAGCAATAGTATCCAACAAATATAGGTTGTCAAATCCAGATAAAGAACCAGATCCTACTAACTTTGAATTATAAAAAAGACTAACTTTATTGTTTCCAAAAGAACAAAAATAACCAGATTTGTCCAATGTAGAAACAGAAATTAAATTCCGCCTAAAAGACGGTACAACATAAGTCTCTTTTAAATCCAAACAATATCCAGTCTTAAATGACAACCTAAAAGTGCTTATAGCTTCAACTTCAATTGCCTTTCCATTTTCCACATAGATGTATCTTTCACCATCACTCGGTTTTCGGCAATTCAGGCAACCCTACATGGACACACTTATGTGAGTAGTTGCACTAGAATCTAGCCACCAAGTGTGTTTAGGTACCGAAATTAAATTAACTTCAGAACAGACAAAAGAAAGAAACATACCCTTTTTCGCACGCCATGCGTGGTACTTAGTGCATTGTTTCTTCTTGTGAGTCATCCCACCACAGAAGAAGCATCTAGATGCTTTGTTTCAGCCTTGTCTTCCTTATGTTGCTTCTTTTGTGGTTGCGAAACCGCATCCTTACCCTTCTTCCTTTTCTTGCCATCCTTAGAGGAAGATGCTAAGTGAGCACTTTCTGTCTTTTCTTGCTTCAATCTCTCTTCCTCTTGAACACAATGAGAAATGAGCTCATTTAGAGTCCATTTCTCCTTTTGACAGTTATAACTGACCTTAAACTGACTGAACTGTTTAGGAAGAGATATCAAAACCAAATGCACGAGCAAGTCATCAGACGGCTCTAACTTTAGTGCCTTTAATTTTGAAGCAATATGAGACATTTCCATAATGTACTCCCTTATGTTCCATGTTCCTTTATACTTTTGGGAAACAAGACTACTCAAGAGAGTGCTTATTTCCGCCTTCTCATTTTTAGCAAAACGTTTTTCAAGTTCTGTAAGGAACGATTTGGCATTATCCTCTTCGGACATAGTGCCCCTGAATGATTCCGGAATTGCATGTTTCATGATCATAAGACACATGCGATTTGAGCGTTCCCACTTCTCCATATTCCCCTTTTCAATAGAGGAACTAGAATCCGTAAGAGCAGCAGGACGCTCAACCCGAAGAGCAAGGTCTAGATCCATGCAACCAAGAACGATCATAACGTTCTCTTTCCAAGTCTTAAAATTTGTCCCATCAAGCATGGATATAGTATTAATGTTGGCAGATATCACATTAGCAGAAGTATTCACTGAAAAGAACATAAACAAACAAAACAAGCTCACAATTGATTCCAAAATTCAACTTTAATAATCAGATTAAAATATTGACAACATATCCCATCACAAGAGACCTAGCACAACATAAAATTTTTTTTAGTCTTTGGACAGAAAAATTAACTTGTAAGTGGTCCTCTTGGTGTAGTAATCAAATATTAACAATAAAATCTTGTCAAATATTAAGCCTTTCTTTGGACCGACTCAACATTCACATGGAAAACCTTATAATTGTTACATATTTATCACCACAAGTATGTTTAATTTCCGGCCAAATAATAGCCTTCCTTTGGACCAACCATTAATCGCATGAAAATCAAACACACATATCTCAATATTTCAAATAAATTAATTTACACAAAAGAGGTTACTTTGGTAACATATTGTTTCAATTAATAAACCCAAAATATGAGACACATTATTATTTTTATTACCTTATTGTCAAATATTATAATCTGATTTAACCTCAATACATATTATTCATGCAATATATTGATATTCTTGATTAACTCATGATCACCATCGAAATCAAGAAAGTTGCGACAAGTACTAGCATTCAATTTAAGAATAGAATTTGATACTACAATATATATGACAAGTCATGGAAGCAGGAGCATGTAAAACATACATGATTATAAATGTTTTGATGAATAATCTAAGTGTAAGAAAATAAACACTAACAATTACTCTTTCAAACGAAATCAATCAACATATGAGACAAAATAGCCGGAAAAAAAAAACCGAAGATCGCAAAACACTTAAACAACTTTCACCCTCGATTAACCGTATGGCAAAAATACGATCAAATCCAAAATTATTATTCATATACAACGAATTAGCCGAAACGAAAATACTCCATTAACACCAGGGGCGGAGCTAGAAGGGGACGAGTGGGGACACTTGTCCCCCCATTTTCAAAAAAAAAAATTAAATAAAAAAGAAAAGAAAAAAAGAAAAAAAGAAAAAAAAAAAAAAAGGTGGCCCGTTCATTTCTCTTCTGCAAGCCGCTCGACGCTCGTTCATTTCTCTTCTTCAACCTCGCTCCTCCCTCCTCTCCATAAAGTCGTACCTTGAATTATTCATTGAAGCCGTACTTTAAATTCTCCATTGAAGCGGCTTCTGAGCCTTCCATTCTGCAATGAATCAGCTTCTCAGGTGAAACAGGTATATCAATATTAATTTCGAAATTTTGGTGAAATAGTTCTGTCAATATCAATGTCGAAATTTTGCTTGAAAAACCCTAAACTACAAATTCGTTCCAATTTGGTGAAATAGGTATGTCGAATTTCAATCAGCGAACCATATAATGTGCCGAAGCTTTCATCCTCGCAATTAGGTAAAGTTCTCTGCTCAAAATTCGTGTTTCGCTGAATTTGCCCTTTTAATTTGTCAACGAACCCATCTAATTTACTGAAAATCGGTAAATGTACCCAAAAAATTAAAATTATAACATTTTTGTAGATTAATATGGGGTTCTCTAAAAGAAAAGACTGATTTGTTATTTTTGTGAATTTCATCAGTTAAGCATCATTTGAAGAATTTCCCATCATAAAGAAAGAGATCGAGAAATAAGAGGTTTATGTAGGTATATTTACTGCATGTTTGTCATTATATATACTGCATAGTTTTTAATAATTTTTTCATCAATATTGAGTTTTGTACCCGGGTTTTAATATATTATCATGTCTAGAGCAACATTTTAAATCTGCATTGCCTAGTATTTCTCTTAAGATTTGAAACTTGAATGTTGGGTTGAATTGCAAAAGAAGACTCATGAGAGCATCAACAACAGATTGGCTCTTGTTATGAAGAGTGGAAAGCACACTCTTGGTTACAAGGCTGTTCTCAAAACCCTCAGATCTTCTAAAAGTTTGTTTTCTATAAACCCTAATAACCTAATTTTTTTTGGGTGTTTGTTAATTTGATATGGGTTTATCGTATTTTTGAGGGATGCTTTGATTTTTAATTTTTTGTTTAAATTTATAGAAATTTTAGGTATTTTTGATTGTTTGCAAAATGACTTGTAGTAAAATTCGAATGTATAGGTTGTTAATCTGAATTTGTGTATTGAGTTTACTTTAGTTTAATTCACATTTATGCTAAGATGATAGGTAGATGATCAAGTAGTTGGAATGAGATTAATGTTCCTGTTTTTTTTTTTTGGTTAAGATTTTTGTCTAATTATATTATATCCATAATCCGTCCCCCCAATTTGTAAATCCTGGCTCCGCCACTGATTAACACATACAATACTTCGTTTCAACAAAATACACAGAATAACAGCCACATGAATTAATTAATATCAAGACTCAATAGTTTCATGAAAATTCATATCCAATCAAACGATTGATTAAACCAAAATTAACGGAATGAAATTAACCGACTAATCCAATATGAAGGAGGCTCTGATACCACTTGTTAGGATTAATTCAACAATATACTTAATCTTCCTATCAAATTAATCGGTAAAACATAATTGCGAAAGCGTACCTGATTCCATGACAATTAATTGAATCCCTTCTTGATTATGCGTCTTCTAGTAGATACACACTCTAGGGTTTCTCTCTATTGATGGGATATAACTGAGAGTCTATTGTATGTACTACTAGGGACCATAACCCTAGATGTCTATTTATATATATAGACCCCCTTCCCTAATCCGCCCATCATGCATTAGAAAAGGTCTAACGGTCTCTACACATAAAACTAAACCCATACTTTATAAAAGACGTAACAAGCCCAATAATTATAATTACTTTAATGGATCACTTGAATTTTGGGCTAAACTACATGACAGCGTACATAGACAATCATCACTGTATAGTCCACATACATTATTATTGTATTTAGGTCCATAAATTTCTTACAAAAAAATATATGTATGATATATTTTTTGTAGATATCATTAAGGGAATAATATATTAGGTTTATTTTATGTTAAGATATTATTTAGATAATGTATCTTTAAGATCTATGATTATGGAAGTATATCTTTTAGGAATATTGTTTCCTATCTTATAAGTTTATATTTTATATTAATACTCTACCTATTGATGAATAATAAACCAGTCATTCAATCATATTATCTCTATAATTTGTTAGAGTACAACAGTTGATAGTAGACCATAAAAGAAAAATGGAAAAAATTGACGTTAACAATCCCAAATATGGACATTCTTCTTCACATGGCAATCCCAACTTTGGGGGTGTCCATCTTAAAATAGTCATTGCCTCATTGGCTTATAATGACAAGAGTAAAATGTACCATTTGCAATTGTCAGGTGTTGAATTTTTTGTAATCCGTTTTTTTTTAAAAAAAAATAATAATAACATGAAGATGGTGTAAGGTGTAACAGGAGGGATAGATGTTTGATTTAGAGTGGTCGAGGCTTTTTTTTTTATTTACAGCTAATGAAAACAAGACACGTGTCAATATTAACAGGTCAAATTAGTAAAAAAATATGTTAGGGATTGTTTTGAGAAGAACCTCTTAAAGTTCAATGCGCACCTGGGGTGACAGGCCCAAATGAATAATACACGTGCTTATTAGAGAAGTGAAAGGCAAAAAGAACATCAGGTATAGATACAAAGTACGAGACATTAATTTAATTTAGGAAAAGATAACTATCAATTGATCTTTAATTACCCACATATTAGCTGTCATATCTTTTCAAAATATTTGGCTTTTCCAAATTCATTTTTTCTCTCTTTTCATATTATTTTTATCTTAAAAAAAAATTTAGGCCCTGTTTGGTAATTAACTTTTAGCTGATTGATATAGCTGATTATATTAACTGGTTTGACTAGCTGGTTATATTAGCTTATTTGACTAGCTAGTTGTAAATAGCTGATTGTGTAAAAGTTTTTGGTAAATAGATGTTTGTTGTTAGCTGTTTCAATGTATTTAATACCCAAAAAGCTAATTCTTCAATAAGCTAATTGTAAAAAGCTCTTAAAATGAGCTTTTTCAAAAAGAGTTTTTTGGAACCAAAAAGTTCTTTTAATAAGTTATTTACCAAACACCCAAATTAGCTTTTTAAATTGGTCAAACCTCTAATATTGCTCAATAAGCTAAAAGCTTTTCAAAAAGCTCTTTACCAAATAAGGCCTAAATCTTTTCCAAAACATAACGTTCAAATTTGCACTGGAAAAGGGTTTTTTTCACTAAAAAAAATTGAATCCCTATATTTTCAAAAAAATAAAAAAAAAAAAAAAAAAAAAAAAACCTTCATATATTTCACTTAAAAATCCTTCTTTATATTTAATTAGTTTATTAGATCTTGTAAAGGTCGCCTAAATTATGATCATGTGCATCTCTTGTAATGTTCATATGATAATTTAATAATGTTCTTTATCGGAAAATAGGATGTTTTATATTATTGTAATGTATAATTAGTTAATAATAATATAGAGTATTATTTTTGCATGTTCGTTATTCATATCTTGTATGTTTTTTATTCGATCTTTTGGTAAACTATTTTAAATATGCATGTTCATCAATTGTAATCGTAATGTACTTTTACTATCCCATAATGTACATCGTTTGTTGTTGATTATTATTTAAAATTTGTTTTTTTATTATAGTGGTTAATTAACGTATTCTTCATTACATGATAGTATCATGTTCTTTATTAATAACATGGATGTCCTTTCAATATTATAGATGCTCTTCAGATTTAAACGTCCATCATTGTCCCAAAAACTTCTCATCAACCTCGGTAACCCTGAATACAAAAAAGAAAAAAAAAAGTTATATAAATCATAAATATGTGGATAACAAAATAATAATATAAGGGTTAAACCATATAAACATGCCTACGTACAATACTCTCTATTTCTCAAAAAAGAAAAAAATATATAAAATAAAAAAAACAAGAACAAAATAACATGAACATGAAAGTATAAGAACATACTATTAAAGTAAAAAGAACAAATATTCTTGGTATTATTGAAACCCAAAAAATACTTTTACGTATGCCTTGAAGAACATAATTGATAATAGAATATTTTTAACGTATGTGGCTAGTCGAAACGTGTGCCAGAGGACAGAGGTTACTTCGTCAATGTAATAGGGTATACTTTTTTTTTCCTATTACACTGACGAAGTAACCTCTAGCACACAGTGCGACTAGCCACATATAAGACTTTGTGTAATGGGGGTTACTTGGTCAATGTTAAAAGGGTTACTTTATAGTATTAGTGTTATAGGGTTACTCAGTTTAATTTTTCAGCAATTTTTTTCCCTATTTATGGTACGTCTTATATCTACAACGTTTTATTAAAAAGATTAAATCATATTCATGAAATTGGATATTTAATGTTCAATTATATACATGTATATTTAACAACAATCTATTATAACAAAAATACTTTTTTTTTTAATTATTTGCTCCTACATAAAATTAAACTTATAGCTATAATTAACAACAATCTATTATAACAACAATCAAAGAGTCGAAGAGGAAGATCGAGGGGAAAATAAGAGCATTATTCTAAGGGGGAAATAGGAGCGTTAGGTCATGGCGATTGAGAAAGGATGGACAAGAATAGGCGATAGGAAGAAGAGGAAAGCCTCCGTGATTGATCGACGAGAAGACAGGTTGTGGTAGCTGTGAGCCTGTGATGGACTTCGGGCGGTGGTGGTTGTTGCAAACTTGCGATCGTGATACTGAATTAATTAGTAGATCTGAAATTCTAATATCTAATTTTTTTAAAGGATTTTTTGTAAATAACCACCCCAAAATGTACCCTGTATTGAATTTACCACCCGTTTTTTTCGAAATTAAAAATTACCACCCATTAATGTCAAAACCTGTAGATTTCACCACCCTTTTCCCATTCCGACCAGTTTTATGACTTAGGGTACACGTGTCACTACATTATTGCTCAAAAAAAATCAAAATAAAAAAAATCCCCTTAACCCAGCCCTTGGCAGCTCTCCCATCTTCTGCCACTCCACCCAAATCAACGACCTGACACACCACCCTCACCCGAACCAACCACCACTCCTGCCGGCAAACCTTACCAAGCCCCACCTAGCCTCCATCCCTAACCCCTACCCACATCGCCTATTCACCACCAAACCCCACCCACTTCGTCACTTCCTCAAAATACCCCTACCCATATCGCCGTTTCCTCATGAAACCTTCACGTTGCCGCTTCCTCTGCTCATTTCAAGGTTGATTGCACTCTTCAATTTGTTTTTAAATTTAATTTTCTGTTTTTATGGTTTTTATTTGTTGGCTTGATAAGATTGTTGAATTAATTCAACCAACAATGGATTTAAAGCATGTACAAACTTCTAAAATTTTCAAGTGAGTAGCTTGTAATTGATTGAAGAGGAGGAGATTTAGAGAGTTGGCTGATAATTCTAGAATATGGGTTGACAGTGGTAACTATGGATAGAACTATATATGAGATTAAGAGGTGAGTTGTGGTGGTGGTGAGATTGAGGAGTGGAGGAAATAGCAGGAATTATGTATACCGAAAATGGAAACGGGGAAGGGGAGGGGTGTTGGAGGTGGCAGAGCTGTCGCCTTCCAGAGGTGGTAGTGGTGGGTTTGGTGATGCTCCTATTTTATATTGTATTTTACCCCCGTCCCTTGGTCGTAATTAGTAGTGTTTTTGGCTCTTTAGAGCCACTTTTATTACTAATTGGTGTTTTCTAGTGTTTTCGTAGATTTGGTTGACTTTTGCAGGGATTTATGCTTTTGGAGTATTTTCACGAGATATTTTGGAGCAATCACGAACATTGGAGAAGCACGACCAGATTCTATAGCCCAGGGCCGGTTAGAGCCATCGAACCGGTGATTAAGGGCTCGGTATAGGTGATACTGGGGCATTTGGATCAAGTATTCAAGACCGAAAGAGGAAACCCAGATTGGCCCGAAGAATTGGGGCCTAATCGTAGTCCAAATAGTGGCCCAAGTGAGCCGCCCGGCCAAAGAGGCTGGCGCCCGGAGGCGCGCCTGGCCGGGCGGGAGAAGCTAAGGTTCGCGCCCGAAGACGCACCCGGCCGGGCGCGAGATTTGTATTGAGGAAGCAAAAAGGCGCGCCCGATCGGGTGGTGCCTCGCTCGATCGGGCGCGTGTATTTATTAGGAGACGATTAGCGTCATTTTAGTTTGTTTTAGTTTAGGATTTGTACGGAATATAAATACTCCTCCGTAATACGATTTTACTCTCTCTCTCTTTTTCTTTCTTTACTCTCTTAATTGTTTTCTTAGATTTCTTTCTCTTAAACCTTTGTTCTTAATCTACTCTTAATTCCAGATTTATTTTGGTAACGATTTCTCTTCTCTTAATCTTAGTTGTTTATTTTATTCCTTTAATCATGTCTTGCTTTATTGCTTTGATTAGTTTAGTTTCTATTATGTGTGAATAGTTTTCTTTCTAGGGTTTATGGGGATCCATAAATAATATGAAGGGGTAATTTATTGTTGTTAATTATCAATGCTAGATTAATTTCCTATTGATTGGTTTAATGCTCTGTGACTAGATATGCGCAGATCTTTTATGCATGAGTTTAACAATATTGATTTGAGATTCGACAGATGAGAATTAATGTTTAGGTCTAGTTTTAATAGGCAGGTTCATTTATAAATGGTTAAGTCGAGATTCGAAAGATGAGATTTAATACCGGTAAATTAATTGTGTGATTGTAATACGTAGCGAAAGCCCTTTATAATCTGATTAATGTATGCATTGATGAATGATTATTATATTCTACCCTGGAATATTATTTACTGGTGAACCTATGCCCTAGATCCTGTTTTTCATTGTTTTCTCCCTATTCTTAATCTTCGTAGTTTAGTATATTATTCAAATATAAATATTGGTTACTTCATAATCTGGATTATATTAGTTAATTAGGAATAGAAAGACTTGTTTCCCTGTGGAGTTCGACCCAACTTCTCTATCTACATTAGTTAGAGGATTTAGGAATTACTTTTGATTAGGGGATACAACTTTACCCTGTCGAAATTTGGCGTCGTTGCCGGGGAAACGGTTTTATTTTTATTTCTGATTATTTTTGTAGTCTAGATTATTTTCTTTTTGTCTCAGAGAGCGTTTGTTTTCTGAGGCAAATCTCATATTTGCTTCTAGTTTTTGTTTATGACCAGGTGTTCCAGATCAGGGTACATCCCATTCGATCCTGAGATCGAACGTTCCTTCCATAGACAGAAAAATCTCTACAAGCAAATCCTGGCGGATTCTGGTGATAATAATAATAATCACCGCGATCCTCCGACTGGTTCTAGCGATTCAGAGGTATCATCAGACGCAGAATCAGAGATGGCGGTTCCAAAGAAGTTTAGTGATTATTCACAACCAAAGCTTACAGATTTTCCACATCTCACCCCCACTCCGGCTCTTGATGGGGTTCAATTCGAAATTAAACCTCAATTTATAATGATGATAGAGAGGAAGCAATTCAGTGGAGCCAAGGGTGAAGACCCAAATCTTCACATTGCCGACTATTGTCAATATTGCAATACCATCAGGCAAGCCGGGGTCAGTCAAGACCAAATCAGGGAGATTCTCTTTCCCTTCTCTTTAACTGGAAAAGCTAAATTGTGGTTTAATGGCTTAAATTGAAATGCACTTGGTATAACTGACTGGGAAACTCTTGGTTTGAACTTTTATAATAAGTATTATCCTGCAGAGAGAACATCCGTACTACAGAGTGCGATTCAGAACTTTGCCCAAGAAGCCGATGAATCTTTATATGAGGCTTGGGAGAGGTTCAAGGATCTACAAAGAGACTGCCCCCACCATAATTTAGCACAATGGCAGTTAATCCAAGCCTTTTATAATGGCCTTGGAAATTCTTCTCGAATAATTTTAGATTCTGCAGCTAGTGGGAGATTTATGAATCTTGATGTTGAAGATGCAGGTCAGGTTATTGAAGACATGGCGATACACAATTCCCAATATGGGAATCCTAGAGGATTTGCTAACAAGGGGAAACATAGTGCTGACTCTGTATCCTTTTTACAAGCTCAACTGACCTCTATATGCCAAAAATTAGATAATCTGAGCACTGCTAATGTAGCTAATGTTTCTGCGATTAATAATAATTCTAATGAGGCTTTCTGTGAAAATTATGGTATTATAGGTCATTGGGAACAAGATTGCAAGAGTTTCGTGGATCAAGTTAATGCCTTTCAAGCCTATAGGCAGAATAACCCATACTCCAACACCTACAATCCTGGGTATTGGAATCATCCGTACCTTTCCTACCAGAGTACTAATGTTCAAAATCCACAACCACAAGAACCACAGGCGCCACAGCAACAACAGCAGAAATATTATCATCCCAATGCTGGCCAGAAGAACCAACCACAACAACCCTCCTCATCTTCTGATCCTTCTCTGGTGGAAAGTAGAGCAATGTTGGTTAATATGCAAAAGCACATGGAGAGTAGAGATGCGACAAATGATCAAATTCTAGCACATAATAAAATTGTAGATAATCAAATTGCGCAACTTTCCGCTACTCTACAAGCCCACCAACAGGGAGCTCTACCGGCACAGCCGACCAGGCCTACGGATCAAGCATTTTCAATTACTCAAAGGAGTGGTTCAAACTATGAAGGGCCCCCTATGCCCAGAGTTGATGAACCTGTTTTATTAAATAATGCTAATCTTGATTCCGTTAAACCAAACAATGTAGTTAATGGCCCTGCAGGGCTAAAGGATAGTACTAACATATCTAATTCTACATTGTAGGGTACGACTCCAGAGAAGGTGGCTACTACAGACAAGAGCAATAATACTCCAAAGCCAATTATCAAACTTCCATTCCCCAATCGTCAATTGAAGACAAATTTGGATAAACAGTTTGGTAAGTTCCTGGAGATGGTAAAATATTTAAAGGTAACAGTTCCCTTCACTGAATTAATCACACAAATTCCTTCATATGAAAAATTTACGAACGAAATATTGACAAGGAAAAGGTCTATTAGTGAGGTAGAGACAGTAGCTTTCACTGCAGAGTGTAGTGCCGTACTTTAAAATAAGTCTCCACCTAAATTAAAAGATCCGGGTAGTCTTTCTATCCCTTGTCATATAGGAAATCTAATGATTAATAATGCATTGTGTGATTTGGGTGCTAGCGTTAGCGTCATGCCATTATCTGTGTGTTCCAAGTTAAATATGGGTAAATTAAAAGCTACCAATATAACTCTACAAATGGCCGACCGTTCTTTCAAATACCCCTTAGGTGTTTTAGAGGATGTCCCCGTCAGAGTAGGTAAATTTTATATACCTGTTGATTTTGTTGTTCTTGATATGGCTGAGGATATGCAAACCCCAATTATTTGGGTAGACCATTCCTTAACACTGCAGGAGCAATCATAGATGTGAGAAGTGGTAAGTTAACACTATCAGTAGGGGATGATAAAATTGTTTTTAATCTGAATAATTCCCCTAAAATCTCCATGACTGAGGAGAAATGTTTTAGTGTTAATGTGGTTGAGAATTATTCTAACAAGCCCCAAGCTCTTGAAAAAGATCCCTTGGAGGCGGTATCTTGTGTTGCACCCCTTTCAGATGAGATAGACAAATGGCAGAAGGAAGTCGATGCAATAGAAAGAGCACTTTACACTGTTGGTCTTGGTTTCGAGGATGAAAAGGTGGAACCGATCAAGCAAGTTGTGCGATTTGAGCCTACGGTAAGTGTTCCGCCAGATCGAGTCACAAGTGTTGAATGCAATGACAATTTGAGGCAATCCTCGATCAAAGAAGGATCTTTGATGCGTAGCATTGAAGAACCCCTTACCCAAGTCAAGGAGGATCCACCCCATAAGGTGAATTGGTGTCCCACAGGGTATGTCAGGAAGTCGCATCGCAGCCTAAACACCGCTAAACCGGGTAAGAAACGCCCGATCTAGCGTTAGGCCAAGGGTCCTAGCTGTTATACTTGGTAAGAAGGTCGTGCGGGACCTAGATAAACCAGCGCTTTTCGGGAGGCAACCCGTATTTTTAATGTTTTTTTTTAGACTAGTTTTTCTTTCCTTTTTCTTGAGAGAGGAGAGGTGAGGGAATTTAATGAGTTTTATGAGTGCTTATACAGGTTTGAAGGAAAAGAGTTAGCAAAAAAAATTGAAGAAAAGAAGAAAACAAGTGAAAATCGTCAATTAGCCTCGGGCCCGACCAGGCGAATGCCGCCCGACCGGGCGCGAGAGCTAGGTTCTTAATTCGAGTATTCTCTCCCGACCAGGCGAGGGGCGCCTGAACGGGCGCGAAATTCGTCGTATACGGACAATTTTGTCCGCCCGATCAGGTAAAGCTCGCCTGACCGGGCGCAAGAAGAGGCGAAAATTACATCATCAGATCGCCCGATCAGGCGAAGGGCGCCCGACCGGGCGCGAGAGTATACGAAATCGGGTACATCAGATCGCCCGATCGGGCGAATGCCGCTCGACCGGGCGCGAGAGCTCAACAAAAATTAAAAATCAGATTGCCCGACCGGGCGCGAAATACCCGACGCCCCTTTTCTTCTTCTTCCTTCGGTTTTCTCATTTCATTCTTTCCTCCATTACTTTATCTCTCTAAAACTCAAATTCTCTCTACCTTCTCTCTAAGATTTCTTCTTTATTTCTTACCCAAATTCAAAACTTTTTACATATATGTAATCCCCTCTTCATCCTCTACATTTCCAAATAAAAATTTTCAGATTTTATTCAAATTAATTTTCAAACCCATTTTCTACCATGGCTTCAAAGAGGGCTAGGTCCATTTTCGGTAGGAGCTCCAGTTTGAGGGAGGAATACGACCCGGATTTGCAACTTCCGTACTGGCCGACGATCCGTATTGCTAGCCGAGAGCAAAAGGAGCGGCTAGAACACTTAATCGGTCGTGAGGTAATTCCTTCTCAGTGGTTACACCGCCCTACTCTAGAATCATTTGGTTTGTATGATTTTGTAAAATGATTTTTAAATGACATTGGCATGAGAAAATTTGTTGATATGCACTATCCTACATTCCGAGAACTTACTTATGAATGCTTGTCTTCTTTACATGTTGTTAGTAGTAGAAATGGGCCAAATTTATTTTTTAGGTTGAACAATAGAAATATTAGTTTAACTTTTATAGAATTTTGTAAATTATTTGAATTAAATTCTAAACTATCTTACCAATGGCATGCGGACTATAAAATGGGTGACATATATCATGCTTTGACTGGTTTGCCTACTCCCGACCCCCAACATGCTAGTACCAAACCTATTCACCACCCTGTCCCAAAAATCTGGCAAAGATTTGCGGGTTTGTGTTTTTTAGGTAGGAACGAGCCCCACAATGCCCAATCTAACGACCTAGATGTCATAGGACACTATGTGTATGGGTTCGGAAAATTGAACATAGGTAGGTTTATTGTTCACCATTTGAGTAGGCATGCCACGGCCAGCACCACATCAAAAACCCCCATCCGTTTAGGAGGCCTTATCACTCGAATAGCAGTGAAAAAGGCCGGTTTTGTAGTGGATGGACCCCACCAACTGACCAACTGTGGACCAGATACCTATATGACTGCTAGGTATTTTGAGGAGTTAGGGTGGGTATGACCGGATAGCGAGCAGACACCCTTTTGGTGTATTAGGACTGGGAGCGAGCACCCTTTGCCCATCTTTCCCCTACCCAGTCCTGACTTGATTGCCTTTCCCCCAGGGCAACCATCTTACACATATGATACTTTAGTTTCCAACGCTAGGGGGGAGGCACCACCACCACCAGTTCCACCACCCCAGCCTCAGCCCGAGGTGGCATTCTCTCCACCTCGCATGTCTCACTCCATCCCTCATGTTGACTCTGACCTAGTTTGGGACCTTCAAAGTATAGGTCAGGCCTTAAGACGTATAGAGCATTCCCATACTGACCTTAATTAGGAGGATTGTTGGCTCCATAAACCATAGGTTAGGGCACCTGGAGAGGAACCAGGGTAGAGCTCTCTACCCTATGTATGATGATTATGCTCGTCGGGGCAACATTCCCGACGACGCTATTCACCCTGACTGGTTTCAGCCTCCACCCCAGGGATACGATAGGGATCCCACTGCCCATGGTATTTGTACTGACTATTCCTCCTTCTATGGGTACGGCCAGGACATTCCTTTCGGCGGACCGGCGGGGGGGAGTTTTCATGCTGATTATTTTGGTGGTAGCTCTTCTGGTGCAGGTGGTGCAGGTGGCAATGGAGGTGCGGGCTTCGGCTCGATTGATGAGGATGATCAGGACTAGCTATGCTGGGCTAGTTCCCGAGCCAATGAGGACATTGTCTGATTCTGGCTTGGGGGAGATTTTGGATTTGGTATATTTCTCTTCCTCTTTTCTTTTATTTTTGGTGTGTTTTCTTAAGTTAGATTTCTTGCTTTCTAGGTTAGTTTTATTGTTTTCTTATATATGAAAAAATAAAAAAAATTGAAAAATAAAAAATCCAAAAATACGTTCCAATGAATTGTAAATTATGCTTTCCTGTGCCCCTTACTTGAGAAAATTATTTTGATTCTAGGTATTTGATGATAAGCATTGTTGATTAGTTGATCATGATTTGATGTTTAATTGCCTTGAAACCTTAACATGCGTCAATTTTGTCCAACTACTTGTGAATATAGTGCTTGACTAGTTGATTTGGTAAGGAATGTGTGTTAGTTCCTGGTATGTCAATGACTTTGAGTATTGGTTTTTAACTTTCAGTAATGTTTATATGATTCATTATTATGCACATTGACGAGGACGAAGACATTTGTTCTTTTAGGTAGCCTCCAGATGATTTTAGATACATTTGTTCCCTTCTTGCTACCCATGTTGTTGCCTTGACTTTTTGTTGTTTATTAGCCACATTACAAGCCTATTTTGCCCCATTGATTACTAGTCTCAAGCTTGACTTGGGGGAGCTATTAGTGAGTGAGGTGAGGGAGTTTGTAGTGTGCTTATTATTTGCACAATTTGGGTGGGTTTTGAGAAGTTATTTTGTTTTTGATCATGTTTATTTTTGATGAGTTTGAGAGTTATATTTTCTTGAAAAAATAAAGCATGATGTTGTGAAGAAAAAAAGAGAAGTTCAAGAAAAAAAAATATGTTGAAAAAAATAAGTGAACTTCAAAAGAAAAGAAAAGTGTTCAATGTTCAAATGTTCTAGGTGGAGGTTGATCAAAAGAAAAAAATAATTGAGCTTCAATAAAAAAATTCAAGTTTGGAAATAAAGTTTGTTTATTCACTCCACTTCTTAATTATTATATCTTATGAGTGATATGTAAGAGTTGGGATTGTTTATTATGATTGGAGTATATTTGGTTGATGTTAGAGTTGGTTATGTAGGAGATGTTGATCATTATTTATTTTGATCATGGGTTTTGATAGGATTTGGCTCCCTTAATGCATAGCTTTTCTCTCACATATTCCCAAATTTATCCTACCCTTTACCCTAGCCTTACATTACAAGCTTTAAAGACCTTCCAACCTTGTGCATAGAATTGTATGAATGTGAAAGTGTTGCTTATCAATGCAAGTTATGATTTGACATATTTCGAGTCGACTAGTAGGTTGAGCGTTCATTGTTTTATACACACGAGAGTGTGAGATGGGTGGGCATTATTCACATAAAGGGGTTGGATGGAGAGCGATCGAGTACATATTTTACTCGCCACAAAAATGAGAGTTGAGTGCGTGAGCACTAGTCTTGAATTCTATATGCTCTTATGGTTTGCTCTGTTTGACAATCGTTAGGGAAGATTGGTAATTAGATGGATTTGATTGGTTGATTTTGAAGCGTGTTTATTTTTATTTACCCTGGATCGTTTGCGCTTGATTTTTACTTTTGGGGTGAAGCATATTTATTGATTCATTGATGAGATCTTTGCTTAGGGACAAGCAAAGGATTGGCTTGGGGGAGTTTGATGCGTCTATTTTATATAATATTTTACCCCCGTCCCCTGGTCGTAATTAGTAGTGTTTTTGGCTCTTTAGAGCCACTTTTATTACTAATTGGTGTTTTCTAGTGTTTTCGTAGATTTGGTTGACTTTTGCAGGGATTTATGCTTTTGGAGTATTTTCACGAGATATTTTGGAGCAATCACGAACATTGGAAAAGCACGACCAAATTCTATAGCCCAGGGCCGGTTAGAGCCATCGAACCGGTGATTAAGGGCTCGGTATAGGTGATATCGGGGCATTTGGACCGAGTATTCAAGACCAAAAGAGGAAACCCAGATTGGCCCGAAGAATTAAGGCCTAATCGTAGTCCAAATAGTGGCCCAAGTGAGCTGCCCGGCCAAAGAGGCTGGCGCCCGGAGGCGCGCCTGGCCGGGCGGGAGAAGCTAAGGTTGGCGCCCATAGACGCACTCGGCCGGGCGCGAGATTTGTATTGAGGAAGCAAAAAGGCGCGCCCGATCGGGCGGTGCCTCGCCCGATCGGGCGCGTGTATTTATTAGGAGACGACTAGCGTCGTTTTAGTTTGTTTTAGTTTAGGATTTGTACGGAGTATAAATACTCTTCCGTAATACGATTTTACTCTCTCTCTCTCTTTTTCTTTCTTTACTCTCTTAATTGTTTTCTTAGATTTCTTTCTCTTAAACCTTTGTTCTTAATCTACTCTTAATTCCAGATTTATTTTGGTAACGATTTCTCTTCTCTTAATCTTAGTTGTTTATTTTATTCCTTTAATCATGTCTTGCTTTATTGCTTTGATTAGTTTAGTTTCTATTATGTGTGAATAGTTTTCTTTCTAGGGTTTATGGGGATCCATAAATAATATGAAGGGGTAATTTATTGTTGTTAATTATCAATGCTAGATTAATTTCCTATTGATTGGTTTAATGCTCTGTGACTAGATATGCGCAGATCTTTTATGCATGAGTTTAACAATATTGATTCGAGATTCGACAGATGAGAATTAATGTTTAGGTCTAGTTTCAATAGGCAGGGTTAATTTATAAATGGTTAAGTCGATATTCGAAAGATGAGATTTAATACCGGTAAATTAATTGTGTGATTGTAATACGTAGCGAAAGCCCTTTATAATCTGATTAATGTATGCATTGATGAATGATTATTATATTCTACCCTGGAATATTATTTACTGGTGAACCTATGCCCTAGATCCTGTTTTTTATTGTTTTCTCCCTATTCTTAATCTTCATAGTTTAGTTTATTATTCAAATATAAATATTGGTTACTTCATAATCTAGATTATATTAGTTAATTAGGAATAGAAAGACTTGTTTCCTTATGGAGTTCGACCCTACTTCCCTATCTACATTAGTTAGAGGATTTAAGAATTACTTTTGATTAGGGGATACGACTTTACCCTGTCATTTGGGTTTTTTTTTTATAATATAATTTTGATTTTATATTTTGTGGGCCCTAAGTCGGAAAACTGGCTGAACTAGTCAGAAAATTGGCCAGAATTGAAAAAGAGTGGTAAAATCTACTGGTTTTGACATTAATGAGTGGTAATTTTTAATTTCGAAAAAATGGGTGGTAAATTCAATACAGGGTAAATTTTGGGGTGGTTATTTACAAAAAAAATCCTTTATTTAATTTTATATAAAAAAAAAAAAGGTTGCAAAAAATTACTCAATTACCACCTGTTTTATACTTTTTTTTTCTTATTATGATGTTAAATTTTCTTAGAAGAGCTCTACTTGCAAGTTTTTTGTGTTTTTAGTGGTTTTTTTTTTTTTTTTTGTACAATGAGCATTGTTAAAGAAAAACTGAAAACAAAGACAACCAACAAACTAGACTAAGCAAAAACACTTTCGAACAAACTTTGTTTGAGCCAAGACGGAGTACTTGAAGTCCACTCTAGGCCCGCCATCACGCTTTGCACCCACATGAACCACCTGGCAACCTATAGATGATCTAATTCGAATAATCAAAGAACTTATTTTCCTAAACCGTGGATGAGAAAAAGATGTTGTTGGTGAACTGGTTGACCCGAAGACTTGGCACCTGAATGCAAAGTGGAAAACTGAAAACTGGAATCACTAACTTCTCCCACCAACTCCTGTGAATCCATATGACTATCAACGTCAGAAAAAGCAGTCATGCACTACGAACTACCATGCGCCACGGGAGCATCTGAGAACTGCTACAACATGAGGACTGCAGATGGTGCCCATAAAAGAGTTTCTACTTGCAAGTTGCGACACTCGTTTGTACGAGGTATAATTTCAATAATTTCTCCAACATCAATAACATAATACTAAAGGCGAATCTGATATGACATTTGTCATGTTTTGATTAAAAAAAAATCCCGCCACTTTTACTTTCCTTTTTTTAACAATATTTATGAACATTATTTTATAATATCCTATAATATTTAACTTTCCATTTGACAACTATATATAAATATATTCTATATGCATTCAATCAATGAAAATATTTTGACATATAATATTTTATAATAGGTATTTTTCTATATCAAACAAACATATATATACTACATATAAGGTAATATAAGGAATATTGGAATCAATAACATAATACTAAAGGCGAATCTGATATGACATTTGTCATGTTTTGATTAAAAAAATTCCCGCCACTTTTACTTTCCTTTTTTTTAACAATATTTATGAACATTATTTTATAATATCCTATAATATTTAACTTTTAATTTGACAACTATATATAAAGTATATTTTATATGCATTCAATCAATGAAAATGTTTTGACATATATATAATATTTTATAATAGGTATTTTTCTAAATCAAACAAACATATACTACATATAAGATAATATAAGGAATATTGGAATAATGTAAAACTCCAGTTTTCCATAGTTCATATCATTCTACATCATATTTTTTTTTTCCTTTGAAAGGTTTTTTGCTCCAACCGGGATTGTTACATTTCCTTTTATTTATTATTTATATATATATATTTTTTTTAGAATTGTTGATTTATTTATAAAAATAACACTACAATTCAATAACTATAAAATAAAAATTAAAAAACCTTGATTATTAATTGTCACAAAAAAAAATATTCAATTAAATTTGTATAAAACATTATACCGTCAAAGTATGCTATAAAACATTGTGCCAGTCAAAACATGCCAACAAAATAAGGATATATGGGGTACATAAGTACATTTCACGGGTTATAATTAACATAACATTTTAATCTTATATAAAACCCTATAATCATTAAATATTGCTTCTTCTTTTTTAAATAACTTTTGATATCAATATAATATAAAATCCAATGGAAAAGAATATCAAGTATTGTTTCAATTAAAAATATTAAATTTTATTATTTTTAATTATTGTTAAATTAACATTATAATTTATAAATATGCTAAGTAAAAACCGTGCATTGCACGGGACTTAAACTAGTTCTACACTAAAAGTGAGAGTTATGAAATACATTAAAGGTTACAAAATTATTGTTAAATTAACACCGGCTTTATTCCTTTTTGTTTGTTTTATTTGTTTTTTCATAATTTCAACTCATTAGGTAAAACATTAATACTTTTAACAATGCATTATATATTGAGAAAAGTACTACCTCCGTTAACTATAATTTGCAACAAAGTTATATTTTATATCTCACAAATAATACCCTTTTGTTGCAAATAATAGTTAACGGAGGTAGTATAAAAAAAAAGTTAATATTACATATTTTGAAACTATACAACAAGATGAATCTAACAAGATCGTCTTAAATGAAAGCTTATAGATTGTTAATTTATCTCTAATAGGACAAATTAAAATGAACATAAAAAGTTACAAACAATGAAAATTAATGTGCTAATCTTTTTTTTTTTGGTGTTTAGAGAGCCACAAGGGCGGGGGTGAGAATCGATCCCAGAACCTCATTGGATCGGGAGGGAAGCTCTAACCACTTGACCTATCCCTTACTTAAATAGAAAAATATCCCAATACATACAACACATTTCTCATTTTCATCACACATTCCAATTAAAGCCAAAGGGCAAAACTCAATCAATAACTAAGCAATAATGCACTACAAGTTATATAATTGTAGCATAACCAAATTAGAGGCCGAATCAAATCTTCTAGCTAGGAGCATATACATCATCTCTAATAATCTCATCACACAAACACACACCCCGACTAGCGGTACCAAACGGTGGCTCATCGACGGCCAACCACGCATTAACCGGGAAATTAATCTTCCGACAACCCCGACTTGGTGCAATAGAGGTAACTTCAACATAGTCCACGTACCAGCCGGGAGATACGCCGGTGTTATCATGACTTAATGTCATGCTACAAAGGGGGCCTCTTAAGCAATTGCCTTTCACAGCAAATGTATCCAAATTTCCACTTCTAAAGTAGTAATGATATTTGCTCATAATCCCCCAAGATTGAAGGTTTGTGATGTTAAAGCGATTGAAATATTTGTCACGTAATTCAAGGTTCACTTTAGCATACGTTGTTACGGTTTGTGCATTGCCGGTTTGCACGTAGATTACGTAGGTGCATTCATCATAATCCTGAAAGAATTGAACAAATTATGTATTTTAGGTTAGATAAATGTGTAAATTGATAGAGTATAAAAACACATTCACGGGCTTAAACCATCACTTTAAATTTATGGTTGAGATGGTTAACTAAACCAGGCCAACGTGATACAAATGTCATAGGTTTAAATCTCATCCACCACTGGATTGAATTACGGGGGGTTACTAAATGCCACAATAGAATTACTTAGTGCGCGGTATTAAATTACTCATTTACCCTTATAACTTACATGTTTGACATCATTCAATTTTTCTCACCAACCATACTCCTTCCACCACCATCACCCTAAACACCATCACCACCACCACCACCCTAAGGTTGCCGGAATCACCATCACATTAAACACCATCACCACCAGCACCCTAAGGTCGCCGGAATCATCCAATTTTCTCATTATCTATCACACCAAATCAACCACTTATCATACCAAATCAACCGGAAAAAGGAAGAGGCCGACGACAATGAAATCGCGGCGTGGGAAGGGGGTTCATTTGCCGAGAAATGTGGGGAAAACATCGGTAAGTTTTTTTTTTAATTTTCGCACAAAAACCATAGTCGCGTGCTATATGCGACTCCACCACGACATAGTCGCATATAGCATGCGATTACACCGTGGTGGAGTCGCATATAGCGTGCGACTACGCCACGGTACAGTCGCATATAGCGTGCGACTCTACCATGTAGTCGCATGTAACATGCGACTGTATCATGGCATAGTCGCATGCTATATGCGACTATACCACGGTGTAGTCGCATATAACATGCGACCGGATACAACGAAAATTGAAAAAAAAGTTCGACATATACTTGACTCGACGGTTGTCGTCCCCACCAAATGCCTCCGAGACCGTCGTCGACTCATTTTATATGTGGTGGACCATTCAAGGTGGAGTTGTGGTGTATGATGGTCAAGGTGGAGTCGTGGTGGACCGGTCAAGGTGGAGTCGTGGTGGTGGCCCAGTCAAAGGTGAGTGGTGGTATGGGTGGTGGAGCTAAGACAAAGTTAGTAGTTAATAATGGTTGGATTGTTAAGTAATTTTCAAAATTATAAGGGGCATAAAAGTCTTTTAATACTATAGCTTGAGTAATTTCATTGTGGCAAATAGCAATTCACTAATTGAATCATCAACATTAATAATAAGATAATGCATGGTTCGTGCAGGTGGATGCACGATCCACATGATGCATCTCTTCCAAAAAAAAGCGGAAAAAACATTGCATAGAAATATAAAGAACATTTAGTTTAAGTGAAAAGAACATATTATAAAATTGTAAAGAACATCGTATAGAAATGTAAAGAACATTCAGTTAAAGTGCAAAGAACATGTTATAAAATTGTAAAGAACATAATGTCTAGTTAAATAATGTTCTTTATCTTCATGTTCTTTGATTGTCAGAATAATGTACTTTTATTTGTGACATATGTTAATTGTTTATTTTGAATGTTCTTTGAATTTTGTCTTTAGATTATGGTGATTGAATAAAAATAATGTTCATTACATTATATTATCATTAGAGGTGATAAAAAATTCAGGTCAGACTGGGCCTTAACATAATATCTCGTGTCCAAAAAAACTCGAAAAATGTAGTGGGCTTTTCGGGTTTTTATCGGGCCGAAGTTGATCACCTCTAATTATCATGTTTTTAATTAATATTACGGATGTTCTTTAGATGTATATAAAGAACATGAAGTTGGATGTTTTTTTTTTACAAAATAGTCATATGTTCTTTATAAAACAACTATATGTTCATTACAATACATCTATATGTGATGTTCTTTATGAAATAGCTATATGTTCTTTACAAAACAAATGTATGTTCTTTACTGAACAACGGAATGTTCATTCCGCCTTTTTTAAGAGAAAACGGATGCACGGAGCATCGTTTATCCGCCATAGAGAAAATTTCAATAATAAGATTCAAAACAAGTCCGTTCTAGTATTAAAAAATAATAAATAAAGAAACAAGACAAATGAATATATATCGCCCGCTAAGCTATAATAACTGATTAATATAACCGGTTTAAATTTTCCCTCAAAAAAAAAATATATAACCGGTTTAAATTGAGTAGTTTAATTGATTGCCTGTGGTATTGGATGTTTCGACAATCTCTGTAATTAATCTATTTTGCCAAAGACCAATCTACAAACTTTTCAGTCAAACATTCGGACTTTCATCTTAATTGCTACCATTCCATCTTCAAAACATCTAACTGCTACCAAAATATATATTATCTCGTTACATATTATTTGCAACGATTTGACATAAATAAAGAGGAAAAATGCCTAATCGGTATTGCAAATAATATGAAACGGAAATAGTAACACATACACTAAAGTCTCCTACCTAGCGAGTTATTTTCATGACTCTTGAGAGTTATTTTCAGTTAAAGGTCAACTAAACAATACTATACGCCGGAGTATTTGCTAAACTCGTGATCAACTAAATCAATCGAAAAAGAACAAAAACGAGAATGATCATCTAACAACAAACAAAAATTTTGATTCTTACCCATGAATAGACTGGAAAGGAGACACAGGCAAAGATCAACATTGTGCTGAATAATAGAAGCTTGGCTTCCATTTTTTGCGATTTCCTTATTCTTTCTACAATTCTCGTGGAAATTTGGTGGATGAAATAATAATAATACATCAAATTAATTATTGAAACATGGAAGCATATTTATCCTTTCATAAACAAAGAAGGAAAAAAAATGAATAAATTAAATTTAAGCCTTCTAATCGTTAGTTGTTAATTAGATCCCTTATTTTAAACATTAAAAAAGTACGGCAAATGACATTATGGGAAGCACGTACTATGAGTCTATGACAATTCATTACACTCATGCTTTTTTTTTTTTGGTACGGATTTGTTTATTCAAACTTTTCAATGTACTCGTACTTTTTAAATTTTAGAGCTTTTTAGTGCAGCAGGTTATACCGTGTGGCCTGTTGCAATAACGGATTTAGACGCATATAATGGGGTTACTATTCACGCGTATAACGGGGTTACTAGTTTTGTCAGGGTTACTTGTATTTTTCAGGGTTTACTTGTATATGTTTTTTTTCCAGGGGTTACTTGTAAATTTTTTTTCAGGAATTACTTGTATGGATTACTTATTCAGGGGTTACTTGTAATTTCAGAGGTTACTTGTAATTTCAGAGGTTACTTGTAATTTCAGAGGTTACTTGTTTTTTTTTTTCAGGAGTTACTTGTATTTTTTTTCAGGGGTTACTTGTATTTTTTTTCAGGGGTTACTTGTATGGGTTAATTCAAGGGTTACTTGTACGAGTTACTTATTCAAGGATTACTTGTATGAGTTACTTAGCTTATTCAGAGGTTACTTATATGAGTTACTTCAAAGGTTACTTGTATGAATTACTTATTCAATGGTTACTTGTTACTTATTCAAGGGTTGCTTGTAGGCCCCATACCAAACCAGTAACACCCTACAAGTAACCCTTGACCAAAACCGGTAACACCCAGCAAGTAACCCCTGACCAAATCAGTAACACCCTACAATTAACCCTTGACCAAAACCAGTAACGCCCTACGAGTAACCCCTGACCAAACCAGTAACACCCTACAAGTAACCCCTGATCAAAACCAATAACACCCTACAAGTAGCCCATGAGAAAACTAGCCAGTAACACTCTACATGTAACCCCTGACCAAACCAGTAACACCCTACATGTAACCCCCGACCAAACCAATAACACCCTACAAGTAACCCCCGACCAAACCAATAACACCCTACAATTTTTTACGTACAATGTTAGATCTAAGACTCTATGAAGGAAACGAGCTCAAATTTCTTTGGTTCTCATCGATTCACTACTTCAAATGTTGTTGATGATCTTAAGGATAATTAATCACAATTTTTCACAGCAATTTGACACCAAATTTCTACAATTCCGGGCTTTAGTTGCAGCAATTTGGCAAAGAGGAGAGAGAAAATGGGTGGAGTAGAGATATGGTTGTTGGTGATGTGTGGTTTGGCTTGAAGAAGAAGCTAAGAAAAGATGAGAGAGAAAATGGGTGGAGTAGAGATATGGTTGTTGGTGATGTGTGGCTTGGCTTGGAGAAAAAGCTAAGAAAAAAGGAGAGAGAAGAATTGTGGTATTTTTTAAAAAAATAATAAAAATTGTGGTTGGCCACACGGTGTGGTCAGCCACCTACAAAAATTTGTGTTTAAAATTAGCATCATCAAAAGTTAAAGTTGTGGGTCATCCGAAAAATGACTACCATAAGATAAAATACGTACTAAGTTTGATCTTATCCTTTCCACTTAGGGTAAAATTATTGCAAGTCTTGAGCAAAGTCTCAACATGAGTCTTACTCAAGATTCTTGAAATAAACTCATCTAAGACTCATGTGAGTCTTACATGGAGTTTGGAAAATCCAAACCCATGTCAAGACTTTGCAAGGCCAATGAAAATTAGCCACCTCACCAACTACAAGTTTACAGTAATTTTTTAAAAAATAAAAAAAGATATTTTACAAAAAATAAAAATATTTTGAAAAGGATTAAATGAGTTTGGAGTGAGTCTTGAGATAATGTGTAAATTTGGAGAAAGTCTTGTATGAATCTGAATAATATAAAAGTATTTTAAAGTTAGTGGAAAGCTGATGTGGCAGAGTCTGAAGTCTGGGTCCGAGTTTGGGGATAAACTCACCCTTAGCGTGAGAAGAAAAGAAGAGAGAAAGTTGTCAAACATATATATATATTTACTTTTTGGAAGTAAAACCAATGATGTTGGATTGATCATTGATGGTTACAAAAAATTTAGTTTAGGCATACATATGTATTATATCTTCTACTAAAACTAGTAAAGTACATCATTTTGAATAAGAGAGAAATGCATATAACTAACTAAGATCATGATGACAATATCTAAAACAGATTGACCTTCTAGTCAAAATATGAATTTCAAATCAAATCAACAATACATAACATCTGTTGAACCCAAAACTAGCTCATATAAAGGTGAAATAGGGCATAATATAAGATAAGACAACCTAAGTACTTTATATATATATTACAAACACATATGAAGCAAATTTCTAAAATATAAAGATACGCATACAATATGATAAACCATCAAACTCTAAGAATTCAATATATTTGGAAACTCCAAGCCAGTACCAGCCAACTTTTCATCCATGATTTGACTCAATCTTTCAACCATTTCCTCACTTAGAAGGTTAACCCAATCCCCCACCTCACCTTTCCTAAATAAGCCCTTGTTATCAAAGTTTAGAATAGATTTTCCATCTTTGTTAACTTCCAAATTCTTCATATTTTGAAAACTACACAACTTTGTAATCTCCTCGACAACATGATCTCTCTTCTCTTGTGCTGTAAAAGGGACCCTAAAAATTCGGCTAATATCATAACTTGAAGATTCACATCCTCTTTCAAATCTTCATATTTAAAAAACATAACATTTTGAGGTGAATTCAGACTTTCCTTCCAGTAACCCAACATATGATCCCAGTATGGACCATATCCTACTTGACCCATACATTACATATCAAAGGCCTCTTCTAATGAGAAAGGCCCAAGATTATTAGGCCTAATATTAGTCATAAAATGTCAAATTGATACAAAAGTGTCAAAAGGGTTCCTACATATGTAAACAACCTTGCAATTAGAGTTATTAATAATGGTTTTAGGCAAGGAATTGTAAGGTACATGAGATGCAAAGAGCATAGGAGAATCAAGATTTGACAACTTTGGAACTTGATTATTAGCATAAACCTTGTACTCCAAGAAAGGTACAAGGTCATGAGGGTTAGACCTTAACAAGGGGTGGTGTATGGATTGACATCAAAACGACGTCGATTCACGATGGCAAAAACAAGAGCTTTTAACCAAGTAGTACCGGATTTTGGAATAGTAGCAATGATCACATCACTATCATGAGCTTCAAAGTGGGTTTGAGCTGAGATTATGGCCTGGATTCTTTGGGTTGACACCAAAAACGTTGGAAAAGATAGAGATTTGGAGCTCTCAACTTTAGGAAGGGATAAAATTAGCTCCTTGCAATTTTGTGTTATGCCTTGGAACTCTTTTTCTTCTTTAGGGATGTTAAGAGTATCCATTTAAGATAAGTATGTAGTAAACTATAGTAATATTTTGAGATAGAAGTTGGAATGATTTTAAGAAATATATGTATTTTTTGTTTTATATAGTCCATTTATATAGGAGTTAATCTAAAATACGGTCCCTCAACTTTGCCATTAGTAGCACATTTGATCCCTAATCTTTAAAATGAAGCAAAAAGGTCCCTCAACCACCCTTTCCTCACCATTTCTGGTGGAGGAACTTCCTAGTCAGCAAAGTTTAGGGGTGTCAATGCCAACTAAGCCAAAGTTCAAGGACTTCCAGCGATGAGTAAGCAAAAGTTTAGGGACTACACTTGTTTTTTTCAAACAAAAGTATAGGGACTTGTTAGATTACAAGTCATTAATTAAATTAAATATAAACAGAAGCTTACTTATTTATAAACTGAGTTTTTATTAACCAAATATTTTTAAAGTGAGTTGGCAAGAATAAAAATTGCTAATAAAATTTGATAATCATGATGTATTTTATATGTATTTTTTTATCATTCCTTTAGTTCCTACCATTTTTTGATAATCAATTTTTTTTTTTTTTGTACAATAATATATCCCTACCAAACTCATTAACCACATATCTTCAAATCCTAACTCCTAACTCTTAACCCCTTATATATTTCATACGCCAATATAAATTGAAATAAAAATAAATAAAAAACCAAAAATGTATTGTGTTTTCAAAGTGAGTGATGAGTAAGACAAACCCAAACTTTGTAATATAAAACTAAAAAAATTATGAAACTAGAATAAAAATAATACCACCCTACTTTTCTCATAATTGATATTTTATTTTTCATGAGTTTATGTTCTAAAAGGTTTTCACCTTTTTGGGTTTTTGTGTGTCAATTTCAAGGTTTTTTCCCTAGGTGTTTTGTGTTCTAAATGATTTTCAATTTTTTTTAGGTTTTACGTGAGACAATTTTAAGGGTTTACCTATTTTCCCCTTTTTTCTTATGTTAATTTCTAGGAGAATATAATTGCCTTAGATTATTGACTAAATGTGTGACCATTAATTCACTCTTAGCTTAAATTATCTCACTTAAATATTTTTATTTTTATAAAGCAAATAATTTTTACTAAAATTAAATTGGTTTAGTTGAAATTTAATTAGTTTAATTGAATGGGCTAAAACTTATAAATTATAATCACTTTGTATGGGAGCACCATGTGTCTCATAGATCCCTAAACTTTGGCCTATAATAATTAAATTAGCCACCTCACCCTATAAGTCCCTAAACTTTCATTTCTAATTTTATTAATGCCAACTCATTAGTTGAAGGTCCCTAAACTTTGCATTTAAAATCATTAAATCTGTTGCCACATGTGCACTAAGGTCCCTAAACTATGCCTAGTAAGCTACTGAAAAGTGAGTCATTGGTGGTTGAGGGACCATTTTGCTTCATTTGAAAGTTGAGGGACTAAATTGCTACAAATACCGAAGTTCAAGGACTGTATTTTAGCTTAACTCCTCTACATTTGTTGCTACAAATACCGAAGTTCAAGGACTGTATTTTAGCTTAACTCCTCTACATTTGTTCCCACGTACAAAATATTGTGTTTATTCTACATATACTCACTATATAAATGAGTAAAGGTAAAATACAGTCCCTAAACTTTCGTATTTGTGCACTTTTAGTCCTTGTCAACTTTTTTGTGTACTTTTGGTCCCTCCTCCACCACTTTAGGTGTTTTCTAGGCAAAAGTTTAAGGACTATGCTGACTAAGCATTAGTTTAGGGACTATGAGTCAGCAAGATAGTTTAGGGATGTTGAGTCATCAATAGTTTAGAGACCATGACTTATATTTTTTTTTTCCTTCTTTTTTCTTCGGAATTTATTAAAAAAGAATCTTTTAATTACTATACTTGTCATTATTACTCTTTTTTTTTACAGCATTATTTTTAAAATCAGCTTTAATTATAAATCAAAAGTAATTAAAAATAATATTTTTCTTTATAAAAAAAATTGACAGGAAAAAAATAAAATTAAGCTTTATCTTTTCATGGATTCTACTCTCTCCCCTTCTTCCCTAACACCCCCTTCCCAATTTTCTCTATCCTCCCTTCACCCATGGCTTCCAATTCCCTCTCCTCCTTCAAAAATGGCTCTCACCCCTTAAAAAACCCAACCTCAACCACCAACAAAACAATGAACAAACCCTGATTTCCCCCCTTGAAATCTCCGCTGAATCCTCCCTAATCTTCCCACCATGACCCCACAAAAGCTTACATCAACAATTGCTCACACTTAAGGGTGTTTAAGAATGGGTTAAATTTGGCCGGATTTAAGGATTTATCTGGGTTAATGCAGATGTAATTGCTCTCTAATGGTGGAATTAATGGTGATTCGGGTGGTATATGATTACAAGGCTTGAAATTACTTCGGTTGATGAAACATTTTAAGCTTTGGTTTGGATTGCAATGGCGGGCTGGTGTTGGGTATGCGGCTGCGTGAATTAGGTTGTTATGGTGGAGATGCGTGAAGGGGGAGATGGGGTTGCGGTGACATGAGAATAGGAGTAGCAGAAGTGGTGGTGTTGTGAATTAATGCAAGTTGCAAGGTTGGTAATAGTGCGGTACGGTCGTACGGGAGGTTAGAGGAGGCATGGGCTGTGTTTGGTGATAGTTGCGGTGGGGATTGAGTAGCAGCAATGGTGATAGGGGAATTACATGGCTTTTTTATTTTTATAATTTTTAAATAAAAATAGAGATTTTTTTTTAATTAAAGAAAAAATAAAGGAATTTTTTATTTATTTATTGTTATTAATGGGGGTGTTAAATAAAATTTTGACATATAAAAATTTAAACAACAAAATAATACAATGAGTCATGGTCCCTAAACTATTGGTGACTAGGCTTAGTCCCTAAACTTTTGCCTAGAAAACACCTAAAGTGATGGAGGAGGGACCAAAAGTGTACAAAAAAGTTGACAGAGACAAAAAGTGCACAAATACAAAAGTTTAGGAACTGTATTTTACCTTTACTCGTACAAATGTACAATCATAGCATTAAATAAGTAATAACTAGCTACAAAAGAGTTTAGCTGCTAACTATCAACAACTTTGATTAGTGACACTAGCAAATATTAGCAGCAAAATATAAAGTGTAAAGATTAACAAAGTTTTGGCTTAGTGCAAGAAATAAAAGGAAGAATGGAATATTTCAATCTAAGGGTAGGTTCAATTCTTATCTATCATTCAATCATATATATATATATATATATAATGGACATCAGAAATAACACGTGTCTATTCCTGATGTTGTTTTTTCACTCCAAAGATACCCTTCTCTTTTTTCATTTTATTTTTTTTTTATTTTTTTGCCAATATATACTATCAACTACTTACTACTATAAATTTGCACAAAATATCACCATATCATATAACTGTAATAATTTTGATTCATGTATTTTCCATATTTATATTACAATATTTTCCCTATCTTTTACTTAGTATTTTTAAATTTTTAAATTAGAGTTGACAAATGTGTTGTGTCATGTCGTGTTATGTCCTAGTCTGAAATGAAACGGGTTAAGAAGCTTCAACACTAACCCAACCCAACCCATTTAATAAACATGTTGTGTCATGTTGACCCGTTTAATTAACAAGTCGGAAACTCTTGACACAAACCCGCTTTTTTCGTGTCACTGTTATGTCATGTTGTCGTGCTATATGAAAAAATATTAGCCTCGTTCAATAAATTTATCAAAATTCCCATAATTTATTAGCTTTTTTTCTTAGTCAGGTTGAGTCGTGTTAAAATATATTATAATTGTGTACTCTGTGAGGATATGACTTCAATCACGCTAGGGATTCGTTTGGGTAGCAGTCTATCACTCTTCAAGATATACCGTACTCCCTCCGTTTTTAAATAATTACTTCATTTTTTTCCGACCATTTTTAAATACTTATTCTATTTTCTTATTTGGAAATTTTTATAATATTTAATTAATTTCTCTCACATAGTAGACCCATTAATATATTTAATTAATTTCATGTTTTCTCTCCTTCAATATAATTATCTCCACTACTTTTTCTTTTTACAATTTTTTATTCTTTCACCTATCCCACTAACTCTATATTTTATTATATTCTTCAATTCTCCTAAAACTACGCGCATGGAGAAATGGAGCAAGTATTTTAAAACGGAGGGAGTAAATTTTTTTAACAAACCCACATCATCAATTATGCCAATTTTTGTAAAAAAAAAAAAAAAAAAAAAAAAAAAAAAAAAAAAAAAAAAAAAAAACCTTACTTCACCAAAATTCTTGTAATATCCACCTATAGTCCTCTTAGACCCCGGCCCGTTCACTATACCTAATTTTTACTGAACAAAAATTATTTTTATTGAATTGAAATTATTTTTGCTAAACTGAAAATATTATCTTTTTTTTTTACTGATTTTGTATTATAATTCTTCTTTAAATTTACTAATTTTTACTACATTGAAATTATTTTTATTGAATTGAACGAAATTATTTTTACTAAACTGAACTTATTTTTACTGAACTATAATTATTTTTGCTGAATATAATTTATTTTGCGGTGAAGTGAACAAGACCTTAGGATGAAAAATAAAAGGTGAATCCCTGAATGATAAATGTATGAAAGGTGAGTCCCCAAAATGTATTTTACTTGTTTGTTGGAGAATATAAATGATTAAGAGTGATAGTGAGGGAATAGTTTATGTAAAAGTAGAATATTAATAAATCATACCACCTCCTGTTATTTTTTAGTTAACATCTTTCATTTATCGCGCGTGCAAATGCGCAATTTTAACGATAATATATCTAATTATTAAACATCGTAAAATTATAAAAATTGAATATTTATAAATGTGTAAGAACTACTTGGCACTAAAGTATAGTCGTGTCGTATTGATTCATTTACTTAAACGTATAAGAACCACTTGTCATGCTATATGAAATAGTATCAACTTCTTCATTCAATATATTTATCAAAAATACCATAAATTATTGTTTTTGTAGGCAAGCTAATTTGTGTTACTTCCGCAGTTTGAAAGATATCGACACTAATCAACCTGTTTGATTAAACATATCATGTTCAATTTATATCACATTGTCGTATTGTATCGTAGCGTATCAATTTTTACCGATTTTACCTTCAACATCTCTTTTTTATATTTTTTTAGAGTACCTTCTAAAGTTGTTTAACTTATCTTGATTCTTGATACATGGAGCACCAAATTACCAATACCAAACATGTGTTCCCAATGCAATAGATTCGACGTACCATGTGCTAAATGTGATGACAAGTTGACAACCCTACTTTTTTTGAGTTATTTATTACTTGTACTCCAACAGGGCCGACAAACAAAAATTTGTCTTTGTTCTCTACATACTCTTATAAGAGAACTACTACCTTGGTTAACTATTATTTGCAACAAAGAAATATTTTATATCTCATAAATAATACCCCTTTGTTGCAAATAATAATTAACGGAGGTAGTATAAAACATATACTTTCACATATAATTCTTAAACCATTTTAAACTCAACACAAAATATTGCTACTTACTTATAATAAATGGATACTCTTAACTCAACACAAAAACAATATGTATATCTACCCTCCGTTCCCTTTTGTTCTTTACGTTTGGAATTATGCACGGTTGTTAAGAAATTGTGTAAAATTAAGGTGAATTGACATAAATTAATCATTCAAAGTACAATTATAGTTAAAAAAAGGAATATTGTACATCTGGGGTAAAAAAAAGTTGGAAGGATGTAGAAGAGAGATGAGAGAGAAAGTAATTATGAGTATTGAAAATCCATTAAAATATTATAAAAGGTACATATGCACATGAAAAGTGAAGGGCAATTGAGTGTTTAATTTGTAAAGCAAGGGTAATTTTGTCTAAAATCAATGACTTAAAAAGGAAATATCCTAAATGTAAAGAATAAAAAGAAACACCCTAAATGGAAATGTAAAAAACAAATGGGAACGGAGGGAGTACTAAAACTAGTAAAGTACATCATTTTGAAGAAGAGAGAAATGCATATAAGTAACTAAGATCATGATGACAATAGCTAAAACAGATTGACCTTCTAGTCAAAATATGAATTCCAAATCAAATCAACAATACATAATATCTGTTGAACCCAAAACTAGTTCATATAAAGGTGAAATAGGGCATAAGATAAGACAACCTAAGTAGTTTACAGATAGTACAAACACATGTTAAGCAAATTTTTAAAACATAAAGATACACAAACAAATTATAAACCATCAAACTCTAAGACTTCAATATGTTTGGAAACTCCAAGCCAGTACCAGCCAACTTTTCATCCATGGTTTGACTCAATCTTTCAACCATTTCCTCGCTTAGAAGGTTAACCCAATCCCCCACCTCACCTTTCCTAAATAAGCCCTTGTTATCAAAGTTTAGAATAGATTTTCCATCTTTGTTAACTTCCAAATTCTTCATATTTTGAAAACTACACAACTTTGTAATCTCCTCGACAACATGATCTCTCTTCTCTTGTGCTGAAAAAGGGCACCCTAAAAATTCGGCTAATCTCATAACTTGAAGATTCACATCCTCTTTCAGATCTTCATATTTAAAAAACATAACCTTTTGAGGTGAATTCAGACTTTTCTTCCAGTAACCCAACATATGATCCCAGTATGGACCATATCCTACTTGACTCATACAATACATATCAAAGGCCTCTTCTAATGAGAAAGGCCCAAGATTATTAGGCCTAATATTAGTCATAAAATGCCAAATTGATACAAAAGTGTCAAAAGGGTTCCTACATATGTAAACAACCTTGCAATTAGAGTTATTAATAATGGTTTTAGGCAAGGAGTTGTAAGGTACATGAGATGCAAAAAGCCTCGGAGAATCAAGATTTGATAAATTTGGAACTTGGTTATTTGCATAAACCTTGTACTCTAAGAATGGTACAAGGTCATGTGGGTTAGACCTTTGCAAGGGGTGGTCTATGGAGTTGACATCAAATCGACATCGATTTACTATCGTGAAAACAAGAGCTTTTAACCAAGTAGTGCCGGATTTTGGAATAGTAGCAACGATCACATCACTGTCTTGAGCTTCAAAGTGGGTTTGAGCTGAGATTATGGCTTGGATTTCTTTGGGTTGACACCAAAAACTTTGAAAAAGGTAGAGATTTGGAGTTCTCCATCCTTTAACTTTAGGAAGGGATAAAAGTAGTTCCTTGCAACTCTTTGTTATACCTTGGAACTCTTCTTCTTCTTGTTGTTCTTCTTCTTCCTTTGGGAAATTAAGAGTATCCATTTATGATAAGTAAGTAACAATATTTTGTGTTGAGTTTAAAATGGTTTAAGAATTATATGTGAAGTACATGTTTTATACTACCTTCATTAATTATTATTTGCAACAAAGAGGTATTATTTATGAAATATAAAATATTCCTTTGTTGCAAATAATAGTTAACGGAGGTAGTAGTTCACTTATAACAGAGTATGTAGAGAACAAAGACAAATTTTTGTTTGTCGGCCCTATTAGAGTACCAAGTAATAAATAACTCAAAAAAAGTAGGGTTGTCAGCTTGTCATCACATTTAGCACATGGTACGTCGAATCTATTGCATTGGGAACACATGTTTGGTATTGGTAATTTGGTGCTCCATGTATAAAGAGTCAAGATAAGTTAAACAACATTAGAAGAAACTCTAAAAAAAATAATACTCCCTTCATTTCAATTTGTTAGTCCCATATAATATTTTGAGCGTTTTAAAAAGATATACCCATATTGAATGTATTCTACTTTTAACTTAGTTTTATTTCCTATTTTATACATATTAAATTGTGATTGGTTAAATTAATGATTGTGCATTGATGACATGAGTCTAAGTAAAGAAATTATTCCCTTGAATTATGCAATTATACTTGACAATTTCCTAAAAAAACAAAAAAAAATTTAAATAAGGCAAAACTATTTATGAATTGTTTTTGACTTTAATGTTAGATTCCAAATATTCTTCTTTTCTTATTTTATGTGATAGATTCCATATGGGACTATCATATTGAAACGGAGGGAGTAAAAAAAAAAAAAGATACAATACGATAATATTATATTAATCGAACATGATATGTTTAATTAAATAGGTTGAATAATGTCGGTATCTTTCAAAATGCGAAATGTTTAATTAAATAGGTTGAATAATGTCGGTATCTTTCAAAATGCGAAAGTAACACAACTCAACTTGTCTAAAAAAACAATAATTTATGGTATTTTTGATAAATATATTGAATGAAGAAGTTGATACTATTTCATATAGCATGACAAGTGGTTCTTATACGTTTAAGTAAATGAATCAATACGACACGACTATACTTTAGTGCCAAGTAGTTCTTACACATTTATAAATATTCAATTTTTATAATTTTACGATGTTTAATAATTAGATATATTATCGTTAAAATTGCGCATTTGCACGCGCGATAAATGAAAGATGTTAACTAAAAAATAACAGGAGGTGGTATGATTTATTAATATTCTACTTTTACATAAACTATTCCCTCACTATCACTCTTAATCATTTATATTCTCCAACAAACAAGTAAAATACATTTTGGGGACTCACCTTTCATACATTTATCATTCAGGGATTCACCTTTTATTTTTCATCCTAAGGTCTTGTTCACTTCACCGCAAAATAAATTATATTCAGCAAAAATAATTATAGTTCAGTAAAAATAAGTTCAGTTTAGTAAAAATAATTTCGTTCAATTCAATAAAAATAATTTCAATGTAGTAAAAATTAGTAAATTTAAAGAAGAAATATAATAGAAAATCAGTAATATATATATATATATATATATAAGTTTAGCAAAAATAATTTCAGTTCAGTAAAAATAATTTTTGTTTAGTAAAAATTAGGTAAAGTGAACGGGCCGGGTTCTAAGAGGACTATCGGTGGATATTACAAGAATTTTGGTGAAGTAAGTGTATTTTATTTTTTTTTTTACAAAAACTGGCATAATTGATGAGGTGGGTTTGTTAAAAAAATTTACTCCCTCCGTTTTTAAATACTTGCTTCATTTCTCCATGCGCGTAGTTTTAGGAGAATTGAAGAATATAATAAAATATGGAGCTAGTGGGATAGGTGAAAGAATAAAAAATTGTAAAAAGAAAAAGTAGTTGAGAGAAAACATGAAATTAATTAAATATATTAATGGTGGGTCCACTCTGTGAGAGAAATTAATTAAATATTATAAAGATTTCCAAATAAGAAAATGGAACAACTATTTAAAAATGGTTGAAAAAAAAAGTGAAGTAATTATTTAAAAACGGAGGGAGTACGGTATATCTTGAAGAGTGATAGACAGCTACCCAAACGAATCCCTAGCGTGATTGAAGTCATATCCTCGCTGAATGCCTGAATCCTAACGACAAACGAGGAAGGACAGATCTTTCTACGAAGGCTATTATCGCGAGATAGGATTCTTTGCTGAAGAGCTGAAGTTTTTAAAGTGTTATTTAAGAAATTAATTTTTTATTAAGGTATGGGGCAAAGCTGTCCTATACCAGGTAATGGGATATACTTCCTCATATATCTTGATCTCATTTATACAATTCACCTATTCGATCTCTTCTTATTCTATATAAATTTTTCTATTACTATTAAATATATATATATATATATATATATATATATATATATATATATATATATATATATATATATATATATATATATATATATATATATATATATTATATAATTTAAAACACGTCTTTCTAATTTTATGATAAAAGATTCTACAGGGTTATTTGTGTAATTCATATTCTTTACTTCTTTTTTTCCTACTATATGTAAGAGCATCTCCAATGGTATTAAAAAAGGATCTGCATGCAAATTAAATTAAATTGTAAGCATGTAGCTTACCATTGGAGTGACAATAAATGGTTCATCCTGGTTGCTTGATTTTCTATAGAAAGGTTCATCCTCTTATATTATGACATGTGTACGATAGAAATTTATTTATTTTTTAATTTATTTTTCCAAGCTATAATATTCTATTGCTCAACATTGGAACACTTTGTAGCTTAAAAGAATTAGCTTGAAATTTTGATGTATCAAGGTAAGCTACAAGCCTTTGTAGCTTATCATTAGAGATGCTCTAATTGAATATGTATTACAATATACTCCCTTTTTTATTATTTTTTTAATCAAAGACTATTTTGCTGAACAAAAATTATTTTTGATGAACTGAACTTATTTTTACTGAACTGAACTTAATTTTACTGAACTTAAATTATTTTTACTGAACTGAAATTTTACTGATTTTCTATTATAATTCTTCTTTAAGAAAACTGAATTGTACTGAACTGAACTTATTTTTACTAAACTGAAATTATTTTTACTTAAGGTGAACAGAACAGGGCCTTACTCTATTGTGTTTAAAATTTCATGTTACTCACTCACAAAATTATATATATATATATATATATATATATATATATATATATATATATATATATATATATATATATATATATATATATATATATATATATATGGCTTAAGAAGAATTTTTAATTTTTTTTTCTAATTTGAAATGATTGAAATAATCTGTTGGAGTTGGAGAAGATTGATTATTTTGTTTGTGAAAAAGAATTAAATATGTCTCTGGAAAGCAAAGTAACTACGTAGTAGAGCACTAGAGCCGCCAATAACTCTTTGATTAATATATATTAAGAATTTTAGGAAGCTAGTAAGCACTTCCTTGTGGTGACAGTTGTATTAAAACACATTTAGAAATTGAAGTAGTTTTGTAATTTGTAGTGGGCGAAATTTTTAATTAAATGATCGGAAGTCCCTTAATGATGGAAAAAGAAAGGTGAGTCCCCAAATGATGAAAAGTATTGATTCCCAATGGAAAAAAAAAGTATTGGTGAACTCTATAAATGCATTTTTACTCTCCAACAAACCCTAATTACATAATATTTTACTCCGCAATAAATATAACTCAATCACATAAAACTGTGCATGAGTCAAAGAGTTTCATGCAAAAAAAATGAGGGAGTAGTTATTTTTTAAAAAATGAGGGAGTAGTTACTTTTAAAAAAACAATGAATAATTATTTTTTACAAAAACAAACAATGAATAATTATTGAGATAGGAATGTTGCATAATTGGAGATTTAAAATCGGTTTTAATTCATTTTTGATTGGCCCCTATTAATATTGATAATTGAGTGATTTAATATTTTAATTGGCGTGAATGAGCTAAATTAGGTGAAAAATTACGCGGCTAGGCCCAGCCAGAAATGCTCGACCGCAAAAGAATTAGCAAAAGTTTTTGATTCGTAATTGAATATTATTTTTTTTATTCGTAATTGAATATGGAGTAGGTAGTAGCACATGGAGTCATGGAATTTGCCTAAAACATGCTTAGTAGTTAGAACAGCTGTTAGGCCGTAGTCATTAACACTCTACTTGATCGACTTGACCACTACTGATTAGGACCAAACTAAATTAATTTTTTTTTATATAAACAATCTAAAAATATAGCTGACGATTTCTTTATTAAATAAAGAATTACGAAAGATAAGTTAGATATAAAATGATGTAAAAAATGAACAAAATTGTGTTTAGAAATTTTTTTTTATAGTTATAAAAAAATTCGTGTTAAAGATATGCCATTTTTTTAAGTAATTATATTGATTGTATAAGGTTAGGGAAATTGTTTCAAAAAAAAAAAAAAAAAAAAAAAGGTTAGGGAAATAATTTTGTATAAGATTTGTTTCTTATACAAATTTTTTTTTTTTAAAAAAAAAAAAAAAAAACTAAATTAAAAACACACCAGACAATTACACGTGTCATTGCTGGTGTGTCTTTAAGTATACTAGATATAAGCCCGTGCTATGCACGGTTTTTTCTATAAATAAATCTCATGAAAAAATAACACGTTTATGATATTTTAATTAATATACTATTATCTATGAAAAAGATAATTTTTATCATAATATTTATGTGATAATGTGCCTTTATCAATCGAATTATTATGTTATTTAAAGAATGATTTTATCAGTTAAATCACATAATATTTTAATAAAATTATTGATTACTATTAGAAAAAATAATTTTTTTTATTAATTACGTGATTCAACCCGCCTATGGGTTTTAGTTATTTTTTGTTTTTTTTTTAAGTTATAAAACTTGTGTGTTTCTATATCCGATTTGTTACATTATTTTATTGATACAACTTCATACGATGTACGAATAATGAAGAGTGTATTTTTCTGTTTTGGGTGATACTCCAATTGGTTTTAATGTGAAACAGTACCTTGGTTTTTTTTAGTGCCACATGTTGAGATATTAGGGATAAGACTGTGTACTATATATGACGGTTCTAATTTTTTTTTTTTTTTTTTGGAAGAAATTAAATGCCCCAGATTTTATTCATAGGGAATCAAAATCCAAAATTAAATACAATCAAGTAAAATACTAAACAAAAAACGGTTACCGGTGTCGCATGGAAGGCAATGAGAACTCATGTGCAACCTTATTACCATCCTTATGAATGAAACTCCAATATATATACTCTAGCAAAGAACAAACCTGATAGATAATTAGATATCATCCAAAAATAATTTACCTACAAAACAAAATAAAAATAGTACTAAAAAATTAACAATTATTGTAGGCACTCAAATGTGTCTCCCCAAAATCAAACCCGGTGATGAGTACCTTTCACGTCGAATCATAATCGAATGAAGTGAAAGTGTGGAAAGTTTAGTGTTGTGGATAGTTTTATTTCTTTTCTCTTCTCTCTGTTTTTGAAAACTTATTTTAAGAAAACAGCCAATCCAGTTTGGTTGGTCCATGATATGGGTCCAATAGTAGTGTAGTTGGATGGGGCTTGACAACAATAGGTCTATGGTAGACCCTGGTCCATCTAATATAGGTGGACCACTAGCCCAAATACTACAATCCATCATCACAAACACATTACAAATAAAGCGGCCCAACCTCTCCTTTCTTTCTTTCCACTCCAACAACACTCTGACATAATAAATTCTGAACTTATAGCCATCAACACAAACACTACGAAAAATTCTCGTTTCTCTCTCCTCTGAAAATTCAAGCATAGCCATGGATGAAAAGCAAGAAAACAATGTAGAAAGGTAAATAAAATTTCTGAACTTATACTTTCTTTAAATTTCTTTGAATTTCGTTCGTAGTTGTTATAATTTATTAAAATTTCATTCGTAGTTTTTGTAAATTGGGTATAATTTTTGAACAATATTCACATTTTAGGGACCCAAATTCTTCTGATAGTGATGAAGATCAATTGTAAGTAAATTAAAACCCTATATAATTGTTGAATTTTGAAATTAAATGATGAATTTAAACCCTAAGTTATTTGAACAGGACAATTTCTCAAATCTGAAACAAAAGGAAGAAGAAATTGGATATAACAAGTCCAATTGTTGATCCAAAGATTTTAAAAGAGATATAGACAAGCAACATTTAGAAAATGGAGAAACCGGGTAAATCATAGGCTCAAATATTTTGTGTTTTTAGTTCATATAATTCGTAATTGCCGTTCAAATGATTTGTGGTTTTAGTACATATAATATGTGATTATCGTTCAAATATTTTGTGGTTTTAGTTTATATATTTCGTGCTTACTGTTCAAAAATTGATATTGTTATTTTTTAAAATAAGAAGCATTTATTTTATAAGTTCAAATGTTTTGTGTTTTTAGTTCATATAATTAGTGATTATTGTTCAAATATATTGTGGTTCTAGTTCATATAATTTTTTTTTATCAATGTTCAAATATTTTGTGGTTTTAGTTCATATAATTTGTTATTACTGTTCAAATGTTTTATGGTTTTATCTCATATAATTTGTGATTCCTGTTCAAATTTTGATATTGTTATTTTTTAATCCAAGAAGCATTTGTTTTATTACAGCAACCAATCTGAACTTCAACCCAAATCCACCACCCAACACCAATTCAAGAAGCTGAGAATCAAGCTCAAAAGGAGGCTGAGAATCAAGCTAAAAAGGAAAGTCAAAAGGAGACTGAAAATCAAGCTAAAAAGGAAGCTCAAAAGAAGGCTAAGAAAGAGTCTCAAAAGAAGAAAGTTCAGAAGAAGCAAGAAAATGTTAAGAAGAAGAGAGAGGAAGTTCAGAAGAGTGAAATTAAGGAGAAAAAAAAAAAAAGAAAAGAAGAGATAATGTTGATAATTTCTTTGATCTAGACAATGTTGTGGATCTAAATTATGATCGAAAAAGAAGTAAAAAAAATCAGATTAAATAGGGAAGAGTGATCTTATAAAGAAGGAAAAAAAAAGTTAAGATAGCGGGATTTGAAGAACAAGGTGAAGTTGAAGTTGTGTTTAATTAAGAGAAGAGTGTGTTTAATGCCTGGTTCACATAGGATAGGTGGACCAGGGTCTATGTAAGAATTTGTAGCTTGACAAGAGCTTTCCAACGATATATTATAAGCCCAATTCCGATGAATATCGAGGAAGTTATGGCCAATTTACTGAACTGGGCCCGGTTTGAGTCTTATATGTAGAGATGGCAATGGATCGGATTCGGATCGGGTGGAGCTTCACCCGCATCCATCCATTACTCTAATCGCTCCATCCACATCCATCCATCACCCGCTTCACCCATCACCCATATCCATCCGTCCATCATCCGCGGATGAAACGGGTGGAGCGGATGACTAATGGATGAGTATTAAAGTTGAAAAAAACTCAGATAACTTTAATTTTCGGTTATTTGTACAATAGTTTTATTAATTTTATTAATTAAAAAGGAAAAAATAACAATATATTGTTTGAAAAATTAATTTGCAACAAAAAAATACATATAATTTTCTTGCACATTTCAGATTTTATTATTAAAATTCTTAGATTAAAAAATTAATATATGTTAAACGGGTGGGTGGATGATTAGCGGGTGAAAAATGTATCATCCATATCCGATCCGATCCATCATCCGCTTCATCCGTCACCCGCTTTTCATCCATTTAATTCGGGTTTTCATCCATTTATTTATTGCGGGTGGAGCGGGTTAGTGGATATCCACTTAATATTGACATCCCTACTTATATGCGGCCTAATGATCTAGAGGAGGGCCTAATATGATTTATCATTCCTAATGCAATTAGGAATGATTTTAGTCTTCTAGATTCTTCTAGAAGGTTCTTTTCATTCCTAATTCAATTAGCATTGATAAATTGACTTTTGTTGACTTTTCAGAGTTTTAATTAAAATCAAAGAGCATTTTTGAGGAAAAAATACGATTTTATCCTCCTGTACGGTAATTTTTATCTGATTTTAGAAAACGCGTGAATTTCTGAAATCAACGCCAAACGCCAGCTGTAGCGCCTGGCGCCAGCCTTGGCGCTAGTGTTGGCGCCTGGCGCCAACAGCCAGCGTTGGCGCTGGTTCGTTTTTCTGTGCGCCAATGCTCTGTTTTGTTAATTTTATCTTTTTAGCTGATTTTTCTATAAATAACGTATTAAAAACTCCGTTTTCATTCACCTACAACCAGTTTTCATTCGCAATCATCAATTCTCTCATTCTCTTCTCATTCACCATCTCTCTCTCTCTTTCTTTCTAAACTTGCTTTTTACATACAAAATTCCGCATTCATTAGATCTAGATACACCTAGCTATATTCGAAGTTGCCTTCGCCCTAGACGTGAAAGGTTTAATTTCTGAGGGTTTGGTCCCAAATCTCTCTTTCAATTATTTAATTTAATTGTTTGTTTATTATTTTCCTTGAAGTTACTAACGTGTGTATTTTGTTATTAGAAAGAGATACGAGGCATCAAAGTAAGTACTTTAATGGTTTTTATTGATATTATGATGTAGAAATCATGTTTAAATTGTTATTATGATATTCCTAGTATCATGTCTAGGGTAAATTTAATATTAAATATGATTGTTACGATGCTTCCTATGTTCTTCCTAATATTTATGATTGTTAGTATCATGTTAGGGCTAAAAATTTGATTTTTATTTCTTAGTGACATGTTAGGGTTTGTTATTAATCTTGTTCGTATCATGCCTAGGATCTTGCTATTATTATGCTTTAGCGTTGATATGATTATTTTAATCATGATTATTATTATTAATTATGATTGTTATTATGATGATTATTTTTAATTATGATTGTTATGATTATGATAATTATTTTGATTATTATTATGTTGCTTGATGCTTATTTATTTTTATTCCTTGATCACACCTTTTATGCATGTTTAAAGGGAATTGGTACTTGTAATCACGCTTAATAAGATAATTAATAATCTTGTTTATGGTTAATTTGATTATATTTCAAGTGATCGCCAATAATAGTTTTATTTGTGCATTAATATTCAACCAACATAGATAAACAGGTTTAGGGCTAAACCTATTGATTGCATGTTAGTCAGAAAACGCACATGAATACGATCAGAATAAAGTAGAGGCCTATTATTAGGGCAGATTCAATCTCTTTTAGGTTGGATTTGTACCTTCATCCCCGAACCCTTATTTGGTTCTAGACCCTATGGAGTTGACGATTTCTTGGATCGTTAAGGGGTGTAACCTTCACCCTGTGAACGGTTTACAAGTTCCTAAAACTTGTTGGCGACTCTTTTACTCTATCTTCTTCCCTTTTGGACGCCACCGTACTTAAGTGTATGATCATAGTGGGGTTCAAGCATGGGGGTTAACGCTTGAAATTTATTTCCCACAATTATATAAACAAATTTATCAATAACCATGCAGTTATTATTTAAATTTATTTGCATGAGAAAGATTTAAAAAGAATAAACATAAAATATAATTAAATTGAAAATTGTGAAACAAAAACGTTAAAAAGATTTACATTAACTATGCAAAAATCATTTACCTATTTTTTGCAAAATGTATGATCATGGCGTTCCAGGACACCCTAGTCTTATTCTCTAAGCGGTCAAACAATTTCACCGCCTTAAACATAGATTAATTTTTACATTTCGAATACATGGAAATCAAGGAATTCGATAGATACATTAGATCCAGATCCTATTTGATCCGACATTCTATAGATGACCATACCTCCTCTATATACAGAATATTCTCATCATATTGGTTCTTGAGTTCTTGACTGGCTCTTTTAAGTTTCTTTGGCTATAAAGTAGTTGACACTTGGGATAATAATCTCATAAACTATATGTTTATTTATGTGGCATGGGTATGTTGGATTATCATTAGATAGTTAGATGGTTATATAGGATTGAAAAAGTGATAAATTTCAACTCGTTATAATTTTTTTTATCATTAATATGATAATTTTGTTCTTGATTAGCAGTTTTTCTCTGCAAGATAAAAAAGAAGATATTTATTGGATTTTTTAATATATATGTGTATTTATATATCTCTAATATCATTCGTTCATTTTGCTTATGTGGCGATTGATTTTTTTAATTCTAAAAGAAAATGTGAATCTTATTTTTCATTGGTTGAATTGATGCTTTTGCTTATGTGGCGCTCCAAATGCTTTCGAAAAATGCCTACTTTATATATATATATATATATATATATATATATATATATATATATATATATATTAGATTGTTATTGATTGATTGATGATTTATTTGTTTTACGATTGTTATCACCTTATTTTCACTTATTTCATACAAAAAAAAAAAAAAAAATTAAAAAAAAAATCTACTTGTATTACATAAATATATATAATATAATATAAACAAATATCTAATAAGTTTAGATTATTTAGATAAGCTTACAATTTATGACAAAAGCTATTAGACTATTTACATTTAGGTGTAAAAAGGTTGATCCCTTCAAAAAAAAAAAAAAGGTATAAAAAGGTTGAGTTAAGTTGATATCATAATTGAAAAATCGAGTAAAGACAACAATGAGGAGTGTAACCTAATCAAAACCCTACAAGGCTACAAATATTAAGAACTGGAAAGTGACATATTTTCATATTGTAAGATCCATACTGGGATTATAACATCCATTATTGCATATTTTGTTATTGTAGTTGTTGTTCTTGCTATTACAGTATAATGTTTGGCTATATAACTACTACAACCTACAACAACTACAACTTATAACTAATACAATAACACTTTTCCTACAAATTATATATTAAAAAAAATTTTAAAAAAAGAAAGAAAATCTCCATTATTATAAGGAAATATTGTTAAAAATAATTCCAACTTCGTTATATTCTCTTTTAATAATTCCAACTTTGAATTATTCTGGAATAATCCAAACTTTAGAGGATGTTTACTTTCTCAATCCCAATTACCTCCTAATTGTTTTATTTAAATAATTGAAAAAAAAAAATCAACCCCCTCTTGTTCCCCTTCCTTCTTCCTCGATCCACACATAAATTAGCCCTACTTCGTTCCTGTTCTTGTTCGCCGAAGCCAACCTCACCCCTTCCCAACCGAACAATCACATATATCCCTACTCCCTTCCCTAAGTTCTCTTTCCCTTCCCCCCATTGAAATTGGCATCAAGGTTTTTTTTAAAACTTGAATGTTGTTCTACATATTCTAAGGTAGGGTGGGGATTGGGCGGGTTTTGGGGTGGAGGAAGTTTTACTGTTTTAGGGTTGGAGTGGGATTCGATTAAGAGGTTGGGCTTTCAACATATCATTTGAGATGTCCAAAATTCATCCGACTTGACTTGAAAGTTGCTTAATCCATAATTCGACATGTATAGACACAATGATTTAGCATGACTCAAACTTGAACGAAACCCAACCTGATTCGACAAAATTGAGCGTAGCCAAGTCATCTAAACTGACATCTCTACCTATTGTACACAAGCCCTCAGTCTTTGCTAGGACCTCATCATTATTATCTAGACTAACAATTAAATTTAAAAGCAAATCACCCAACACCAAGATTGGATCATATGCTTTAATCCTTGAAAACAAGATTTGTGAGCATATTGCCAATGGGGGTCCATGACCAATATGCTGGGCTACTATGTTCATATTATTGTGCTAAATTTTATAAAATCTCAAGTATCCTATCTATATTCCATGGGTTGATCCATAAACATTAAAAATTAGTCCAATCTAATTTATTGGATTTGACCCCATATCCGAATCCGATACCCATTTCCAACCAATGCCAAAAGTCTAAATTTCCCAAATTCTCAAGATCAAAGTCCTTATCTTTTTCATCATCAAACCAAATCCAAACTTCTCTCGTTTTTCTCTCTCTTTCTCTCCTCTATCTCATCTTTCTCAGAACTTCAATTCAATTCTTGAAGGTAGCTGCAACAATGGAGGCATTAGCAGGTTCTAGAATCTACTTTCCATGCATAAAACCCCCAACTATGAAGCATAATTTCAGAAGACAACAACGGGTAATGATTACCAGAGCCTCCATTGCTGTTGAACAAAAAAACCCAGAATCTAAAGTTGCTCTTGTTAGGATTGGAACTCGAGGAAGGTACCATTTTTGGTTTTATTTTCTGGATTTTGTTTATTTTTTTCAAAATGTACCTTTAATTTTCGTTTTTGATGTCTTTGATCTGATTTGGGTTCTGTTTGACACTTAGCGAAAATTGTGTTTGTCTTAAATGTTTGGATGGAGATATGTACTTAATTTTTGTGTATAGAGAGCTCTAGGTAATGATGTAGATGGGATTCGATTTAAGGTATTAGGTGTCGTCCCCAAGACTTTAACCAGCTAAGCTAGTTGACATCCACGAAAATGATGTGTATTACCCTTATTTTATTATATTTTGGGGCAGGGGGGAAGGAAGTGGGGAGAGTGGGTCTGTATGATGTGTGTAGCTGCTAAATTTGTACAAAATGGCTTGTTTCAAGAGAATTGAAGAATTTGCTTACTTAATGAATTATGTGTAGGATTAGATTAACTCACATACTCAATACATGGGCATGTTGGTTGCGTTGTTCATAAGTTTGACCTTTGTTTTCATATAAAGAAAACTGGTTCAAGTAGTGCATTGATGTCAATAAATAACCATTGGGTGTTGAATAATAAATGTGCTTGATTAAAAATCGGAAATCAACGAATCCTTGCTACTGGATCCATTATGTGTCATTAGTAATTGTGGCTCTCTCCGTCGAGATTTTGTTGTAACATTATTAGTTCAAAACATTATCAGCATGACTATGATTTCCAAACAGAGATAGCAATATACAACCAAGGATTGCAAAATTCTACAAGCTTTTAGGTCCCTTTTTAGAATCACATTATCACTACCTGAATTTTGTCTATCCTGGTCCCCCTTGGATACACAAAAAGTATCTCCATTTCCCATTGATCACTGCAAAGTGCAAACACTAGAAATGCCTTAATTTCTGCAGTTTTACAGTTTGTAGGATACCCACATTTTCCTCCAAACTACATGATCATTGCCAAGTTCTTCAGTCATATCATATGTATGAAAATTGTAGAATGCCCTTCCAGATCAAGCTGGAAATCAATGTAATTCCCCGTAACACAAATTGCTCTAGGGATCTTATTGTAATCAGTTCATCTGGCAATTCAGTGCCCATGTTGATCCTCTAATTGATGGTCTTTTTTTAATTCTAATCTCCTCTCTTTGTTTGTTTGGCATAGTATGATATTGTGATAAGGCTCAATTTCTAGCCTCTTAGTAGAAATTTCATTTATTTATTTTGATTTAAGTTGTATTCTCTTCAACGTATTTCTACTGGAGTTATATACATTATTTGTATGTGTAGGACAGTCCATTAGCACTTGCTCAAGCTTATGAAACACGATCCAAGCTTATTGCAGCACATGAGGAACTGGCTGAGGAGGGAGCGATTGAAATCGTGATAATAAAGACAACTGGGGACAAAATACTAACTCAACCACTGGCAGACATTGGTGGGAAGGGCTTGTTTACTAAGGAAATAGATGAGGCCCTCTTGAATAATGATATTGATATTGCTGTACATTCCATGAAGGATGTTCCCACATATTTACCAGACAAGATAGTTTTACCTTGCAACCTTGAGCGTGAGGATGTTCGTGATGCATTTATTTCCACCACTGCAACTTCCTTAGCAGACCTTCCTGCTGGTAGTGTTGTTGGTACTGCATCACTGAGAAGGAAATCTCAATTACTACATAGATATCCTTCCCTTGAAGTAAGTCTACTTACTGTTTTTTTTTCTCCATCATTCTTAGTATGCCTTGAAAACTAAAGGAAATTCATGTACCCTGCTTGTTATAGCTGAGTGATACATTTAATAATTTAATATAGTGGTTGAAAAACAAGCCCTTTTTTCCCCATTATAGTCTCATGTAACTCAAGGGATGAGCAAGTACAATTTCCTATGATCTGTTTAGACAAGTATTTTCCACCTTTTACAAAACCCATTGATGGAGTGAACTTGGTGTCCATTAATGGCTTTTACAGTGGTTGAGCAAATACTTTGGTGTCGTCTGTTTTAACAAAGTAATGCACAAATGAAAAGGCATATTGCCAGTTTCATTGAGGTTGGTACTGAATTAAACAAGGCAGACTGCAAATTTTGCACTTCGTATAATAATTTAATTCTTTGTCTATGTATTTTTAAGTTTCAAGTTCAAAGTTTGATAGCAGTAATTTTGCGTGATAAAATCCTGTCCAGTAACAAGATTAGCTTGTTGTATTGAAGGGCCAGCTTCTCAACTGATACAATGTAGATTACTGAAAGAGTGAAAGTACTGCGTCAGCATGTAAAAGAACTTGTGACTTGTAACAAAAAATATTAAGTTAAGCTTTTTTGATGTTAATATGGCAAAATTAGGATTGGATTGTGAATCCCTTATTACTCTGTATATTGATTAGCTGTTCTGGTACAGACATAATTGCTGCAGTTGGTATACTTCTTTATTAATCTGTAATGATACTGTGAACCTTTGGATATTGTACTCATTGCTGGTCGTGCTGGCATTATCCATTTAGACATGGATGTTTTCTTTTCTCTTACTCACTTGTTTTTTCAGAGGAGGGCGACTCACAATTTGGAAATCCATTTAAATTTAAATTTCATTGACTAAACAGTACTTACTGATTTGGTTTGTATATGTTTGTAGGTACTGGATAACTTCCGTGGCAATGTACAGACGCGTTTGAAAAAGCTTAACGAAGGATTAGTGCAAGCAACACTTTTGGCATTGGCTGGACTAAAGCGATTAAATATGACTGAGAATGTTTCTTCTGTTCTTTCTATTGACGACATGCTTCCAGCTGTTGCTCAAGGAGCAATTGGAATTGCTTGCCTAAATCACGATGAAAAGATGGTAAGTTTGATTATTCCAAGTTATTCCTTAGCATAAATACACATTGATTTTTCATAAATGGGGCAAATTAGCAAATATGCCAAGTTATCAGTGGTATGGATACTGATGCTTATCACTCTATTTGTTCATTCATCAACTCTTAAACTTTTTCCACTTGTCCAAATGGGATGCTCAAATTAAAATTGATCTGGAATGTGTAAAATTAGTTCCTTGTTTGTTTGAAAGTGTAATCGTTATTGTTTATGGTGGGGGCAGAGATTAATCTTGGACTAGTCTGTATTACTTTTCACTATCATTTTAGAATCTGATTTGGCTTGTATAATGAACTTAATTATGTACCTTGACGATGAAATTCTGTGCGGAGCAATTACATGTGATGAGGCCCATCAGAAGGTCTCCTTATTTGTTCTCGTTTTTTTCGTTTGAATTCTATAAATGATTTTGAAAATGCTGTGTGAGTTTATGTGTATATTACCTGTTAAATGAATGATGAAGCAATTGGACTTACATGAATTCTATGGGGAAGCTCTCTGGTGAGTTTGGTTGGGACTTGAAGGACAATTATATAAGATTGTCATTCAGACGTGATTTCAAGAGTTATAGGTTTTGATTAAAAGATATGGAGTACATTTTTGTAAGTGTTTTGATCGAACACTAAATTATTGGGTACAGTAGTGGAAACTATAAGTCGATAAACTCAGGTTTCCTTGAGTTCTGTGCTTCTTGTAAGCATTACTTTCTTGCAATACTCCCATTAATTAGGATTTGATACCCTATCAAATTGAGAGAGAAAATTCACAACTATGAACTATATTGATCTCATAGTTAGAGCCTTAGAGGAGTAACGTGTTGCCTGATATTTTCTGTAGGGCTCCTAAGGTTTAATTTATTGTCAATTATTTTGAATTTACGATGCTTCAAGTTTTAAATCTGCAATCGATTATTCTTAGATGAAGATGAATGATTTTATTTCTTGTAGTTAATTGTCAAAATGGAGATGAATGATTTTATTTCTTCATGTTCTCAATATTTGTGCTATTTTGGTTTCTGTAACAGGCAGTGATTATGCAAATAATTTCTTCTGTGCTTCGTCTTTTATTTGGTATATTGAATCCCGCTATTTTCCAAACTAATGCTTTCCTTTGTTTTCTGAACCAATTTTTTTTCCAGGCAAACTACCTAGCCTCTTTAAATCACGAAGAAACTCGATTAGCAGTTGCTTGTGAGAGAGCGTTCCTTGAGACCTTGGATGGGTCATGTCGTACTCCTATTGCTGGTTATGCTTGCAGAGATGAGAATGGGGACTGTTTTTTCAGGGGACTTGTGGCTTCTACAGACGGAAAGAAAGGTAGATCTATTTCACTGGTTGTCCATTTCATCAACCATACTTACCTAGCTTTATGACAGACCACAATTTTTAATTTAGGGCCATCTGTAAGGAACTCTAGCTAGAGTACCATAACTTTTCTTCACTTTAATTTTATACGTAGTAACTCTAAACTTACGTCCAAACCAATGTAGCGATGTGGTCTATATGTAGAATTCTTACACGGGTATTATGGATGTTCAGATATTGACTTAGAAGAAGTTCAAAAATATCGAGCAAACTATAGAGTAGTATTCAAATAATTTGGACAGAGGGAGCTAAATTGTTTTATGATATCTTGCAGTAATTGAGACTTCTCGAAGGGGTTCATACGCTTTCGATGATATGGTAGCAATGGGAAGAGACGCTGGAAAGGAGCTTCTTTCAAAGGCTGGTCCTGGTTTTTTTGATCCGAGATAATCTTCCAAAGTAAACACAAGATTCAAGAGAAACTCATTTCCTGATCTCTGATGATCCCCTCAATCTTGTTGTAGCAGTAGCATGGTGTGTGTTAATGTAGCGATAATAGCACGATGATATTCTTTAGGCTTTTGTAGACTTAGGATTTGCATCTTTCAGTATGTCGAAATACAAGTGCTAATCCTGTCGAGCTGCTGTATTAGTTTGTATGATTTTGTAATCTGTTGGTTTGATTTGATGAGTTCAATTTTGGCCTTCATCTCTTCTTTTTTTCATTAATTTCCATTGTTAGTTTGGAGCTTTGAAAGTTTATCGTCTAGGAGGTCCAATAGTGGATGATGAATTGAGGAGCAATACTTGGAGAAATAGTACGGCCAATTTTAAAGGAAATTTTCATTGATTGTTAAGCTAAGTTGATTTCTTTGCTTTTTTCCCCCCTTTGTTCTCTTTTATTTTTGAAAAACTAGGCATGCATATTTTTGAATTTTACTTTTTGTTAAGTTCAATTTGCATTATTATTGAAGAACTAGATTGTACATATGTTAATGCTTGAGGATATATTGTTACCATCAAATTAATAATAATATAGCTAATGCTAATTAGATGCCATATATAATACCAAAAATTACAATCATACTAAATACTACATTCGTTTTATATTATTTGCTATGATTAGACATTTTTCCTCTCTACTTTATGTCAAATCGTTGCAAATAATATGAAACGGGGGTAGTATAATCTTATAGATAGTTCTAATAGATGGTAGAAAAAGGTACAAATTTTTCTAATGCTAAAATTACAATTATAATACGAGTTTTAATAATTTCACAAAAAAAAAAAAAGGTATTTTATAATACCTCATTTAATTCCACTATCATATCATCATCATCATCATAATCACCTACCAACCTTCGAACCTAAGATCCACTAAATCAAACACAAAGTCTAATCCAGCGGACCAAGGAGAAGATCGGTGTCGCAATCAGCCAAATAAATTTATTTAACTACACAAACGTTGACACCTACATACATGTATAAAATTAAATAAGTTAAAAAGCTATATATATAAAAAAAAAAAAAAAAAAAAAAAAAAAAAAAAAAAAAAAAAAACACATATATTAGACCTTTAAAAAAATACTACAGACTACTTTTTGCTGTTTTCTTTTAAATGCAATACACTTTTTGACATGTGTTTTAGGAGTTGATTAGAGTAAATAAACGAGCGATTTTATTAAAACAATTTGAGCACCAAGATTAGAGAAAGGTTACATTAGTAACTATGTGCACAAATAATTTTGAATAATTTGACTATTTACATTGTTCAATCTCTTTCTCAAAGTCTGTGTCAAAAAGGTGTGTTGCATTTAAAAGAAAATGGAGAAAGTATAATAACATATGAATGAAAGACATATACTACCTCCGTTTCTTAATATGTGCAACAAAGGAATATTTTATGTCTCACAAATAATACCCCTTTGTTGCACATAATAAGTAACGGAGGTAGTATGAAGTTTCATGTATTAAAAAAAATGGAGGAAATTTATCATTTTGACTCTAGTTTGTGTTTTATACATAAAATAAGATGTAGTTATGAGTGCATGTTGTCTCAACGTATAGTTTTCAAATACTAACATTTTACAATTTACTTCCTCCGTTCTGTTAATATTGTAACAAGGAGAAAATTACGCATCCCAAAACACATTTTATATGCTAAATATTTATAATTGTGTAAGTGTAAAAATTATAAAAAGTTGATATTGTGAAAGTATTTTATGAGACGAATCCAACGAGATCCCACTTGACTATATTTTGTTTAACGTATAAATCATATTATATGGTCAAACAAGAGTGATGAATAGTGCAAAAAGTCCGTTGTTGCAATATTAATAGAACGGAAGAAGTATATTATTAATAATTAAAAATATAATTAATCAATATTCATCATTGGCAAATGTGACGAACAAATAGGGACATGTAAAACAACCTGCAATTTTCTTGTCAAAAAAAAAAAAAAAAAAAAAAAAAAAAAAAAAAAAAAAAAACCTGCAATTATAAAACTAACACCCATTAGAATTATGAAATAACTAATTAAAACCCCCAAGGTTGATTACTATATCTACAAATACAACTATTCATATCTACATGACTTATGTAGATCATAAAAATGTAAAACACTATTAAATTGTTGCACAACATTAAAATTAGTAACACTTGGTCATGAAATACATGTAACAAAGGGATAAGTGAAAATCTAGAGCAACTCCTGTATTCCCTAATTAGTTCAATACAATCTTTGATCACATAATTTTGTGACCTATTATATCCTAACAAAGAAAATGCTAAGTTCAGGACCATTACTCCCATCTGGGTTCATCATGTAATAAGTCTCAGAATCCTTTGATCCGATCACACGTTCGAAAAACGAGCGCATGTACGTAAGCTCACCATCAGGGGTTTCAACACCTTCACCACTAGGCAGTACACCAGCACCCATCGAAACAGCGTGCAACATTTGCATTACACTTAAGTCATCATCAGTTGGCTCTCTTTTTATGCCATACCCAGTTTTCTTACCATTACAATACATTGTCCAAATGGGCTCCTCAATGAGCTTGGTTTTGTCGGACGGGTGCTTTTCACACTCTAGTGCGATCCTCACTAGGCCTAAGCCCATGTCTTGCAACAGCTTCCCAGTTGGGATGGCTAGCTCTAGCAATAACATGGGGAGGCACCTAGGATTTTCTTGGATTGCTAGGTTTACCCTTGCTTTTCGGAACCCAAAAAGTGTCCCGGTTATCCGGGTCCCACCATGGACATGCCCGTCATTAATCCTACCTGACATTGGAATTCGACATGTAGGAGATACGATGGGGAAGGACCTAAAGACAGAGCGTACTCTTCTTAAGAGTTTATTTGATTTAGTAGGGTTTTTCCTCTGAGAGGGTGCTTGGAGGGATATTGGTCCTTGAGGTGACAATGACATGTTGTTTGGTGTGTTTGTGGATCCAGATTGAGGTGGTGAAGGGGGAGGATGTTGAGGCGGGGGATGAGGAGGGGACCGTCGTGGTGATGATGTCGGGGATTGTCGAAGGGGTGCAGGCATGGTGAGATTTAAAACAAGAATCAATGTTAGAAAGTTGGAAAGTTTGGAAACAAATGAAAGAAGATATAACAATCTAGTTGGTTTGGAAAGTAGAGTATAAGAAGAGAATGTTGTGGATTGCACGTTGAGTTTGGCCGTGCTGCTGATAACTTCAGCATGAAAACACCCTCACTTCACCTTACAAGAGTGAGTCAAAATATGTTGTTCATGCCGGCTGTTCTTGAATGTTAAAATACTTGGAAAACAAATATTGGAATTTCTCCAATGAAATCAGAAAAATAATTCTTCTATTGTTAATTTACTAATAAAAATCATGATATGTAAATACACATAAAACTATATATTATAAAACAAGATAATACATTTATTTTAAGACAGAGGTCAAACACAAGAATTTGTGCAAGTCACTCCACAAAGTACATCTAGACGTGCTTAGCAGTCTGCACGTTGGCATATTCTATACTGCGAGAGTGCGAGGGCTGTTCCACAAATAGAGCAATACAGTTCATAAACAAAGTGATCTGCAGTTTTCATCCTATTGATTATTCGTTACATTTCGAAGCTTTCGGTTTGCAAAACTTTTGTAAACTAACTACTACGTTCCCTCCATTAGTTTATGGAAACCGGAAAAACTAGTTCACAGATTTCAAAATTGACGTGATCAATGTATGAAGACTCAGCTTATAAATTATTATGCCAACTTATATGCACAACTTAATTCAAAACCAACTCAAAACAAAAAAGGAGTATGAGTTGAGGAAAAAATCTTAAGCACCAAGAAAAAGTAATTTAAGAATGTACACATTCTTACATTACCAAAAACATCTAACACATAGTAAAGCTACAATTATAATATCTACACTGAAGCATGCTACGCATAACTGTTAAAGAGGTTGCATTTAGTTGACATCGATCAACATCGATTTTTGTACAAAAACAAATACATGACTACCTACTAAAATATGTTACAAAGTGTACAGGTGAAACTGAGAGTATGCAGGGAACTAACTGGAACTTTCAGAAGCATTTCCTGTGAACGATTGAAGGCCCTGTTTCATCATAATCTGCCTTGGTCACATGCTGATTCTGAGGAAATACAACTTTGGCAAGAATTGCACCTCCAATCCATGCTGAATACTTGGTTAAGTCTTCAGGCATATATTCTGGTGCCTGTTGAGCAAGGGAGTCAGTACAAGAAGGGAAGGAACTCAGCAGATACATACTCCCGTATTTAGGTAATGTGGCAAGCTACTATCAGAAACTATTATTTCTAACCAAGAGATAACTCATGGAAATTCGGAAAGAAAATTACAATATAAGAGAGATAGAATCATCTTGACACATTTTAAACTCAAATGTTTGCATGTTAATCACATTCTTCCTAAGTTCTTTTTCAATTGCAACCGAGGGGATAGGGGAGAGGGGGAGATGCAAAGATTTACAGTTTGTTTGGATAAAGAAAGGGAAAGGAAAAGAAGGGGAGGGAGGAGAAGAGGAGGGGAGGGAAAGGGAGGGAAGGGAAGAATGGTGAGTTTTCCTTCTAAATCTCTCCATTGTTGGAGGGATTAATTTTTTACAATTTAATCCTTCCATGTCTCTCCCCTCCAATTCCCCCCCTTCCTCATTTGCTATCCAAATGAAAGATACTCCATCTCTCTATTTCGCTTCCCTTCCTTTCCCTCCATTTCCTTCAATCCAAACACACCGTTTAAAGAAAATGAGAGAGATAAAAAGGGATCCTTGGGATGAAGAGTTTATCATTAGCTAAATTAAGTAATGTTGTACTTGTTTTGCACCTTCCCAATTTCCCAAATATGAAATGTGGGTCAGTGAGAGTGACCTATGAGGAAAGCAATACTATCATAATTTCATGATTATCAATGAATTTCTTCACTTCTTCAATCATTGTATTCCACATGTCATAGAAACTGGAGTCCATATAAATCCTCAAAAAATTCGTCATCGTGAGTGTAAACTCAAGAAAAGTTTATCCCACCAATGCATCACTAACCAGCAAATCCTTCACTTCCCTAGTTTTAGTTAACGATATGGAAATTAAATCTCATTTGTCTACATAACTTAAAACAACAAATAGATTATATTACCAAAAACCCAACTCTTGCATGGCCCATCTTTATACTGCTGCTTTCTATAGAGTAATCTTAAATTGCTGTGAATATAAGCAGCAGCCTCCAAATCTTTAGAAGTGAGCATGATTCTCTTAATAACTGGTTAGCCACTCTAATACTTCTCGAAGAAGATGAAAAAGGTTGTGAAAGCAGTTTGAATGCTAGGCTTTGAAACTTGTTACAGAACTGTAGTTGGACTGCCAAGCCAAAGGGTCTACATATGCTCTTGCTCTATGACATGGTACACTAAAGTATCCTAATCTCACGGAAAATGCATCATATTTCATAGATCTTTAAAACGAAGAAGAGTTGTCACATTTCATCTCTTTTGTCTAACAAATTGGCTGTCAGTAATGGCTTGGTAGTGCGGGGCTTAAGAATCCTTTTAAAAGAGCAAAACTAAAAATATCAGTTTCCTTGAATCTATCAAAACAAGGATATGAAATGCAATACATACTCCCAGCTCTGACAAATATGAAGTATAATCTAAACATCACAACTCAACAATAGAAATTAACTTATCCCATACAGCAAGGCATTGGTAACAGTGTCAAAGATCATGTTACCTTAACCAGAGAAGGACGGATGGCTGAGCTACTTAAGTTGCACTCTTTCTGGAATCTGTCTTCAAAGCCTGTAGTACCAAGGAAATGTCAAGATTCTTGAGAGTTCATCCAAAGATATACCAAAGTATAACAACTACATCCAACATCCATTTACATAAAAAAATAAAATAAAAGAAATTAAAATTTTTAAAAAAAAAAAAAAAAAAAAGGTGAGTTCCAAATAAAGTCAACTATGGGAAAAGGGCATGTAGTGAGGATTTCAGACGTGATTATAGAACAATTTTAGCATCAAAAGGATAGAAGGGTTCCCAAACCACACCCTTCTGAACATGGGAAAGCACATGACTCTCACAAAGTTGAATGTCCCCAAAATTTACAAGAATTTGCATAAAGAAAAAAATATATATATTTTGATATACTACCTCCGTTTCCTAATATATGCAACAAAGGAGTATTATTTGTGAGACATAAAATATTCCTTTGTTGCACATAATAAGAAACGGAGGTAGTAATTAACTTTGACAATTTAAATAATTATATGTTGAATAACCAAACTTCTTTGATGGTGAAAAACCCTGCAAACATTTGAATATTAATTTTTATTGTTGATTAAAAAGAGAAAGAGTTAATATTTTTGGAAATTTTATTGAAACTCGAAGAGATTTAAATAATTATATTTTTGGAAATTCTAATTTTTATCACTGTTAAGACCCAAAGTCCCAAACCCAGGATGGGAAACTGATGTTGAGAGATTTAAAGATAAAGGGTCTATTCGGCAAAACTAGCTATAGTTGTTGGCTATTAGCTTTCAAGTAGCTTGTGAGCTGTAGAGGTAGCTGTAAGCTATCGTGGTTCATACTATGAGTGTTCTATAAAAGTAAAGATTGAAACTATAAAATACATTTATTATTATTATTATCATTATTATTATTAGTGTGATGTGTTATGTATCATATGTTTGATAATTTTAAATATTATAAAGTATAATATATATTGCAAATAAATAATCAATTTTAAAAATAAGATAGAAAAAAATATATTCCTCACAATGAAAGGAAAAGGAAAAAAGGATACGAAATAGAAAATTTTGATATTATGGTTGACTGAAACAGATAATACTGAGTCAAAAAAACATTAAAAAAAAATAAAAAAAAAGGTTGAACACTACTTTACAATTTCAAAAGCTATCTTTTTTAGCTTTCAACAACAGCTACATAAAAGCTACCTCTACCTCTAACAGCTACTTAAAACATTACTTCACCAAACACAAATATTTTTTTAATGTAATGTTTTGACTAGGTCTAAAAGCTAACGGCTACCTTAAAAGCTAATGCCAAACAGACCCAAAATATCCCAGCAGTTAATTAACTTCAAAATGGTGTGAATAATCTTATCCACCTAAGAAGAAATGGGTTTCAGGCACAATTCTTTGGATTCAAAGAAGCACTTCTAGCGTTCATCTACTCGTAAGAACTTGCTAAAGTTTTTAATGTGCTTTTGTGCATTGAATGTATCATACGATACCTTAGTGCTAGACCATGTGAAACCCAAGGCAGGGTGATATGGAGTTGTGTAATTGTGTCAAGCATTACTGCTGTCCCAATGCCTCTGATATGGATCTAATCTAGGATGATAAGAGGGAGTTAGGTACACAGCCTTAATCGTAATGAAAATTTGCAAAAAGATTCTTCGAGGCTTACACCCAAAATAGAAAATACAGTAATTGTTTCTGTTTAATCATTGATCTGAAAGCTAATAGAACTTATAAGTCTTTGGAGTCACATGACCAGTATGACCACCAAAATCCTGTATCACTGTTATTACACTTCCATGTAACATTGAATCCACACAAAATCACAATATTCACTTGGCCATTAGAAATGCTCAGAATGAGGGGATTGTGAACAGCTAGAAATATAATTTTCAAGTGTAAATTGAAAAACAAATTTAGATTTACTGGTGATCAGCATTTACAAACAATAAGAACCAGTATAAACAAGATTTGTTGCGATTGTGCGTTATTTTATTTATTTATTTTTTTTATCATGATTTGTGACAATCAAATAGAACCTACCAGACAACCACCAGGTAAAACTAAGGGAAATTCCTTTATGCTTTAGATTTTATGCATTTCACAAAAAATAGTTGCATTCCAGCACTCAATCAACGTACGTAAGTTGGGAAGTTCTCGGTCTTTGACTTACCAGCCATGCAAGATGTGCCACCACAGAGCACTGTGTTTTCCAGAAGCTGACGGTGATTCTCAGAAGATACAGTGGATATACTATGTACCAGCTGCTCAACAATTCCATTCGCTTCTAAACCCAATATAGAAGGCTGAAATAATGCTTCACCAACAATGTATCTTTCTCGTCCAATTGTAATGACCTGAATTTTGCATGCAAATGGACAAGGTCAGTGTATGTGATCTAATACATTCAGTACCATGTAATTAAGGTATGAGTAGATGAGGTGATACGCATAGATATTTAGTCAGCTAATTCAAAGAACTACAGAAAATTATCTGCTAGCAAAGCATGAGATAATATCTTGAAAGCCTAGCTATAAGCTATGAAGTGAAACCAATAGATCAGCACCTCTTCATTTATTTTCTTCAGTAGGATTACCGTTGCTCTATCATAGAAACACTAGGCAAACTCCACCAAAATCCTAAATCCAGCCTTAAAACTTTTCCTTGTTTACCCCCTCTACAGACATCATGTCCCCTATCATAAAGTGAAAAATGGCAGCTTCCAGAACTTTCTTCATCTCCTTGAGAACACTCTCCTAATTCAGGGATTCCGAATTTCAAAGTCTCCTTCACAAATACATTAGTCCAAGCAGTTATTCAACTAGATCAGCATAACATGCATCTGAATCTCCCCAAATACTGCCCAAAGCATAAAGCTTAATGGGGGTGGTTATTATGATCCAAACAAGCTTTCATCCCATATGGAACTTTTGAATATTGTAAGATCTAATGATGTCCTCTATGCTTATATTATATCATGCTTTCTGATAATAGCATATGTAAACATTCTTCCAATCTTAACACATAATTGTGCTCTTTGAACATTAACAGCTATACTATTTTCTTAAATAATGAAGAGTTCTCTACTAGATCTACGCAAGAATCTAGAATTACTCTCTTTATTCCATCCTCCATTTAAAGAGGGAATGAGTCATTATTCTTTCATGCCTAGTTTACCTAGTTACCTTGTGAGAGGTTACAAACACTCTTTAAGATTGTACTTCAGAGAAAGGATTTTGTAATACAAAATCAAGGGATATTGTGCAAGGTGGGTGATTATAAATAAATGCTTTTTTTTCACCTACTTTATTAGCGAGGGGTATATGGTGTTGGCTTTTTCCATTGCCTTATGACTTCCTCACTTTAGATTTGTTTCAAAATTTGTCTTGTTAGCTTTTACTGGCGATCAAAATCATAAATTATCAATCAAGTAAATATGAAAGCCAGCAAGAAAAAAAGGAATTTACTAATACTTGGGGAAAGGATCTTAAATTGATAAATTTAAGTGGTAAATCAGTAAAAAAAAATAAAAAAATTTAAAAAATAAAACCTGTCCATCAGGAAGTGCATGATGTTCTTTCTGAGAGTTATGCAATAGCTTCTCATAAGCAAGTTCATCCTCAGCACAACAAGAAATCTTCTCTTTCAATCTTTCAATATCAGACAATTTCAGATTCACTTCTGGATTTGATTTTCCAAGTTCCTGAGCAAGTAACTTCGTCAAATCAATGCCTCCAACCTCAAATCTCCTTGAAGAGATATGATGAACTGCACCTTCGATAACTGGTGCAATGTCTGCAAGTGATTAAAAAGTTTAAGTTACATATCCTTGACTTTCTCAAGGAACTTAATGTGCATTAAAGACCTTTGATGAAAAAGGTTTGGATACTTCTATTTGGATATTTTCTATATCAAACTAAGATCACAATACTCCTCTGTTCTTTTTTAATTGCAACGTTTTAACTTTAACACTTGTCAAACACTACTCTAACCATGAAAATCTTAAATTATGTATTGTCAAATATTATATGATAATGATATCGAAACAGTAGAACTACAACAATCTATTGCAGTTTAACGTTTATCTTTATACAAGTAAAGAAATTTCAAAGTAGGATCTAAACAGTGCAAAAATCAAGATCTAGCAATAAAAATAAATAGAGGAAGTGTGGGGGTTTGCTTTATAGATAAAATTTCCTAATATTAAGCAAAATCCAGATTTAGCTCAATAAGCCTCTTAAGGTAATATGATAACCTGAATGACTTTAGATGTCACATACTAAACCCAAAAGCATGAAGTTCAACTTTAGATCCTCCAAATTGGCCCAATAGTCAAACAATTAGACTAGTAAAATAAAAATAAACAATACTCGCACCTCCTGCATTCTGACTTGTGTTGACCGTTGCACTCTCGCCCAATTGGGCGCTATTACAAGTGTTTTTTGATACGTTATAAAGTTGATTTTCATCATTTATTCGCCCAATCGGGCGGAGGGTCGCCCAATTGGGCGCACATGCACGTTGAGATTACATGTCACTCTCGCCGGTCGGGCAAACCTCACCCGATCAGGTGCAGTTGCACGTCAACACACCAACAACTCTTTTCTCTTCCTCTTCCTTTGTAACTCCCTCTTAACACCCACAATTAATGGGATGCTTACGAGGTTGTTAAACCCCCCGTTTATTTCTGATTAAGTCCACATTCATTTGGTCTTCTTCAACCTCTTGAATTTCCTTTGACTATTCTATAAATTCCATGTAAAGAAATCAGATTTACACGCACAAAAATGAGCTAAACACGTTTGTTCTTTGGGCATAAGTTTACTTTGACTCCACCTCTTATCTAAAGTGCCTTAGTGTGAGAGTAGTGTGTAACCTTAGAGGACGATCCGGCGAATACAATTGCGTACCCCGATTGCACCAGAATTCGTTTTCAAAGGCAGTGATTTATCACGCCACACCAATTTCCTCTATTATATTGTTCTTGTTTATTTCCATTGAATTTTTGTATTAGACTCCACTTTTACAACTTGTATCTCATGGAATAGTGATACATCCATGCCCGCGCAAAAATAAAGAAAATTACATCAGGACAAGTCATGCGTGTTTGAGACTAAGATAGTGCTTGTAGAAATTCCTACACCTGGGAATTGGAAGTCATTACACTATTTCATTTTGCAGCTGAGGTAAGTAAACAGAGCTAGCCAACAATAAGGACCCAACTTGTTTTTGGGGCTAAATAGAGAAAGCTGAGAAGTTAGTCATGTGTGTTGGTGGGGTAACCCTCTTACAGATATATCCACTATTTCTGAACGACAGCTACTGCGATTTTGGAAACAGCCCTTCCACCTGTCTAGACAGGTTAGGGGGTAAGGCGGAAATATGAAGACCTTGTGAGACCTTAACTCCCTATGAATGGAAGGATACAAGTCAGGCTTTTGTTTTTTCTGTCACTGTTAGGAACATGAGTCAATAATGAGCATAATGCTGAACTGCATTTTTGCAGATCAAGCATAATAATTTAGGCCATTTGATATAGGAATCATCACCCGAGAGCTGACAGAAAAAGGCACTTCGCAGTTTGCACTCAAGTGTCATATCTTAACCTTAGTGTATAAATGCGCATCTCTTTAAATCTTTAATTAGTATAAACACTCCACATACGCATCAAAAATCAATCAAGAAGAAAATTCTATTTGTTTTAGATTAAACTACTTGACTATATAGTTCAGCTACAATGAAGCATTCCATCAATAAAAGAAGACCGCAAGTAATACTAAGCATCCACGAGGAATTAAGGAAATGCAGATTTTCCACAATTAAACATCAAAGCTAAAAAAGGGGGAATAACAGTTTCTCAACTCTATATTCACAGACCTATCTTTCCATGACCAATATCAACTGAGCAGCCAGATATACGCCCTACAGCATATAGTGATAGAACTCCTTGTTCTGCAGCATAAAACCCTGAGACATTGAAAGTTTCAAACAGCAGTTGGACCAATTGTTCTCGTAGACCCTGCAATTGTTCAAGAGTACAACATTACTTGAGATTTGAGCAACAGCTACAATGTGAATCACATCAACAAGATTGGATTGAACATGTTTGTCGATGAATAATATCATGGATCTACTAGAAAAAAATGTATATGCAATAATTCTCTGGTTAATACTACATGCATGCAAAATATATATAGAAATGAGACCAAAATCCAAAATAGAAACAATGAGTAAGATCTCAGGTTCAGTTACGGATAAGAAGCACACTCCATCTGCTCTTATTTTCTTACATATATAGATGAATTATGGATATCTTATTAAATCATAATAAATGTGCAGTGATTACGGGCTTCATATTCCTTGTTCAACAACAATTGATGGAGGGTATTAATTCTGCAGTCTCCTATTTCAGGAAAAAAAATCTGAGTATTTTTTTCCTTGTCTTGAATAAGCATCATAGCTTTAAAGTCTTATCTTAGTGACAATCAATCTTCACACTAATTTCTTCACACGATAGCATGCTAGAAAAAATATTTTCAAGCATACTCTACAGAATACATTCCAAAACTGGAATTACAATGAAGACATGGAATAATTCCATTTCATCATTTCACACTATGGTCGTAAAGAGCAACGTAACACTCACAAGACTCCACTACATCCAACACCTTGACTATTACCCAGATACAAATGTAATTGCAATTTATTTAAATAGTTGGGTCAGGTCATGTAGCTAACAACTTGCTTTGATTATATTCAAATAACTTCACTTTGGCCCCTAACACCATATATTAGCATGAAAAACATGAAAGAAGCCCACGTACTAGTATCATTTGAGAATGATTCATGTCCAATTACAATCTCTTCCAACAAGAAGTATTCAGAAATTATACGAAAGGGAGAGAGTAATAATCTTTGACCTTCGGAGTTGAAAGTGGATCAGTAAATAATATCTGCCCTTCGTTTCCCATTTCTCATCCAAGGCCCGTATAGAGAACATGATGCAGTAAATCTTCCATGGCATCCCAATCTCTAACGAAGCCACGAACAATGGGGTCAATCGTGATATCCTCAACTGTTGAAGCATTCACTGTTGAACCATCCTCCAAGACCTTCTTCATCTGAGTAGGAATTACCTGTGACTCATTGGACAAAATCACTAATGTTAATGTCAGTTGCCATCATGGGAAACAAATTCCTCATGATCACGAAAATCTTCCTCTCAAACGTTCTCATGTATTATTGTGAATATTTTAGGAAACATATCTTGTGAAAAGATATGATAGAATATTTAGGGTACTATTATCCTAGTATTATATATACATGATTGTGGCCATACAGAAAGTATTATTGATGAATTGTGCTTAGTTTAACAGAAACAAAAGCATGGATCGATATCAATTTACACCTCTTTTCATAATAAGGGGAAATCCACATTTCAATTATCATTAGCATTTCATTGCAACATATGTGCAACCTTTGCATAAAACAAGGTAGTTAAACCTTCTCATATAAGCCAGTTTTGAAGTGACAAGATGTTAAAGGGTAAAAGTGGGTGTTGAAAATCAAAATTACCAAAAACCATTCCTGCAAACCACAGCTCGAGCGAAAGCAGACTTCCCTATATCTACAATGGGCAATCTTGACTAAATATTTCCATCTCATACTAATTTGGCTAAACTACCAAACCCGAGCATGCCTTTAATGACTCCATTCTAAATTGTTTGACCCTCTCCTAAAAGAGGATACCAACAAATAGTACCACAAGTGAACAGCATAAGTCATCCTAAATTTTGAGGAAAACAAAATTATTTCACTGTCAGATTCTTTAGCCTTCTACCACATTATCTTTCCTGTCCCTAAACAATAATAACAACCTATATCCAAAAATTAAGGGGAAATTATGACATTTTATGTTCTCAATTGGGAACCTTTTTTTTTTTTTGCTTAACAAATCATGCATAAGAACATCCAAAGCAAAAGTTCAGCCATTTATCCATAAAACACATGAATTATGACATTCAATAAAACAATAACGCCATAAAATGATAAAAACCCTACAAATTAAAGCTAATAATTTTAATTTAAAAGTAAACCCATAAAAAAATTAAAGGTAAGCAACATAAATTAGCTTAAATTGGATTCTTTAAACTCCTACTCAACATGCAATTAAAGACATCACAGCAAAAAGATTTAAGAAAAAATCTGGAAAATACGTTGACAAAAAATTAACACACCCACAAAATAGAAAAAAAAAAAAGTAAGAAAATGAAAGCAAAAGTTAAAATTTTAAAGTGGGTATTGTGAGAAAATGTTGAAGGGTAAAAGAGAGTACCAAAGGTGGGTTTTGATCAGGAATCGCAAAACCAGCTTTGAGAAGCTTGGAACCTGCATCCACTACCACTGCTTCCATTGTTTTTCTGGGGATGTTGATAATCTGGGTTTTTGCATTGATTTTACAGTTATAAACCCTTCAAGCGGGTGACCCTATTTATTTGAATTTAATCACTCATTAACTCTTACTCCTTCCGTTTTTAAATGCTTGTCTGGCCGTTTTTAAATACTTGTTTTATGGAATATTATTTATGGAGTAGAAATCTAATCTAATATATCATATAACTAATATATAAAGCTAAACTTTTACCCAGGCGACGAGACAGCGACACTTGGCGTTCCAACTTTTCGCCAAGTGTCGTGCCACGTAGGATAGAATTATATAGAATTCAATTTGTAGGATAAAAAAGGTAGTTTAGAAATTTATTTTCAATTAAATTTGGATAGAAAATATAAAGCTAAACTTTTAGTCAGGCGACGAGATAGCGACACTTAGCGTTCCAACTTTTCGCCAAGTGTCGTGCCACGTAGGATAAAATTATATAGAATTCAATTTGTAGGATAAAAAAGATAGTTTAGAATTTTTTTTTTCAATCAAATTTGGATAGAATTTTAGGATAAAATTGTTAATTTAGAGTTTTATTTTTGATAAAGTAACAATATTTCATATGTACAAATTGAATTATAATTTTATTAAAAAAATAGATTATTACTGTCATAAATTATCATATAAATTTATTTTTTGTATCATAATATTTTTTGGAGCAAAGGAATTAGTTCAAAATGTACCACATCCATGATTTATAATATATTCTAATCAATTAAAATAATATACTTCACAATCTAATATAATTTTATTAATGTGTGTAGACCTGTCAATCAGGTCGGGTCACGAGTCATTTCAGACAAGGTCAAAAAAAAAATTCACCAATATTATTATTATTTGTCATTACATGTCTACAAGTTTAAATCGTCACAAAAACACGTCAATTCCTAACTAATTTTGTATCAATGATATGTTTTAAAATTTGACATGTAGATTAAAATATATGTTTAAATTTAATAAACAATCCGGGCATCGCACGGGCACAAAACTAGTATATATATAAAGGGGAGTTTTTCCCCGAGTTTTTAGAGAGCCACGTAGGATTTAATTTTCTTGTCGCGCCATGTAGGATTATGAATTTAAGTAGTAGCCAATTAAATAAGAGATTATGAATTTCTTTTACAATTAAATAATTCAAATGCCACGTAAGCAAAATTAGCAAATGAAATTTTAAAGTTTAAATTAATTAAATACAAAATATTATCTTTTGATATTAGGAATTTTATCTAATATTCTAAAAATAATATAATAACAATTTTAATCACATAAATATGAAAAATATTTTTTTTAAAAAAATACCGACAAACCGTGCATCGCACGGGCTTCATCTAGTATATATATATAAAGGGGAGTTTTTTCCCGACTTTTTAGAGAGCCACGTAGGATCTAATTTTCTCAGTGCGCCATGTAGGATTATAAATCTTAATAGTAGCCAATTAAATAAGAGATTATTAATTTCTTTTAGAATTAAATAATTTAAATGCCATGTAAGCAAAATTGGCGAATGAGATTTTTAAGTTTAAATTAATTAAATATTATCTTTTAATATTAGGAATTTTATCTAAATATATAACAAATTTTAGGCTCATAAATACAAAAAAAAAAAAAACTTATTTAAAAAAAATCAAACAAACCGTGCATCGCACGGGCTTCATCTAGTTTTTTATAATATTTAAGTCATTTCTCTCAGACCCAATATAAATCATATTTTATTAATTTTATATTATCTCTCTATCAATTATCTCATATCAACTACTTTTACTTTGTACAATTTTTTATTCTTTTTATTCTTTTACCTATCCCACTACCTTCATATTTTATTACTTTCTCCAATTTCCCCTAACACTCCGTACAAGGAGAATTGAAGTAAGTATTTAAAAACGGATGGTGTACATGTATTGATAGAGTTTTTTTTTTATTGGTAACAAATTCAAATAAATCATCACCGTTATTAATAGTTTGCTACTTTGGTTGGAAGGTTGGGTGACAATTACCATTACCGTTATTTGTTAGGGCCTGTTCTCTTCCGTTGAAATTCAGTTCAGTTCAGTTCAGCTCAGTTCAGTTCAGTTCAGCTTAGCTCTTAATTTATGTCTAATGATATTGCTAATGATATAAAGCCAAATTTCATTCTTTTAACCTCTTATTACAACGACAACATCAACAAAAACAATAATAATAATAATAATAATAATAATAATAATAATAATAATAATAATAATCTAATATATATAAATAAAGTAGGCATTTTTAGAGAGCATTGGGAGCGCCACATAAAAAAAGGTATATTTTCGACCAATTAAAAATTAGATTTCTATTTTATTTAAGAATTAAAAAAATCACACGCCACCTAAACAAAAGTGACGAATGAAATTTTAAATTTTTTCCACGTTGGTAAAAACGACGAATGGTAATTTATTAAGATTTTAATTATTTAATAACACTAAATTTTTTCATTTCTATTTGTTACAAAACTAACAATTATCTTTATATATAAGGATTTATATTATTTAAAAAACTAAAAATTATATTTTGATATTTAAAAAATATAAATTATCATTTGATGTTAATTGGTTAAAAGACATAATATTTTCATACAAAATTTTAAAATTATAATCCAAGAAAAAAATTTAAGAGATCACCAAAAAAATCTAATCTAATATATATAAATAAAGTAGGCATTTTTGGAGAACATTTGGCGCGCCACATAAGAAAAGATGTTATTTTGACCAATGAAAAACTAGATTAATAATTTATTTTAGAATTAAAAAATCCACTACCACCTAAACAAAAGTGACGAATGAAATTTTGAAATTTTTCCACGTAGGTAAAAACGGCGAATAGTAATTTATTAGGATTTTAATTATTTAAGAACACTAAATTTATCATTTTTATTTGTTACAAAACTAAAAATTATCTTTAGACCTTAGGATTTATATTATTTAAAAAACTAAAATTATATTTTGATATTTGAAAAATATAAATTATCATTTGATGTCAATGATTTTATGTAAATATCTGATAATATGATACTTTCATACAAAATTTTAAAACTTATAATGCAAGAAAAAAATTAAGATATCACCAAAAAAATATTGCATCACACGCCACATAAGCAAAAGTAATATTTCGACCAATGAAAAATTAGATTTATATATTAATTTAGAATTTTAATTTTCAGTCGCCGTTTAAGAAAAAATAAACAGATGAAATTTGAGAATTGAAAACAAAAAATAGTAATTTAAGATTTAAATTATGAAAAAAAAAACAAAAATTATCTTTTATATTATCTTTTACATTAGGATTTATATTATTTTAACAAATAATTAGAAATTAAAAAATATATTTTGATTTAATGATTTTATCTAACTATCCGATGAATGAGATAATATTTATTTCAATTTATAAATTCAAGTTCTATATACGTAAAATTTGAATAAGAATAATTTAAAACTTAACAAAATACTTTACCTTAAATTAATGTTAAAATAATATAATAGAAAATAAAAACAAAAAAATATTAAGAAATTACAAAAAAAATATACAAAATGAAATATTTAAAAACGTGCATCGCACGGGCTTACATTCATAGTAATGATGTAAAAATCAGCAACAAAGCTGACCAAATAACAACATTCATAATAAATTTTTTAATTTTAAAACCACAAAAAAGATGGAAAATATTATTAGCACCAAAAAAAGTTCAAATAGATTTATTTTACTAAAAAAATGATTTCACCACCCTTTAACAGTATTTTTTCAACCAATTAAAAATTAGATTTCTATTTTATTTTAGAATTAAAAAAATCACTCGCCACCTAAACAAAAGTGACGAATGAAATTTTAAATAAAAACGACGAATAGTAATTTATTAGGATTTTATTTATTTAAGAACACTAAATATTATCATTTTTATTTGTTCCAAAACTAAAAATTATCTTTAGATATTAGGATTTATATTATTTAAAAAAATAAAAATTATATTTTGATATTTAAAAAATATAAATTATCATTTGATGTTAATGGTTTTATGTAAATATCTGATGAGATGATACTTTCATACAAAATTTTAAACTTATAATGCAAGAAAAAAATTAAGAGATCACCAAAAAAAATATTTATATACAAAATGTATATATAAATTCGTGCATCGCACGCCACATAAGCAAAAGTAATATTTCGACCAATGAAAATTTAGATTTATATATTAATTTAGAAGTTTAATTTTCAGTCACCATTTAAGAAAAAATTAACTAATGAAATTTGAGAATTGAAAACAAAAAATAGTAATTTAAGATTTAAATTATGAAAAAAAAACAAAAATTATCTTTATAAATTTATCTATTTATTTATAAATTAATATTTATAAAGATGAATGAGGTAATATTTATTTCAATTTATAAATTCAAGCTCTATATATGTAAAATTTGAATAAGAATAATTTAAAACTTAACAAAATATTTTACCTTAAATTAATGTTAAAATAAGATAATAGAAAATAAAAACAAAAAAAATTAAGAAATTACAAAAACAATATACAAAATGAAATATTTAAAAACCGTGCATCGCACGGGCTTACATCTAGTAGTAGTAATAATAATAATAATAATAATAATAATAATAATAATAATAATAATAATAATAATAATAATAATAATAATAATAATAATAATAATAATAATAATAATAATAATAATAATAAATAGTATGTGTTTAAAATGTTTAGAGGTTTCAAGTTTTTAATATATTTTCCATACATTTTATAATATATTTTCCATACATTTTATAATTATAATTATATAGTATATTTTTCGTAAATATTTTAATATGTACATTTGTATATACACATATGTATAGTAATAAATAATCAATAAATAATCAAAGATCACTAATCCGTAGTTAAAAATCACTAATTAATCAGTTCAGTTCAGTTCAGTTCAGTTCAGTTCAGTTCAGCTGAGTTCAGTCAATCGGAACAGGCCCTTAGAGCATCAACACTGAATAGTATGCAACAATCCTTTCCTAATTTCTCTCTCCTTTCCTCCACTTGACACATCACACTCTCTTTCTTTCACATCACTTCCCACTATCTCCATACTTTTACTTATCCTCTTTCTTAAATATTTCCAACATCAATGAGTATCCTTTCTCATATACTCTCTCCTATTTAGATATACCCCACCATATATTCTCTCTCCTATTAACACACTTAATTATTATTTTAGTTTGTAAAATATGTTTATTATTATTATTATTATTATTATTATTATTATTATTATTATTATTATTATTATTATTATTATTAATCGAACAAAAATACGTCAACTAATACATTTTCACATTAATATAAAAGATTAGTAAAATACGAAATACATGAATTAAAAGACATAAATTAAAAATATGAAATACACGGATGAAAATAAACAACGAAAATAACACACATAATTTAAAATTATTAAAATGCTCATTTTATACATAAAATTTTTTTATGACCGTTGGTGTTTTTGGTTTTCTGAAATAAGTTACCGTTAACAAGTTATAACGTTATAAAGATTTAAGTCACAAAAAATAAATGACCACTCTCGTTGTGACAAGTGTCACAAGATAACTTGTGCATGTTTGCCATTTGACGTTGGTTTGGCATTTTGCCTCCAACGGACACTTTTTCCTTTTTTTTTTCTTTTTTTGTTGTTTGCTTTTGCTTGCTTTTGCACTCGGGACGAGGCATTGTTTCCTTTCCATAGAAAGGAAATGCTAGTTTACTGCCCAAGAAAGGATCCTTTAGCTACTTCAGCATTTAAGAGGAATCTAAAAAGTACAAAAAAGGATGGCTAAAAGGAGAGTAATCATCTCCATTGCTGATGCTCTTAGTACCTCTCTAAAACCTAAGGTAATAATTACCATACTCTCTTCAAACAAAAATAAAAGAAGATAGGTTTAAGTGATTATTTTCCATGATTAAATTAAATTAAAAGGTAAGAGTTAAATAAGGTATTTCTGGTATTAAGAGGTCATGTAGTCTAAGTCCAATTATCCAAAAGTCCTTAAGAAAGTCCCTGAGCTCCGCCTTGCAAGAACGTCTGAGGGCTCGGCTTGCAAGTAAGAGAAGGTTAGCTAGCTCGAAATGTGACCCGAGAAAGCCCCTCCGAAACTTAAGTCAACAAAATGTACTTTCAAGAGAGAGAAAGTAGCGAGAGAATGACATAGAATTAGAAAAAAGTTACAATCATTAATCATTTGTGAGCTATTTATAGATGGACTTTCAGATGACAAAGTTGTATTTTTGTGGACATATTAGGGGAAAATTTGTACTTTGTGATGATCAATATGGATTGGATCATAAAGGGGTATTTTTGTCATTTCGGGTACATTGGGGGCTTAGGAAATAGACTAGGCCCAAACATTTATTTGTTGTCTATCCACTCCATTTTCATTTGTCATACCAAACACCCTCGGTATTAAGTAAAATGTGTAATGTACGGGCTTTTTGAATTTAACTACTCCGTAGTCCTTACTCATTAACTACTCTGTACTCATTAACTTCCTCATACTATTCGTCGTAACAATTACAACACTTTATAATTAGGCAAGATTCAATATCCAAAATATTAGTAAACACACATTTTTTATTTAGACGAACTTTTATTAACTTATGAAAAATTTAACAACAACAAACCAACTTTTGCTCCGTTCAGTTCTCTCAAAATGCACCAACATTTAAATCTGTCCAAAATAAACCCAAGTTTCTAAATTTTCTCCCATATTAAACCAAGCAGGTAAGTTGACATGTTATACCAAGTTGCAATCCAAGTAGTGTCATCTCCTTATTGGTTAATTTTTTATAAAAAAATTCTGATAATTTAAATATATTATTTATTTTATTTTTAAAATTTTGATAATAATTAAAAACAGATTCCTCCCTTTCCCCCCAATGTAACTATTCTTATTTATAGTGCACAAAATATACGAAGTACTCTATATGTGAGTATGTGACATCAAATCATTTTTTTTTCCACTATCTTATGCTCCGTATTCCTTAAAAACCATGCAATAAAAGTATAAAACTACCAATTGTGGGAATATAACCTTCATCCTGGAACAAAGTAGTACTTTGTATTAAAATGGTGGGAATTGACCTCATCATCTATTTCCAATCTCATTATGTTGTTCTTGTTCCCAACCTTATCAAACACAGTGGGTTCTAGTGCGGCTGATCGCACCATACGACAAGTTGCCAAATCAGCAAATGACAAAGTAACCCCAGACAAAGTAACCCCTTACTGACTTAGTAGCCCTTGATCAAGTAACCCCTGACTGACCTAGTAACCCCTGACCTAGTAACCCCTAACCGACCTAGTAACCCCAAGTAACCCCTAACCGACCTAGTAACCCCCAACCTAGTAACCCCAATTCAAGTAACCCCTAACCGACCTAGTAACCCCAAGTAACCCCTAACCGACCTAGTAACCCCCGACCTAGTAACCCCTAGCAACCCCAAGTAACCCCTAACCGACCTAGTAACCCCAAGTAACCCCTGACTGCCGACCTAGTAATCTGAAGTAACCCCTAACCGACCTAGTAAACCCCAACCTAGTAACCCCTGACCGCCGACCTAGTAACCCCTATCCGAACCACCAAGTAACCCCTGATCAGATCTAGTAACCCCTTACCCACCACCAACAAAAAACTACCACCAACAACCACCACCAACGAACCACTACCAACCTAAACGCCTTGCCACTAGCCCCGGCCCTAACCCACAAACAAAACCCCGATCCAACCAAACCATTAAAAAAAATCAAATCAAACAAATACCTTAAAATGTTAACAATGGTTTCGAATATCACTTCAAATATGGCTAAAAAGGCCAAATTCAACCATGAAAATTCTAGATCTAGAGTTTTCATGGCTTAATTTGGCCTTAAAAACCTTGAACTTGTTTTCCGGCGACGGAGTCACCAAACCACCACTACCCTCCCAGCGATACCACTACTTCCGACGAATGAACCACCGACGAACGAACCATGAAGACGACGATTGCGAAATTTGTGTTACGTTCTCTGAGAAAATGAGATGAAGACTTTGGCTTAAAGAAAAAGAAAAGAGAAGAGAGAAAAAGATTTAAAAAAAAAATAAAAAATTATGGTCAGCCACATATGAAACTTTGTATATCAAACAAGCAAGAGGTTTTTTTTTTGTTTTTTTTTCATCAATTGAGATTAAATCGATCTCCCAATCCCACCCTTAATTCTTGGGTACCAATACATAATTTTCAAAGAATGTAAACATATTGTAAGATTTGTAACTATGCCTTTTAATCAATGTCAAATTGCAATGAACTGACTTCAAATCCACATATATCTCAATCTACAAATGATTAAGGTGCAATACAACAATGATTTACCTGAAAAGTAATACTTCCTCTGTTCTATTAATATTACAACAACTAGTATAGTGCCCGTGCGATGCACGGTTTATAAATCAAATTATTAAACCCGTAGGAAAAATAAAAATAAAAACAAAGGTAATTCATTTACTATTAAAGGACTTGTACTAATGGTCAATAAAAAAATAAAATTAAAGCAACGTTATTTGAATAGTATTTTATGTTATTTGAATTTCTTTTAATTTTTTTATAATGTTATTTTATTAATTGAAAAATAATTGAATAATACTCCACATAGCTATATAAGAAGTGGACTAATTTATTTATATCTTTCATTGAGAAAAAAAACTAAAATTTTCTTATCATACCATCTGCATTAGTAGCTACAATCAATCTAATATATACATGTTTTATTTACCCGTCGCACTCATTAAATCTATAGACACAATAATAACCCTATATTTGACCTACCAGAACATATATTTTCCTAAGTTAAGAATTGTGCCAAAAACTATATATTATATAATAGTCATATATATAACCAACAGCTGATTAAATATAGTATACAACACAAATAGTTCGTATATAGGTATGGATACTGATAATTTTATATAAATAAAATATACGGATTATATATTACTAAGATTTATCCCTACATTAATTATAAAAAGGTTAACAAAACTCTTAAAATAGTGCATGGACATTTATATATCTAAAATTGTTCTTTTTACATATATTTTCCCCCATTTAATTTTAAATGCCTTAAAATTGTCTCTTGAATTCGCTAAATTGATTTAAAAGGTTATGTTTATTTCAATATTTAAACCCATTTACTATTTTCATTTCCTTTTGTTTTAATTTTTCTATTTAGAATTTATTAGACTATTAGGTTTCAAGATCGAAGTCAATATCTTTTTACCGTACAATCACTCTTTTTACCGTACAATCACTAAATCAAAGTCGCTCAACTAAAGTTTTGGACATTGCATAGCTACACAACATCCAACACATTTAATGATTACATGCAAATAATTTTAATAAAACTACGCATTCGATATAAGTTATTAAACAATTTAACTATATATACATTTTGATAGGTTTATATCTTTCATATTAACATAAATTTACAAATGTTATTATCATATTTTGAAAAAAAAAATTACACTTTGGAGTTTTGTATAAGATAGATAAAGGATAAGTTAATTTCAGTCATATATGCATTGAATTTTGGGTGTTCTATCTGGTTCACCCTTTGGGCTAATCCAGATTTGAGGACATTGCATAGCTACACAACATCCAACACATTTAATGATTACATGCAAATAATTTTAATAAAACTACGCATTCGATATAAGTTATTAAACAATTAAACTATATATACATTTTGATAGGTTTATATCTTTCATATTCACAAAAATTTATAAATGTTATTATCATATTTTGAAAAAAAAAATTACACTTTTGAGTTTTGTATAAGATAGATAAAGGATAAGTTAATTCTCGTCATATATGCATTGAGTTTTGGGTGTTCTATCCGGTTCACCCTTTCGGCTAATCCAGATTTGAGGATCAGTTCTAGGTTATTAGGTTCCACTCCCCTTCCGATTGTTGTTGCAGGGGAGCACACAGGTCCTCCCTACCAAGTGTAATCTCAATCACCACTATACCAACATGGAGGACACGTGTTATAAAATATTATGTTATATACATATACTTTTTTATATTATAAAAAAATTATATTATATACACATACTATTATAGTTAAAATTATTATTATGTATAAAACAACATAAATTATTGCACATGATTGTTGTATATCTAGTATAGTACATGAGCAATGCACGATTTTTAAATCAAAATGTTAGTTTTTCTAAAAAAATTCATAAGTAATAGCATTGTTAATACGAATATTACAATTTAAAACATGAGTAATAGTTATAATACATTTTATATCTATCCCTTTTCCGTCAAAGGTTAATTCAATTTAACTTTTATTCTTCTTGTTTAGATTGGTTATTGGTTCAGTTTTTTTTTTTTAATTTTTTTTTATGCAAGAAAAACAAAAAGTCATTGTAAAAGACATTGTATACAAAATGAAAGGCCGATTAAAATTAAATTTATGTTCAAGATTATGTATTTTTTTTCCAAGAGAACATTTCGGCTCGACATTCAGTATTTGTCAAGGAGGACAACAAACGATAAAAGTAATTTTTACACTATTTTGTATTTTTATCAAAAACTTTTGTATTCATCCGATTACTTGAATTGAATTTAGGATAATTTGTAGACTATTTTAGGTAACTTTTATCAATAAAGCATAAATAACTTTCATTCATTAAAGGGTAGCTTTTATAATAGGTGCACAATATTTTATTGTACATCTGTTTTTTTTTTAATGTTTGTATTGATTTCATAATTGACGTCAAACTAAATATTATCGATTTTATTTAATTTTCATAAAAAAAAAACTATATTAGCCTTTCAAAATACGAAATATTTGTTTCCTGAATTATGCCACTTTAATCATATTGTTTCAAATTAGTTATTATTCTTTAACTTAACTATAAATAAAGATTGGAAAGATTTTATGGATTATTTGTAGTATTGGAAAGTATATATTTATTATAAAAAATTAAATTAATATTTATCTTAGGAAATCATGAAAATCTTATGCATGTATAGAAACATACTTTTATTGTTTGAAGTTTAACAAAAATAACTATGCTTGAATATGTAAACAATAATTATATAGATATATTTTATACATAAGATAAGTCAATGAGAGAGTGACATTTGTCATCCTCACATTGAGGCGCTTGTCTTTTAGTATAATATATATAGATATAGATAGATAGATATATAGATGGACTTTTTGCACAATTCGTCACTCTTGTTTGATCATATGGTATAACTTATACGTTAAGCAAAATATAGGCATGTGGGATCTTGTTGGATTCGTCTCATAAAATACTTTCACAATATTAACTTTTTATAATTTTTACTCTTACACAATTATAGATATCTAGCATATAAAATATGCTTTAGAATGCGTAATTTCCTCCTTATTGCAATATTAATAGAACGGAAGAAGTACTTTGTTTCAATGGCTTTCCAACGACTGGATATGCCCATTTTGATACAGAGTATAATGTTATTGACTAGCATGTTCGCCTAAATAATTGATGATTCGCCCGTATCATGCCTCAAAAATATTAAAATAATAACATACCAGAACAATGAAGAGAGAAAAAGGTGGTGTAAGCAATTGATAATATATACCATCTCTGTTAATTTATCCGTAACTTTGGAACTTTGGAATTTTTAACCCTTACATATAGTATAGGTAAATAAGATAAATATTAACGGAGGTAGTAATTTTAATTTATACAAATTGGTTGAGAAACTCATCCACGGTTGTGTATTTTAGCTCAGGATATAGTATTGTTGCTTCCAAACCGAATGATGAATTGATAGCAAAGTTGGATTGTTGTCCATTCACAAAAACTGAGTGAGCAATTGATAGTATTATCTTCAATAATGCATCTGTTGCATCTGTGAACAATGGATGAACCATAATTCATAAATTAACAATAGCACAATTTTACAAAAATGTATAACTCACTTTAATGTTTTTGGTAGGTTAGGTCCCGTGTCTTGCACGGTAATTTTTAATAACTACTCCGTATTTGCAAATAAACAATGTATTTGTCTCAAATATTATAATTAATCTATACTTCTATACTTAGTATTTAAAAACAAAAACCACAACTTTTTCAAATGACACGTGGCATCATAAGTCACTCATTACCCCCATATGCCACGTGTCACCTCCCTTAATATTTATATTTAAGTCTTTATGCATTCTACAACTTGCAAATTCAATTAAGAAAGTGAAGGGTTTCATTTCCACCATAATAAAATAAAGTTCAATTAATTAGTACACAACTATACATTGCATCTATTAAAAAAAAAAAGAAAGAAAGAAAGGAAAAGAAAGAAACTACGCATTACATAAATATATGAATAATAATAAAAATTGTCTTTTCATCTCATAGACTTTAAATATAATCTTAATTAATATGTCATTTCATATCCCACAATATTTATGTATATATCTAACTAAATTCCTTTATCTTCTTTCACACTTCTATCCTCACTCGTTTTTTTGTTTTCCTATTAATTTATAGAAATAAAACATAACTGGTTTTCTTAAAAAAATAAAATAAAAATAAAGCATACCTACATATGAAAATAATTCACCCAAGTAACAACCCGTGCATTAAACGGGTCAAAAAGCTAGTTTATTCTAAAGAGCCTATAATGCATTTATTATAAAAGAGCATATTTATATGTATTTTTTCTTCAATATTAAATTTCACCAACAAATTTAGTACCATTTTCTTGTTGTTAACCAAATGAATTTCTTAAAACTTTGTACATTACACTTCGTAATCTGTATGTATGTCACAAATTATGTTAAGAACCTGATTTTTTTCCTTAAATATATACTTCCTCTGTTCTTTTTTACTTGACCTGTTTCTTTTATCACGTTTGTCAATGCAAAACTTTAACGATCAATAACTTCAATTCTCCATAAGTAAAAATCATAAATGTTACTCCCTCCGTCCCTAAATTACATTCCTCTTTCTAGCATTTATTCCTCACATAATAGAGAGAAAGAGGAATGTAATTTAGGAACGGAGGGAGTAGTATATTATGATAGTATTTATTGAGACGAATTCAAAAAGATCTTTCATGAATATGTTTTTCCTTACATATTATTCACAAAAGACGGTCAAAGGAGGAGTAGTGAATAGTGTAAAAGTCAAAGCGGGTCAAGTAAAAAAAACGGAGGAAGTAGTTGTTAATATTTTTTTGTATAAGGACACGTCAAATCTTTTATTTTAAGCATTTTTTTAATATTTGATATTCAAATTACTTTCTTGGAGCTTTTAATATATAATTAAATAAAATAAAAATAAAATCCTTGTCGTAATTATTATATGTGTAGTATGTACATAATATTCTAGCACAATTTATGTTAAAAAATCGGATCTACTTTTTTTTTATTCAAATTTATATGTTGTCAATGTATGTATTTTGTAAGGATATATCAAATCTTATATTTATGTATTACTCCGTAGTTTGCTATATACTTCGTAGTTATTAATCTATTGGTACCACTCCATATAGATTGGTGTATGGAAAATTTAATAGGTGTGTCGCGTACCTAACAAAAATAAACCTAACACGCCTATCAAAAAAAAAAATTATACTTCGTAGTTATTTATGTATAAGATTCATCCATTCTATAATAATTGACATATATAAATTTAACATGTGCACCTATTTGACCCTATAAAAAATATACTTGAATATTATTAGTAGTAAAAAAGTTTAAAGTTGATGTTATGAAACTTTATATAAATATCTATCTAGCAATTTTTTTATGATAATATATACTTCTTCCTTTAAAAAAAATTCACCATTTGGATTGGGCAATATGGGTTTAATAAAGATTTAAAAAGAAATCAAATAATAAAAATGTCCATGTGACTACAAAAAAATTAAAATAAAAAGAGTAAATATCACATGTAAGCAAAGGTAGGATGGGTATTCAGTTTGTATGTCAAAAAGTGTATGAAAATATACCTTAATTAAGAAATTGTGCAATTAATATGTAACTTCAAAGAAAATGGTCAATTAATAATAATTAGTTTTATATAAAAAAAAACAGAGAAAGTATCTCTCTAAACTTTGTAGTCAGGCTTGATATATACATGAATAATAAATTAAAATAAATAAATAAATAAACAAAATCAAAGTGTATCAATTGTTACAGAACGTATTTAAAAAAAAAATTATAAAACGGATGAAATATTGAAAGAGTAAGGCCCCGTTCACTTCGCCTTATTTTTGCTAAGCTGAAATTATTTTTGCTGAATCGAAATTAATTTTACTCAACTGAAATTATTTTTACAGATGTTCTATTATACTTCTTCTTTGAGTTTACTGATTTTAATGAACTGAAATTATTTTTACTAAACTGAAATTATTTTTACTGAACTGAAATTAATTTTACTGAAATGAAATTATTTTATTGAATATTATTTTTTTTAAGTAAACAGGGCCTAATTGGGTAGGGGTTTGGATTATTATAAATCAAGTTCCAACATAGTTAAAAAAACTTTAGAGGTATAAGAATCCTAATTAAACTAACCTTGAATGTTCTTAAGAAGTTGTTCCTCTTTGACATATATCTTTTCAAGCTTCTTGCCAAGTTTGTTCTCCCATAAAGACACAAGCTCGTTGAAAGAGTAGATGTTTGCTGGGGGACTAATGTGAAGGATGTGAAGGATCTTGTTTAAGGTCCTTGGATCATCCATTGCTTTAATAGTATACATGGCAATATCTTCTTCCATGTTATAAATTCCTACATTGACAAATTGAAAAATGATTATATGCTAATCAATGATTCAATGTAATAAAAACTGAAGTAAAATGAACCAAAATCCGATTAAAATTAAATAAAGATGTCAATGTCATTTATTTGATTAGCATTAATATGTACTTTCTAAATATGAAAACTTTAAAAAATTATAAAGAACAAACGAAAATAAAGATATTCAATGATAATTAAACGCATTAAAAAAAAATGATCATATCAAATCTGGCATGATCTAATATGATCTAAATCTGATTAATTCTAAAATAAGTTAAACTAAACATAGCTAGTGGTGAGCCTCATTTCTATAAATTATACTTCGTAAGTTGTGGATGAGTAAAAAAAAAAATCATTTAAAAAAGGAATAGGAGCAAATTCAAAGAAAAAAAAGTAGGGAAAATGTGTTACATATAATTGACATATATTCTCTCTAATATCCCATAATATAGAGTCTATTTCATTTTATGTGTGTTATAAGACGTGCTGATAATTTGTACGTGAAAGTAATAATATAAATGAACTTAACATCATCTTTTGAGCACGCATAATTTGTACATGAAAGTAGCATAAGTGCATGCTTTTTACCTTTTGTTGTTCCATCACCTAATATATAAACACGATCCCTTGGAGGAGCTTTAAGCTCGGGCTGAAAGAAGGTTTGGATGCTAGTACGAGCAAAGTAGTATGAACAAACGACAGTGTAAGGGATATTTTCTTCTTCAATTACTCGACGTATTTGAGACTTAGCCTCAATCAAACTCTGAGCAGGTTCAACACCGCTAACTCTATCAACATCCATACCAAATTCTGATGGCAAGAATCTCTGAACGCACAAGCTAATAGTAAAATAGTGTAATATTGTATCATCAAATGTGATTGTTAGGGCCTTTTCTGTTCAACATAATTCCATTTCAGTTCAACTCCAATCAGTTCAGTTCAGTTCTTAATTTCCTTCTCTCATAAACAATTGATTTCAACTCGATTCAGTTCAGTTCAATTCAGTTCAGTCCACTTCATGCAGTTCAGCCCCAATCAGTTGAGTTCAGTTCAATTGTTTTCGGTAAATCGGAGGAGGCCCTAAGTCTTCTATATTTTCGGCCATTAATTTAATTTGTATGTGTGTGTATGTAGGATTGGACTTAAAAATGTGATTGTTAGTGTTTACAATACACCAACGCTCAAAAATTAAAAAGTGTTTAGTAAAAATAATTTAAATTAAAAAAAATAATAATTCTAGTTCAACAAAATAAGATGAAACGACATTAATATATATACCTTAATATTGCGGGACTCTTTGATAGCTGCAATAATCTTCCTTTGATCTTGTATAAGTATGTTAGAATGAGAACGATGTCCAACGGTTGATATTACCACATCCACTTTTTTCATTGCTCTTAAAAGGCTTTCATGATCATAAATGTCTCCCTACATGCATGCATATTGTTACTCTTAGAATATACTACGCAGTACATCAGTAGATTGTACAGTACTATACAATTACAATGAAATACTACGTATTTAAATAAACTTGCTTGGTGAGTTGATAGGAAACTCACTTTATTACTTTGAGGTCACGATTTTTAATCCCAACAACTACATTTGATTTGAAGTAGGGGGAATCCCTTGCTCCCCCCTTTACTTTCAAGTGTTGACCTACGGAGGTATATTGACTCTCTTGTGAGAGGTATCGGAACTCACTAAGGTCCTTCATCTTGCCTTAAAATTTGAAGCTACTATATGTTTTTTGAACTAGATTATTTTATCTTGCCTTAAAATTTGAAGCTACTATATGTTTTTTGAACTAGATTATTTTAGTAGCGTATAATTTTCTTTTAAGCAAGGGCCCTTATTTCTAATTCTGCCTGTGGACTATAAAATGTCATAAACAACCCTGTGTAGGAGTAACTAAAACGAGATGGAAGTACAAGATATTAATTAGCTAAGAATTTTGACTTACAACGAGAACTTCGACATCATTATGGCTCTTAAAATACTCTTGCGTATCCACTTTAGAGAAGGTTTCTTCTCGAACAAGAGCAAAAGTTTGGTGTCCACTCTTAACACTTGCTTCGACGATGAATTTTCCAATGCATCCCGTTGCTCCGATGATCAATACTTTGCTCTTTGATGCCATTGTTTTAGAGGATGAAGGACAGAAGCAACTAGCTAGAAATCAAAGTAACTAGTTAAATGGCCTTTATCTTTGAGCTTTGGTGTACACATATAGTAGATACGTAGTAGTAGTAACGCTACTAACTGTGACCGTACCCTTTTTTAAAAATTTAAATTACTAATGTAACCTTTTGTATCATTTGTATATGTAGTCTCTGTCTTTTCTGCTTTGAAGGTAAGATATGCGTGGACTTGTAAGCTTTAGGACCCATAAAACATTTTTCATATGCAAAGTTAGTGCTATTGTACTAATGTCAAATGTTTGTCAATGATCTAATGTCCTTCGGCCTGGATTAGTAATGACTTTTCAAATCATACTTGTATAATTATCTTCACTAACTTTCATGTGGCCAGCCACATATTTTATTTAATTTTTTTTTTTTTTGAAAGAATGGTTAGGTTACTTAAGTTTAGTCATAGCTTACTCGGATAGTTAAGGGCGATTACTCACTCGATCAATCAAAGGTTATTCAGTTATTCAGGATTTACTTGATTGGTCAGAGATTACTCAATTTGTCCAGGGTTACTTGATCTGGGGTTACTGGTCGGTCAGGGGTTACTAGTGTGCTGTTAGCTGGCTACACGGCCACACACAAACCTCCCGAATTATTGTGGTGTGAGTGTAAAGGATAATGATATTAGCAATATCATTGTCCCTTTATTTACTCCTTGAGGTACACAATTAGGTTGATTGTCAAAGATTTTCCTAACTATTGTCTAAGGTACTCAAACATATACTTTAATGTATCTAATCATATTCTAATGCTTACTTACGTACTAATCAAATTTTCTAACATTCTCTTTTTAATACTTTACATGATATAATCGTATTTTAAATAATTTAGTCAGATAATATAGTCAAATGATATAATAAACCATCAGGAGCAAGAGCTTTCTTGTAGGTACACTCATGGAAGGTTCTTACAATTGGCATAGATTTGTGGTTCTTAGTGTTGTGACTATTGAGAATATGGTGATTAGTGGATTGTGGACTCAATGATTATGAAGAGCTAATACACACGAGTGCCTCGCCGTGTTGGAAGGTTATAGAGGGCCCGTAACATGCTTGCTTGCTTTTTAATTTAACAAAACTACAAAAGGACAAGTTTGCATTGCATTGAAACATAATAATTGAAACTTTAAAACTTCAGTACTAGAACTCCTAAAAAAACAAGCTACAAAACCTTTTAAAAAAAAAAAAACATCTTCGGATTATAATTAATACTACCTTCGATATTTATTACTTGCAACCGCGGGTTGTTATTTGTGAGATATAAAATTATTTCAAAGTTGCAAATAATAAAAAGGAAAAATTGCTCCCATCTGAACTTTGCCTCGTCCGTCCAAATTAATCCCAACTTTCGTTTATTATCTATCACTCCCAATTTTAGGGGGTATTAATTTCTATTGCACTCAACCGGTCATCTAACCTGATATAGCAAGTCACCAGACACGTGTCCTCACGTGATAGGTCCAAAAAAAATTAAAAAAAAAAACAAAAATTAAAAAAAATTAAAAAAATTACCAAACCCAGCCCCCACCCCTATCCCGGTAAACACCCCTCCCCCACCCCCAAAAAACTCTCCACCGCTGCCGGAAAACGGCGCCCACCACTCCCCCGCCCTGAAAAACCCACCTAATCTTCCCCATCCCTGTTCTCGTTGCACCTATTATTAGCAATCACCACCGCAATCACCACCGCAATCAACCCTTCTCACGACCACCGCACCACCTCTGCTCCCAACCATCGACACCAAAATCACCACAAATCGCGCGCAACTGCCCCAATTAGCAACCCACTGCTTCACCATGACCCGCAACCGCCCTCAACAAGTGCTCAACAATTCGAACAGAGCAACCCATGTTCGTCGCGAGCGCGGCCTCTGCCACCGTGGGGGTTCCGTTCCTTTCCCCTACTTTGGTGCGTGAGAGAAGAGAGATGGTGGGGGTATGGGGCTGTTGCTTTGGGTGGCCGGTGCTCCGGGGGAAGGGGGTGGCTGGCTGCGGGCTGCCGTTGGGTATTGGGTGGTTTAGTATAGTTTTTTTTTACTTTTGAACCAATCAGGCTGCGACACGTGTGCAACTAATGACAAGTCAGCAAAATTGACCTCTTCAATCGGTTCCAAGTCAGTTGGGTGCAATAAAAATTAATACCCCCTAAAGTTGGGAGTGATAGATAATAAACGAAAGTTGGGATTAATTTGGGCGGACGAGGCAAAGTTCAGATTAATGGGAGCAATTTTTCCTAATAATAAAAATCGGAGGTAGTATAAGGAAGACATGCTTTTAGACTTTTAGTGACCACACTCTTTGGTCAATAACCTTAGTTTTATACAAATTGATTGAGAAACTCATCCACGGTTGTGTATTTCAACTCAGGATATAGTGTTGTGGCTTCCAAACCGAAAGATGGTTTGATTTCAAAATTGCATTGGTCTCCTTTCACAAAAACTGAGTAAGCAACTGATAGTATCATTTTCATCAATGCATCTGTTTCATCTGTGAATAAGGAAAAAATTCAAGTTAGCTATAAACTTTTTTTTATGGATAACCAAATGTTAAATCGTAATCATTAACAACATTAGCACAATTTTAAAGAGGGGGGGGGGATTGGGTTAAAAGAAATTTATATACGTTCAAGTCTGAGTTGCACCCACCAACCAAATAGTATTTTCTAATTTCTACTTAGGTCCCGTTTGATTTGATGTTTAACATTTTCAATCAAGGAAAAGCACAATTGTAAATTATTTTTTTTGTTTGGTTGTATACAAGAGAAGTTCAAGAAATATAAAAAAAAAATATGAGTGAGTATGTGAGGGAAGTAATAAGGAGGTAAAGAGGATGGAGTAAAATGTGGCTTCCTTGTTTTGTAAAAGAAAATGTTTTCCATCATTAAAAATGCAATTTTCCACCATGAGAAAACTGTTTTCCACACCTTCACAAACTAATCGAAGGAAAATAGGAAAATTATTTTACATGAAAACATTTTACATTAAACCAAACAGGTAGTTAATATATTTTCTGTCAATATAAGGGTTTGTTCTCTTACGTTGAAATTCAGTTCAGTTCAGTTTAGTTCAGTTCAGCTCCTAATTTCCTTCTCTTATAAAATATTCATTTCAGTTCAGTTCGGTTCAGCTCAATTTAGTTCAGTTCATTTCAGCTGAGTTTAGTCAATGAGAACAGACCCTAATTTTTTTTAAAAAAAAATTAAATAAGTATAAAACAATTCTTGGGTGTACCTACCTCTATTTACAGACAAGTGTATATAAAAAGTGCTAAAATTGCGTTGGGGTCCAATTAAATAAGTTCTACTCCATAACAAAATTGAAATACTTTAGGAAAAAGGTATATCATGAACTGACCTCGAATATTCTTAAGAAGTTGTTCCTCTGTGACATATATCCTTTCAAGGTTGTTGCCAATTTTATTCTCCCATAAAGACACAAGCTCGTTGAAAGAGTAGATGTTTGCTGAGGGTCTAATGTAAAGGATCTTGTTTAAGGTCCTTGGATCATCCATTGCTTTGATAGTATACATGGCAATATCTTCTTCCATGTTGAAAATTCCTGTATTATTGTCAAAGTAAATAATGATATAATCATCAAGTTACTATTATATGCTAATTAAATTACTAATCAATGTAATAAGACTAAAAAAAAAAAAAAACATAACAAAATAATGAACCAACATCTTATTTATGTGTAACAATAGTATTACGGAATGAAATTAGTATGTGTAGAGAGCTAAATGGCAAGTGATGAGAATCGATCCATCCTAGGATCCCCTAGAGGTGGGGGAAGCTCTAACCAGTTGAATTATTCTTCAGTGTTATAAAAATAATATGTATACAATGTATAAGTACTTATAAAGCGAATATAATTTGATTAATCTATTCACAATAAGATGTGATCTAACCTTTTTTTTTTCATAAGGTTACAAGATGAATCCTCAACCAACTACACCAAGCTTTAAGATGTAATGAACTTAACATCATGTGATCTATTGAGCACGCAAACAGTTTGTACGTGAAGTTACGAATGCTCTTTACCTCTTGGAGTTCCATCGCCTAATATATGAACAAGATCTCTTGGAGGAGCTTCAAGATCAGGATGTTGGAATAAATTTTGGATGCAAGTACGAGCAAAGTAGTTTGCACAAACGATAGTGTAAGGGATTTTTTCTTCTTCAATTACTCGTCGTAGTTTAGACTTAGCCTCGAACAAACTCTTAGCTGCATCGACAGCGTGAACTCTATCAACATCCATACCAAATTCTGATGGCAAGAATCGCTGAAAACATATGCAAGAAAATTAAGTGTATAAAAAAATCTATGAAGTACATATATATACACTTTAATTTAATTTTTTGGACTTTTTTTTTTTTTTTAAAGCCAATTTTTTGGACTTTGTAGGTACAAGTATATCTATATACTACCTCCGGTTCATTTTAGTCGCAACAAAGGACAAGTTTACGTAAACCAAGGCAAAAGATTGAAAGCATGATTATGGAAAAATAAGGGTACATGCTTAACTATTAATCCAACCCCAAACAAAAAAAAAATAAAAAAAAAAATAACCTTAAACAGTAACCCACCACCACCACCACTACTGACACCACCAAGCATCACCTAAACCACCCACCACCACCATCCTGCATCACTGTAACCATCCACCACCACCCCCACGCACCTAGAAACCCACGAACCCAGCACCACGGTCGCTGATCTGCAACCACGAAATCCACTACAACGCCGCACCCAGAAACCCACGAACCTAGCACCACCAACCCAGCAAACCCACGAAACCAACCCAGCACCACGGCCGCCGATCTGATCTACAACCACAAAACCCACCACAACAACGTCGTACCCAGAAACCCACGAACCTAGCACCACCAACCCAGCAAACCCACGAATCAAACCCACTACCGTTGCTGATCTGAAACCCAAGAATCAAACCCGCAAACCAAACCGCCGATCTGCAACCCACGACGCCGCCGATCTACAACCCCCGCCGCTTGTAACACCATGAAGCCACCATGAAAATGGGGTTGGAGGAGGAGAGAGAATATTAAATTGGATGAGAGTTTAATTAATTAAGATTGGGGTTTAATTTAATGAAATCAGATTCGTAATTTAATAAGGGTGTTTAAGAAAAAAAGTAAGGGCATATATGTCATTTTACAGGCCAAAAGTTACCAAATAAGGAAAAAAAATATTGTGTTGCAAGTAATTTGAACCACCCCAAAATGAAAATTGTTGCAACTAAATTGAACTAGAGGTAGTATGTTTAATTAATATTACTTTTTTTTTTATCTATAAGAAGGGAGGGCCCCTATCCTATCACATGAATAGTTAGAATGGGGAATCGAACCCCCATCACTTGGAGGGTAACCATTTCTCCATCTCCTAAATCCCCGAACAAGTATGTGTGTATGTATAGGCCATATGTATATATGTGACTTTTAATCTACTCCGTATTATACATACTTAGCTAGGTTGGAAAAGTCTAAATCATCAACCAAACAAAAAATACTAATTGACCAAGTTTTAATTAGTAGCGAGCTATATCATCTTTTTAGTTAAAGATACATCCATCGTTCATATCAGTTTATCCCTTTGTATTTTTATAAGAAATAACATAATCAATCTTATTCAGTTATTGACTTCATATTAATGTCTACTTTTTAAATTTGTATGTATACATTTTTATAGAAAAAATTTGCAAAAATGTACAACGGATTTAAAAATAGTTATGTTTTACGGATTTAAAAATAGTTATGTTTTACATGTGTTAAAGATGGTACGTGAAAAGTCAAATAGGATAAACAAGGACAAAAGGAGTGTGTCAAGAAATAAAAGCGATCTAATAAATGACATACCTTGATGTTATTAGACTTTTTGATGGCTGCTATAATCTTCCTTTGATCATGGATAAGTATGTTAGAGTGATCATAACGATGACCAACCGTTGATATCACTACATCCACTTTCTCCATTGCTCTCAAAAGGCTTTTATGATCATAAATGTCTCCCTACATTGTGACAAAGATTAAAAATGTACTTTTCTTCATAGAAAAATAATGTTAAGATTTTCTTCCTCCATATGCAATTTTTATTTAAAGGTGAGCAAGAGGATGTCGGTTAGACCTCAACTTTCACGACTTTAAAGTTGTGAGTTATGCACTTGAAAGGAAGGGGGGAGGGTAAGGGGTCCTCACTTTCAAATATATCGTAGTTGGATGATTCGACCTTAGCTTGTGATCAAATTGTTACAATGTGAATTCCCAATCAAATATACCAAACATTGCTGAGAAAATCCAAGTTTATAGCCTTGATAAACATGGGCTGCTTATCTCATGCTTGGAATCCGCACTAGCAGATTAAATAATACTTCACATAATTTGTACTGTTTTACTACTATTTGGGTACTACTTTCTCCGTTCTTTTTAACTTGATCCGCTTTGACTTTTACACTATTCATCACCCTTTCTTTGACCGTCTTTTGTAAATAATATGCAATGAAAAATATATTCATGTAAGATCTTTTTGAATTCGACTCAATAAGTACTATCATAATATGTAAATTTTAAAATTTTTACTTATAGAAAATTAAACTTATTGATCGTTAAAGTTTTTCATTGGCAAGCGTGATAAAAGAAACAGGTCAAGTAAAAAAAAAAACAGAGGAAGTATGTACTATTGTTTGGGTATTGTTTGCTATGTGGACATTTGCTATTGTAGCCTTTGTAGGCGGATGTTTGCTGGACAAAGGTTATAGTTATACTACCTCCGTTTCTTATTATGTACAACGAAGGGATAAAGTGTTCCTTTGTTACACATAATAAGAAACAAAGGTAGTAATATAAATACCCCTGCCTCGTGACTTGAAATGACCACATTATTAAGATACTATACACATTTTTTTTTGTTTAACAATGCAAGGTTATAAGCCTGGGCAACCTCGAACTTCAAGCTTGCTTGGTTTCTTCATATGCAATTAGTTGCAAATATATAAGTATAGAAGTGGTAAAAATACAACTAAAATGAGATGGAAGTAGAAGAAATGAAGTTAAGAAATTTGACGTACAATGAGAACATTGACACCAAGGCTATGAAAATACTCTTGCGTATCCACTTTAGAGAAGGTTTCTTCCCGGACAAGAGCAAAAGTTTGGTGTCCGTTCTTGACACTTGCTTCGGCGATGAATTTTCCGATGTATCCCGTTGCTCCGATGATCAATACTTTGCTCTTGGATGCCATTGATTAAGAGAAGGAAGATATGAAACTACTAGAAATCAAAAAATTGGTCTTAAGCTTTGGTGTACGTAGTGAATAACTGAATATACATAATAGTAACGTTACTAATTTATGATATTTGTATATGTACTCTTTGAAGGGTAAGATATGCGTGGTTTTCCATGCTTTAGGGCCCATGCAATTATCTTACATGTGCTCAATTTAGTACTATTTGTATTCATGACATTGCTTGACAGTATTCTTATTACGTCCTTTGATAATTGATAATTGTCATGTAAGGCATGTTGTCATTGAATGAAATAAGCTGAACTGAACTGAACTTATTAGAGCTGAACTGAATATTTTATAAGAGAAGGAAATTAGAAACTGAACTGAACTTATTAGAGCTGAACTGAATTGAAAATAATCGTATGAGAACAGGCCCGTTATTTTACGTACTCCATGTGATAAATTAAGTATTACGTCGTATTGTACATACAAAATGACAATAATCTAGTGTCCTCTGGTTAGGACAATTGCTTGACAATAATTCAGTGTTCTTTGGATTACTAATGAGAGTACGCAAATTCTTCAATAAGATGACTTTCATTAACTTTTTAAAGGTGAGTATTATTACATCAATCGTATTAGCCTTTATACATGTATTAGATTAATTAATTGTATTAGCCTTTGAGAAACATAAACATTTTACACAATCAAACTCATTACAAATTAGAAATTATCCTTAAATGAGTTAAAGTTAACAAAAAAATTGTTACTGTTACCCTTGAATCAATTGTCTTTCAATAAATTTAATGAAAAGTATGTCTTATACATAAGACTGATTGATGAGAGTAATGAAAATTGCTTAACAATATATAATCTATATATTGAGTTTGCCCCATTCGGTTTATCGGAGCTTAGCTTCAACTACATCCGGATCCGACCCGGGTTACACACCTTGGCTTATGGTGGGTAAGTCTCCCAATAAGAATTTAGATTCGGTGAAGTTCAAACTTGAACCTCCCTTAAAGCGACATCAAGTTGTTTACCACTTGAGCCAACTCTCGTTGGTAACAATATAATTTGTTGTCTTTTGGATAATTGTCAAACAACTGTCCTATAAATCCAATTCAAATAAAAAAAATAAAAAATAAAAAGTTTCTTGAGGAATACGAGTTTGGTGGGATGTAATTTACCATATATATGTAAGAGTTTTTACATATGTAGTATTAATTTTCTTGTGGTTATTTTTCATTCTCAAAAACTCACCATGTGTAAGACAAACAATTTAGACATTGTTTGATTTATCTATTTATTTCAGGATCTTATTTATTATTTCAGACCAAATCAAATAAAAAAGATCTTAAATTGAAAGATACAAGTTATATACTAGTCCCCCTTTTTTTTTCTTTCATTATATACAAGTTCCTTTAGTTCAGACAAAATAATATAAGCTCATTTAGTTTAAAGCCTTCAATATAATTTGAAACAAACCACTATATATACTAGGAATATACTAGGACATTCTAACAAACAATCAGATGAACCAAATTGATTCTAAATACTCCGTAAACGTTAAGCATAATTTGTAAGGATGAAGATTTGGTCTCTGATATGAGATGGGACTTGAACTAGGACTAGGGATATTCCTGCTCAACAGTGAATGAGAGTGGTTTTATGGCTTATAATGCATGGCAGAATTCTGGCTAATGCCAAAAGACTAAAATACCAAGTTACAGAAGATCTCCCGTTGCCAAATTTGTGATGAAACAGCACTACATCTGGTAAGTAGTTGCCCTGCAGCTCGCCGAGCTTGGTTACTAGTGGGGGGTATGCTGCACTGCTGCAGAGTGCATACATGACTGAGTGTAGGAGTGGGAACCTGCAGCAATGGTTGGAAAGGAATTTGGCCCACATGCTACACTGTAAGTGTTGGTGGACCATCTCAACCAAAAACTTAAGCTGATGGTTGAGGCCCAAAAATATGTTTTACTCTATCAGTAAGGACTTGGTGGTTGTGGAGTTGGCGTTATTGGCTTATTGCAAGGCGATTTGGTAGATTAGAGGAAATGTTTCACCCGCTGGCCTTTGGACTTTGGTTGATTTGAGCTAAATACTTATGGAGCAGTGAGGGGATCTCCGGGTTTGGCAGGAGAAAACAGCATCATTTGTGATCATATGGGTACATCAGACCATCATTTTCCACTGTGTTTGGCATTTGTACCTCTTATATGGCTGAATTCATAGCAGTCTCTAGGCTGATAGGAGCAGCAAATGAGAAAATCTTGCTGAAGGATATTTAACAGGGAGGCAACAGGCAAGTGCCGGAATTCAATTGCAAAAACAGATTGGGAGGTGACTTTAGTCCATTGCTATCATAAAGGAGATAGAGCAGTGGATTGGTAAGCAACTACGGGTTTTGTCTAATGTTTACCAAAGCTGAGCAAGATCATAGAAGATGACATTACAAGGGTGGCTTAGCCACACGTAGTTGTTACTTAATACGAAGCATCTTTTGTTTTGTTTGTTGGGCCTGTGCCCCCTCAGTAGCAGCCAAAAAAAGAGGGGTTTCCTGCATGAATCTTTAGAGGCAAAAATGTAATCAAGACAGTGAACGTAAACTCGCAAGAAATGAATCAGAAGTTCAATATAGAGGATAAGTAGATCCCAGATCACATATTCATATCAAGACGTGTGTAAAGCCAATGTATACAAAACTAGAGTACATTGTGCAAAACTAACACTCTCAAGTTATTTGACTAACTAGCTCATATACTGAGCAATTGATCAAAACTTCAGCAAAAATGCAACTATTTCAGTGCACCTGCATGATGACCTAAGTAAATTAAGTAGATAAGTATATATACATTATCTTTTGTCGAAACTTTAGAATGTGTTTTCAACAACACCGAAATCTGACTGGTAGGATTCACATTGCGCTAATAAATCAGAAGATTCAGAGTCTCTTGTTGCAGCAAAGTTCATGCCATTATGAACATATTCAGGCGATAATGCAGGAACATATTCTTGTTAATTTTCATTCACCTGGTTAAACATCATGTATGCTACAGCTCTGTCGATTACATTGGTTTCTGATTCAGGTATCTCCATTGTTCTTGATCTGGAAGCCGCCATTTGTAAGAAATGAACTGTCAGAAAAATACTCAGAAAAGACATGATATCTACTTATTTAAATATTTTACTACTTAATGGGCATTTGGTATTTTAAATTTAAGTTTGGTTAGCCAACAAGATGACCTGGTCTTACACTCTTACATGTCCAAGTGGATTGGAAAATCGACTTGTGGTCTCAACAAAGGACCAATACCACAACTCTATGCGTTCTGTTGGCCTTTTGTGTGCACATACATAGCAGTGAGGGACTAAAGGTTCATTTATAAGATAAATTATACTCGACTTTCTTCCAAGCAAATCCTTGCCAACTTAGGCATCGAAGGGAGTTTTCCTCAATCTCACCCCCAAGGATAGCTGTGTACATCTTGCAGGTCATTACATTTAAAAACGATAAAAACAGGTTTTTCAAAAACTGAAAACACTATTCAGCCTACCAATTTTCTCAAATGAGATATAACACATGAATAAAATATGATCCTACACAACCATTTCTTCCAATATTTTCTTCATATTTGTTATCATTTAGCAAAAAACTATAAATTAGAGCATAAGTGAAGCAAAACCTTCTTAGCAGTAACAATGACACCAAACTAACTTAAGACTCAATTCAGTACTCCTTTTGTTACTAAATAATAGGCCACATTTGATTTTAGGGTCACTTTTAATAAATTCAATTAACATCCTTCGATATTTAAACTTGCAGGATTGTAAGTACCTTGAGCACTCATCACTAGTTTCAGGCATTGAAGGTTCATCTTCCATAGCATTATTTGATGTCTGCTGCTCTGAGTGTTCAGCAAGTCGGTACATGGAATCTCGAAGGCAAATTCGAGTCTCATCACTCAACTAGAAGAAAAAGTAGTCCACGTATTAGCAGCCACAGAACATAAATAAATACATGAATTAAAAAACAGAACACTAATGCTGTGATGGTGTTGGTTTTGTATGAGTTAACCCACCTGGTTTAGGACATTCTCAAGCCCCATCAGCACCGATTCTTCAATTGACGACAAATCATTAGCCTCTAATTTCCTTGTCTTCATTTGTTCTTCATGGTTAGACGGAACCCGGTCCCTAGTCTCCGGTACCTCAAAAAATAAATATGAATTAATACCAGCAAAACACCAAACCGAAACAAATGGTTCATAACCTGTAATATGAACTGATTCAAACTTTCTGTTTGCCTTAACTATTTTTTTTATTATAACTTTTCCTCCTCATGCCAAATCAACAGATTCCTTATTAAAAATTGATTAAGCCAATCTAACAGTAACCAGGAAAGGCAACATGGTAGGTTATCAACTTATCATCATGTACATGAAAAACATCTTAAAGCATTAGTTTAGACAGCATCTCACCTCTACTGATGGACAGCTACTGCGGCCTGAGTTGTTTCGAGAACTAAGTTTAGATGCCTGTGAATATTCATTATATGAGCTTTGTGAACAAGAGAGGTTGGGATCAGTGAAGCACTTCAAATTTCCCTCTCCATCTGTATCACAAGACATACTCTGAAATTCCATCATTTTGTTCGTTGAACCGCTTTCAGATGGCATTCCAATGTAGAGAGATTGCAGTGGGAGGACATCATCTTCAAGCAAGGAGCTCCTATACAAATCAAAACATAAACAAAAGGGTGAGAAAATCAAGAGAATACAAAGCTAGTATGGTCAAAATCTAATGTAGATGAATAAAAATTGATTGCCTACTGCACTTGGACATCCCATACAAATTGAAACTTTCTTCCATAAAACAGCAAAGTTTTTCCAACTTCAATGGGATATCCAAATTTCCTTTCTTAGTTTTGAGTAGGTTAGATGAAGAACCCAAGTGGACCTAACCCCTCAAAGGTCGACTCAGTCTATACCTAGCCTTTGCAGGTCAAGCACTTGGGAGCTGGGGGGGAAGGGTAAGAGGAAACACCACCCTCAACTCTCCAAGAACCGTAGTTAGCAAGGCTCGAACCTGTCAATGCTGAAGGTTGAAATCCTGCCAACTACACCAAGCAAGCTTGGTCTCCATACTTAGCTCATAGGAAAATGTAAAGTATTGACAAATTTCTACTATTGCTACATGATTTCCTACATGCATTAAAGCAAGTATGTTAAACTCCAGAAGCCTGTACAAGAATATGTCATCCGCTGAATCAGTCTCTGCGAGGTCATTGAAGTAGTAATCAGAACGAGCACAAGCAGCAGAAGCTCTACGAAGAAAATGAGGATCTTCGGATGATCTAAAATTGCTCGAGTCATGAGACTGAACTCCATTAATCTCTTTGTTGCCAGTTCTACCAAACAACGTTTGTTGCTGAGGTTTTGCATTCGCAAAGTTACCTGAATCAAAGGTGTTTGGCCATCCAGAGTTCCCTCCTATTCCACGAGTTTCCCATTGTGACTGTTGATAAGTATATTAGGTGACTCGTACTTCGTAGCTTTGTCCGCCCGATCGGGCGGACATTGCCCGGTCTGACCGGGCGGAAGAAGAAGAGGTGCCTGGCAAATTCGTTGAAGAAGCTGCTCTCGCGCCCGACCGGGCGAGCCTTCGCCCGACCGGGCGAGCCTTCGCCCGATCGGGCAGACCTTGCCCGGTCTGACCGGGCGGTGGGGGTTGGATACGTTGAAGCATTCGTATGGAGTTTTCTTCTCGCGCCCGATCGGGCAGACCTTGCCCGGTCTGACCGGGCGGAGAAGGAAAAATACGGAACGCGGATTTTGCGGTTTTAGGTTATCTTATTTTATTATCTTTTTGCCCAAGTATCTTTTAATTAGGGATTAATATAAAACCTCCCTAAAATCAGTATTAGGGTGAAGAGAGACAGAGTGAGAGCCGTTCTTGAGAAATACAAGAATCATCTTTGTAATCTTTGCAGTTTATAGTGAAATCATTCGATCTCGGTGCCCGTGGACGTAGCTATCACATCGATAGTGAACCACGTAAATTCTTGGTGTTGTTCTTATTGTTTGCATTGAATTTCTTTATTGTTTTCTTGTTTGTTTTCGACCTTTGCTTCCGCTGTCGCACACCAACTATCAGGCGATGGAAGCCTGTCAAGGTACTCTTGATCTCTTTGAACAACGAGATCACCATCATTTGCATAATACCATTCTGTCATAGTTACCTGAAGAAAATTTAAAGCAACACAGAAATTGTTAAGTAAATATTTTCAAGTAGCAATATTTTAGCATCATAATAACTCTATAAATATCTTTGTTGTAATATGATTGGAATCCTCCATAGATCATATTTGACTTGGAGATCAAACTTGTTAGATTGTCAATCTCTTAAATTTGTGTTATGACTTTATAGATTTGTAGTGCGATGAAAAAACATACAGATGTTAGGAGAAAATACAACTACTATACACAAGGTATGATTCATTTAAGTACTAAAGTTGAGAAGATATTGAAGATATATTAGTTTTATACTCCCTCCGTTCTAAAGTACATGCAATATCAAAAAGTGCCCATGTAATTAAAAAGTGAAATAGAGAGAAACCTCTAGCCGAAAAATACAAATGTTGCAAATACTATCAAACTTCCATGAAAGAAAGTGTTGCAAGTAATTTAGAACAGGGAATGATTTATGTTAGTATCAAAGAACGTAATATCTCGATCTAGAATTAAAAGTAACACAATCACGGATATTATTTTGAGGTGCCCGAAAAAATTCCTTACTTTACCCAAGTACAATTAGATTGTTCTAGGTATTCCTAACATACTGCCCACTTATAAAGAGAGAAGAAAGTTATTAAATTGTTTAGAAAAAAGAGAGAAGCAGTGAGTCTGCAGTCTGCATCATTGCATATAGCCCAAGCTTCAAGCCATTTTTGGTAAAATACAATTAGAATATCATGTGCCGCTTTCTTTCAGCCCTCATACCTTATCTTCACCGTCACCGCCACCGCCACCGATTCAACTGTCTAGGATTTCCTACTGCACACATTTTTTTCCTCCTCCCTAATTCATTCAAGCTTTTACTCTAAGCTATATTAAAAGTGAAGATGGATTTGGTCCCCTCTCCCCCTTCTATTATAAAAACATAACACGTGAAATGTCGGGCAAAACTGAGGTGTTCTAATACTCCATCCGTCTCATTTTATTTGCCCCGTCAAACTTAAAAGTTTTGAATTCGGAAATAGGGGTTGAACAACTCATAGTAAGTAAATCAGAGGAGTGCTTTATTTTTTTTTTCAGATCCAGCTCTGAATTAGCAGGAAGTTATTTTTTTTAACCAATCATAATCTGAGTTTAACATTGAGAGTATATTGTAAAAAATCAAAAAAAAAAAAAAAAAAAAAAAAAAAAAAAAAAAGAAGGTTTTAAGCAGATTACTGAGCTGATAAAATTGAGCTGACTTCTCATTGACTCATTGGAGAAATTTATGATACAGAAACAATAATTACTAGTTCTTGAAATCGAAGACAGTCAGATAAATGCTTTAAAAATATATTTAAATGAGAAAAAACATTATCATATCGAATTTTGTTAGATTTGTTTCAACGCGTATTTTATTAATGGTCTGGGTGTATGGCTGATTGACTGTATGTATGTATGTTTATATTGCTATTTGAAAATCATTCAAAACAGAGGAACAAATCAATTTTTTTTCAACAGATTCAGAAATTAAAAACCCAGAAAATTAAATTTATCATGTTCATTCAAATTTGCCATTTGTAGAAATTAGACTTAACACTTGTCATTAAGTTAAGCTAAATACTGAAATTTGAGGTGAACAAGAAAATTGAATTAAACTTGGTGATTTGAACTTGACTGTGATTAGATTATGTTAAATTCATTGAATTAACCTTCAAAATCCAGATTCATCACAGAAATCAATTGATGGGTTAATATAATCTTTCTTCACTCTTCTCTAAACTAGAACATCAGCTGAAATAATTTCTTAAACCCATTTAACATATAATCTAACCAGAAAATTTTTAGAACATCAAATCATCCTATCAAAATCATTTTTTAACTGACAATTCACAACAATTAAAATTGAACACTCAATCCCAACAGAGGGCGGGGTCGACTACATGAACCAAATATTTATCTCCTAAATCATTTTAACAAACAATTAGCAACAAATGACATTTAATTAAAATCAAATTAATGAAGAACATCAATCCCAAATGAACAGAGATTGACTACATGAACCAAAATTAATCGAATTATTTTTAACTCATTCCATCCAAATCATCTTTACAAACAATCAACAACAAATAAACAATAAAACCAAATCAACAAACAAACAAAAAAAAAAGTGAAAGAAATCTTACCTTTTAAAAGAGTAATCAAAGAAAATCACCCAAATGAAGAAGATTCAAGTAGAGATTGAAGAACCAACAACTTAAATTTATCAATAAAATATGAAAAACCCAAGTTAGAATTTTTGAGATAAAATATAAAACCCTTTGAAATTTGTATAAGTAAGCAAAAAAAAACTAGAGAAAACGAGGGAAGATATAAGAAGGAAGAAGAAAAAGGGCAGAAAGAAGGCAAGTTGTATTTGTTGGTCAGAAAAAATTTGTGGGTGAGAGAAGCCAATAAAATGACAGGAAAAATACAATAAACAAACCAAATCATATTTGTGGTTGAGAAAGCTTCTCATCAAATATTGAAAATCTATTGGTACACGTGTCATAAATGGGTCCTACATAATCAAATTTGTGGTTCACCTTGGTTTGTGGGACCCAATCAACAAGTACTAGGTTGTTATTTGTATCTCTCCTTAATACAGTCATAAGGATTAAGGAATATGCTTGCTTTTAGTTTAATCCCAAAATGGTTAGTGTGTGTGAAAGAGGATTGGAAAGACTTAAAAAAAAGTCAAAGATAAAAAAATGTGGGTTGAATTTATAATCAAAGTTTGATTTGTTTGAGGTATATGAAATTTAAAAATAGTTTGAAAGTATTCAAAGGGTTAAAAAGTAAATCAAATTCTTTATCAATATACGTTTATTAAGTAGCTCGTTGTAAGTTTTTAAATCGAAATATTGCAATTATGAAAATAAATATGAAGGGACTGTCAAATAATGTACTTCTCTTATCGTTTTCTAGTATTTGGTCAAATCTTTGAGAAAATTTAATGTAAATGTAAAAAGCTCTTGGTCTCATACATATCGTAGTGAATTAATGACTCCTTAATCCATATACTACCTAATCGTAATTCGTAAGTATGATTGCACTCTTGCATTAGCTGCATATGATGGTTGATTGTAGACATCACATATAGATCACTTTTCTTAAGCTTAGATATTTAGTACACAAATTAATAGTTATAGTCCTTTTGTTTTAAGGAGACATGCCCTTTGATTAAAAAATTGATCTTATAATTAATTAAATAAGCTATAAGCAAAAATAATGGTACTTGACTTGAAAGTCAAAAGAGGAGCTCAAACTCAAAGGCAAGCATGGCCCAATTACTTAATTTAAATTAAGAAATAAATAATCTAAAATTTAAAAATAAAATTAATTTAAAAAAAAAAGGCTCCTACAAACAGGCAACAGCTGGGACAACCAAATCAAATTTGTGGTGGACGTTGTGTGGATAGGGACCCACTAAGCGAGTACTTGAGGTTGATAATTGATGCTCTCATACAGTCATTCTTTTTTTTTTGAAAAACTCTCATACAGTCATTCTAGATATGCTTTGTTTTCTTTTTCTTTTTTTAAATTTCAAGCAATGCTATTCAAAAAAAAGTAGATGCTGAACTTTTAAATAATAGACTATTGTCTAAGGATATTAGAGGATATTACGAGTACAAGTGTGACATGTACAAATAAAGTTCATTTTTATAATTAGATGACACGTGGATGTATATATATTTTAAATCCTTATATAAAAAAATGTAAGACTCGTGGGTAGGGTCATTCATCGGTCTAAACCGGATTAGACCACATCGAATCGAAGACCGAAAAGTAGAATTTTAAGAAGCGAAAATCGGACCGATTAAGCTAAGACCAAACTCGAACCGGACCGAAAGAATCGGTCCAAAACCTGGACCGGACCGTTTTGGACCGATTTAAGAATTTTTTAATAATTTTATGGAAAACTCGAAAAAAGTAAAGGAAATCCACACTTTAACGTTTTTTTGGTATATTTAGTACAAAAAAGCTTATAAATTTAAAGTTTTCTAACCTTATAAAAGATAATCTTAACAATTATTTAAGGACTCACACGTATTTTTAATAAAAAAAATCGGTCCCGTCCAAGACCGAATTTTATAGGGTTTTGGACCGGATCGGAAAAATAAGTTTCCAGAACCGAAGACCGGACCGATTAATTCGGTCCGGTCCATTTTTTGGTCCGAACCGATTTATGAACACCCCTACCCGTGGGTGATTTCAGAGCATAATTAACCAAATTTATTCAGCTTGTAGTCATTAAAGATAGTGTAATTTTTGTAAAACACCAATGGTATTATATAATGTATTTTAAACACACAATAAATAAATAAATAAACTTTGGATTAAATAGTTGAAAAAAAAAACTTTTTTTAAAGGTGTTACACCACCATTTTGACAAGAAGAAATTCATAATCTACATCTTGTATCTTACCTTAAAAAAAATTTAAAAAATTTAATGTCTACTTATTAGTTTATTATTATGGGAATTTACAGAAGTTTAAGTGTAAATATATTACTCGCAATTCACTTGGTTTGAGTTGGCCTGGGTTACTCATAATGACTAACAAAGGTTGTTACTCAAATGGTAATGTGGTAAATATTTGCCTTGAAAAACGCGATTAATAATATTCTAATGCTAACGGTTTGTTGACGGAGTTTAGCACTGGGTTTACTAGTCGTCCAGGAGAGAAAAAGCAAAAGTTCACCGAGAAGCCCAACTAAGCAACCACGATCTCTGATTAATCGAAAGAAAGAGGAGAACCACGACCGGCAAAGCAACGATCTACGATTCTGCGTGAAAGGTTCACCAAGAAGCCCAACAAAGCAACGGAGTCGCCATCATGGTCAGGCGAAAACAACATCGAAGACGAATCTTTAGCTAGAAGGGTAACCACGAGCGACGGTGTACGAATTAGCAGGTGAATGGTAACAACAAGCCTAAGTCACCAGATCGCCATCATTATCTTCTTCCCCCACAACCATTTTCGGCGGATTTTCCGCTAAATTATACGAAAGCACTAAGAACAATTGGAGAATAGAATGAAAATGTTAACCCCAAATCGTAGGGGTGTTGTCTTCTTCCACTAAATTTCCCCATTGATGAACCTTGGTTGTGAGCTCTATTGAAAATCGCATCTTCTAAACACCGCAAAGCCTCTGTTTACTAACCCCACCCAAAATTAACATGTAAATAAAAAAATTTCTCTATTTTGCCCTTACTAATCCCACCTGACGAAATTACCAGCATGCCCTTTGAGTAACAATTCATGTTACTCAAATTGAGTAACTTGAATTTCCTCCTTGGTTTTCTATCACTTTGGAAGCAAAAACTTTGAAAAAAAAAAGTGTTTTTGTTACAAGTTGCACTTGATAATCTGGAATCTAGTAAACTTTAACTAATTCGGACTCAAGCCGAGTCAATCCCTAATTAAGGGAAAACTCTCCTAATAGTGTTGTATTCCCAAGTCTCAAACCCAAAATTTTGGTTAAGCTACAACAACTTCCTTGCCATCTAATCCAAGCACTAGTAGATTATTGTCCTATTTGCCCAACTTTATACTTACATAAATTTACCTTATTTGTGCAGCTTTATTCGTTTTTCATTTATTTCTTTGTAAAAACTAGATATTGCCAAAAAAAAAAAAACATTTTTAGTACAACACATACATTTAGGGCTGTACAAAGTGCGGTTTAGATCGCACCAAACCGCAAACCAAAACGCAATTTTACGGTTTGGTGCGATTTGCGGTTTGAAAATTGCGGTGTGGTTTTTTAAAATGATCAAACCGCGGTTTGCGGTTTGGTGCGGTTTCCAATTGCACCGCAAGTGCGGTTTGCGATTTTTATACTATATTTTCATTAAAATTATATAAAAGAACTAAAATATATGAGCTAATTTTTTACTATTAGTTAATTAAAGGTTAATAAAAAGAGTTATAAAATAAAAGTTTTGTTTTAAAAAGAATAATTACAATTTTAATAAAATACGATTAAACCGCAAACCGCACCGCACCAAACCGCATTTGGTGCAGTTTTTTTAAAAGTGCGGTTTGGTGCGGTTTGAAAAAATTACAAACCACACTTTTGCGGTTTGGTGGGTTTATGATCCAAACCGCACCAAACCGCACCGCGAACACCCCTACATACATTACTCCCTTAGACCTCAAGTATTGCCTCGATTTCTTTTTAGTTAATAGACTCTACCTATTTAGCAAGTATAATGTTGATAATTTCTCTAATTGTAAAGTGTTACATCCTGTAGTAAAGATCTAAATTACCTATCAACTCAATACAACTCTTAAAAAGACGAAAGTAGAGATAAGGAACAAACACTATGGATCGAGAAACTATTCATAGTGTATTAAAGTGTACACTTCCTTTTTTTTTTTTTTTTTTTTTTGAGGGGAAAGTGTACACTTCCTATGAATATTAAAAAGAGGGAAGTTAAGGCAGCTGATTAGAATAATAAGAACCATGACGGCACCTCTTCGAATAAACGTAGAAAGTGAGCAATGTCTTAAGAACACACGTCGTAGTGTCGCACATCAACACTGCAACACGCAGAATAAAATGAAACAGCAGCATAGTCAGTACTTTGTAGACACGAGTGTGTTAGCAATTGGCGCTTAGACAGTGGCTTCAGGAAACGTGGCAATCTGAATCTGAACCATCTGCCTTGGGAGATTAAAATAAGTGCTGCAGAAAAGTACTGAATGAATGAATGATAGCAGTTGCAGCATCAGACCCTGATATCATTCAGTACTTTTTCTGCAGCGCCACCTCCTGCTCTGCCTCGAGGGGCAGGGGAATGTGTCAGGACACGGATAACGAGCACTTTCTAAAAAAAAACTCATTATTAAGGCCACCGCATGTCTGGATGAAGTAAAAGAGGTCTTATAATAGAATCTGGACATATAGAGCAACATTTGTTGAGAGAGCTTTATCCTACTCAAGACCCGGTTCAGGCCGGATCTGAATTAGTTGACAAAAAGGTAAATGTAATTAAAAGTAAGGCGTTTTAATCATACAGAATATGAGATGATACAGTAAAAATTTGGAGGACAGAAGTATATCATATAATCAAACATAGTAAGAACAAAGTCTACTTATGATGGTAATTTTCTGCAAAGTCTACCCAGCTAAACAAGGATTAAACAACTATTACGGCTTTTACATGGGGTAGGAGACTAAATTTTGTAAATCTATCAACATCCAGGCCGGTCAAAGGCATAGCGCTTCAGCTCCTCACCCATTTATGATTTCTGCAAATTACAGGAGTATTTAGTTTTTCAGAGCGAAGGGTGATAGGTAAATTTAAGCACAGCTCTGCATACTTGTATGTAATGTTAATTCAACTTGCCTGCATGGGGAGATACAGCTTGAACTCTGGAGGAAGTTCTTCTTCTGAATAAAGGCGGTCCGAGAAATAAATCCGCCTCAGGCGACAGTTTGCATGGACTTGAACCCGCAGTGTCTCTACATAGTTGGTTCCATATGCTCGTTTGGTAAAATCAGCAAGATTTAACTGGATTTGATTCCATCCTTCATCCAACTTCAGAGGCATGGTGCATATGTAAGGCTTCACTCGAGTCAGTGACTGCATTATTACAAAAAAACAGTCAATGATTAGTACTACCTAGAGATCAAGGACAAAGGAAGTGAGACGTCAGTCGGAAGAAAACACAATAAATGTATTGCAAAAGCCAACAACGTGATCAGAGGTACGGAACAAGTTATAGCAACGCTGTCTTCAGGTCACTAAAAAATTAATTTCAAATATTGAAAAGATGCAGTGGACAATTTTCTCTGAACTGCCGGCAAATAAAGTTTGATACACTCCCTTTAATAGACTCAATTTCTAATTTAGGTGTTGTGCTCACTTTTAGCTTATTTTTATTTGGCAGCTCCATATACCATCTTGTCCAATTACCCCATAATATTACTCCTCCACACTCTCTTACATTTATTCACCCCGCCCGCCCGCCCACCCTTTTATTCCATCTCTCTTACCTTATTAACCGATTCTTACACCCACTCACATTTTCTAAACTTCTCTAAAACCAAGAGTATATGGTAACTGAAGCAAACTTTCAGAAACAGAGGAAGTAACAAAGTAAATAATTGCAAAAATATTGAATGCTCACAGTGTGCTCTATCAACGTCGTCAACCTTATCCTCACGCCCCTAAAAAGATTCCCAATGAGGTAATAATAGAGGGCTGGAATGCTGGAAGCCTTACTCCTAATTTAACAAAAAGGGTGGACCAACCAAGCACAGAGAACAATTCTATTTTTATTTTTTTATTTTATTACAGTACACCGTTTTTTTTTTTTCCAGGAAATAATTTGTCATACCAATAAAACTGTCATGTCTTGTTTTCAAAAGGCACACTTCTTTTAAATAACTTTTAGCCTTGACATGGTAAAGTGGGAAGATTTTTTACATTCTTACATAGAGATACATTGAAATCATTTGGTCTGGAGTTGCATGCATATCAGAAAATCAAATTGGCATCCTATTAGTATCATAAATTCATAATGAATCCATGTCTCTGATGGCTTCACAACAGGAAAAAGTTGCATCTTCCCCACATACAAATTGAAGTGTCAAACTATATCACTCATTAAGTAGAATCCAACAAGGAGCTATTATTTCCAGTAAGATGAACAATCATAAGAAAAACATAATTTGAACATAGTCGACAAATGAATACAAGACAATAAAATAATTTGATAGACTTACAGACTTGATAATTTGAAGCACGAAACCGACGCCTCACGTTCTTATCATCAAGGATTTGAATCTCGAAGGTGAAGTATTTCTTTAAATTCTTCACAATGATAACTAAGAATGGCAATTTTATACCAAGTGTTGCAGCTGGATCTACAGGACATGTAATATATGTCGACTGTATGTTTGATCCCACGATCTCAAGGACATTTGACTGAATATCATCATCCTTCGGACGCTTGATATGGCCATTAGAAACTGCAATTAGTCACATTCAAAACCTGTGAGAAACTTTCTTCAGCCACCTTCAATGGTAGAAGGGTGTCATTATAGAGCAATAGGGCATCACTATCTCTATTGTGTAAAGTTGTTCAAATCTGTGCTTAGATTAACTACTCCTCCCATCCCAATTTACTTCCCTCATAGTCATATGCAGGGATTTTATGCATATACAAAGATAAAGAGAAATAATAGGTGTGTATGGGACCCAAGAAATGGGGGAAGTAAATTGGGTTACCCCAAATAAGAAAATGTGACTAGTAATTTGGGGGGGAGAGAATACATGTTCACTTGTTACTGGGAAGGAATGAAGTGATAAAAAACGAATCTTTACTCCCTCCATCCTCAATTTAATCATCACACGGACAGGGTTTATGTGGTAACTGATAAGTTATAAAAGGCTGGCAGAAGAATTTTTTGATAAAATGTGAAAGGGTGTGGGACCCTAAATTGTGGTAGCGGAAAGAGAGAGGTAATAAAATATTAGTAGTTCATGCCATAAAAGAAAATATGACAATTAAATTGGAACAAATGTAAAAGGATAGTGTAAATATTAACAGAAGTACTATAAAAGCAGAAAAACTTTCAGAAACAACAAAATGCAATGCAGCATAGATATAAGATTGAGTACCATGTAGCTGCAAACAATGGACAGCCTTATTGATTTTACTCCAGATGAATTTTTCAATAATATACTCCATTTAAAAGTTTTCATCCTTTTTTTGAGACAGATAGCTCACCCATTCATGGTCTATAAAATTACATTGAAAATTCATGAAGCACATAAGAGCAGAAAGTAAACAATATAGAACGCTGATGCTTAATCGGATTTCAAGCAAAGGCCCAATCAAAGCAATAGAAACAGGGAACATAAAGCAGATTCCATTAACCAGAAAGCATGAATATACATATATTATTTCAGACACATAATACCTACATTTTTTCCCATTTATTTTAAAGAACCATGATACACCTACATAGTGAAACAAAACTAAACAAACCATGTCATTAATGTTGAGGCTCGTAGCATATAAGCTATAAGACTTGGGTCATCAGAAACATTATTTTGGATAAGGAGTATAATTTTCACAGGAAACATTGAACATACAAAGAGGACAAAATAAGTATTTAACCTCTGACATGATTCAATACAGTAATTAACATCATCTAGGGACAGAATTATAAACCGCCGACGAAAATCTGAGATTGCAGCGAGGAAAGGAAGATAAATTAATCTATCCTGTAATAACTCAAGCCTAGGACAGCTAAGTGTATGCCCTTGATGTATTTATGTATGTTATGCATAGTGTATGAGCCTATGAGTCCTTAATAAGGTGCCAAGGTATAACATTTGCTCTATAAGCTCCTGATAACCATGCGTCATATAGCACACAAGAAAGAGTCTTGATTAATAGGGAAAAAGATGGTACCCTCATCTCAGCCCCTCTACCAAACATCTTCTGACACTTCACACCATCAAATAACAACATAAGGATGAACAGTAAAGAGGGGAAGATTAGTGAATTGTTTGCCTAACACAGCTAGTTGCGCCCAATAAAGAGCTCAAAGACAACCAATAAAACTGCATAAGAAGCAGAGCTCCAACATAGATAATGGCCTTTCGAGTAGCCACACTTGCCAGTCCCATAATATATACACTAATGAATAAGGCTAAGTAAGATAATCTATGTACATTGGCAAAAACTAAAGGAGCTATAATCACCATCAATGAAGATGAAACAACAATCTGAAGCAACTTTTTAGCTTTTTACCTTTGGTTATATAATTTTAATACACAGTAAAAATATCGTTTCGATACAAACACAATCCTGTTTTCCATGGTATATCAAGAAGACAAGAATACCAACACCTTTGACATAAAAAGCCAGATACCACATTACAACATCGGTAAAACCTAATCGAGATTCAAGATTCGAGATTCTCAAATTGGGCAATTAGGTAACAGCAAAGTAGGCATCAATGCATCATCATACAAAAAAACTAAAGCTACATATTGGTTTCACTTAATAGTTATCATTTCCCAACAATTAAAAATAACACAAACATACTGCTTATAGCATAATCAAGAACAATATAAACATACCAAATCTCCCTCTTATACTTCTAAACTAAATCTCAATACTTCAAAAAACAAAAAATTAAAAAAATAATTACCTTCTTTATCCCATATTTGCAAAGGCTTGCTCCTGAACAATATACAAATTAAATAATGTATAAGAAAACCCAAAAATATACTTGTATATACTTATACACAAATAAAAGCAAAAAAATAATAAAATTCAATTGAAAATAATGAAAATATAGCATACCCAAGGCTGTATAAAATGGATAGAAATCCCGATTGGAAAGTATTCTTAAACATTGCTGAGTTTCACCAAATTGAAGCTGAAATTACGACAAAAATACAATTCAAGACAATATTAAAATTAAATTCATATGAAAAAGGAAATAGTTTTTAGCTAATTAAATTAAAATTACTGGAACGATAATCAAACGATTGTGAGAAGTATGAAACCCTAATTTGATCGTTGTACCTTATCGTAGCGGTTGGAGAACAGATGAGAGAGAATAAGCAACCGGAGTGGGAAAACTCTCAAAATGACGAGGGATTCTGGGTTTATTTGGGGAGTTGTTAGAAACCAGTACTCCCTACATGAATATGTACTTTTTTTTTATTTTTTTTTAGGGAAAACATTAGGAGGATTATATTAAATCACAAGGTCCGCTAAGGTTATAATGCATTGCGGAAAGTTGCTCATACAAACTAATTCAGCACAATTACGAAAATCCCACCTAGCTACGAGATGGGCCACCGTAGTACCTGCTCTATGTACATGAGACAAGCTAAACACATGAAAAGATTTACTAAGCCGAACAATATCATCATAAATCAAGCAAAGTGGGGAGCATCCATCCACGGGTTGTCGCACCTTGTTGACCACATTCACCGCATCACTTCGAGCCATACCTGTCAATACCCAAACGTAAAGCCAATTGGCAGCCATAACGAACCGCTGCTGTTTCAGGTACTTCAATGTTCAGGTTCATAACAGTCCTCTTGACAGCAACCCACAGCATAGTGCCATTCCAGTCCCTCGTCACCACCCCCAAACCCCCAGAAGTTCCATCACCTATGTGTGCATCGGCATTTATTTTTACAACACCCTGAGGAGGCCGAACCCACTTGCTAACAGCAGCAGGACAGCCTAAAGGTTTAAAGACTTTGGATGTATGCAACTTGTAATCATGCACCATTCTAATAAATCCAACAGAATCAAAATTAACATCAAGTGAGGCATTATCAAGTACACGTTTGTTTTTGCAAAACCAAATGGCCCACGCAATAGTCAATACATTCATGAGCTTCCCTTTGTCGACCTTTTCAGCCATCCAAAGTAACCATTATGTGAAAGGAACTTGACGAGGGGATTCTGCAATAATTGTGGCAAGGTCATTAACCACCCATACCTGCTGACTGTTGTATTTCTGCACATTCGAAAAAGAGCATGAGCATTCATTCCACCTCTAACCCACACCCACCACAAATCGCATCAGAGGCAATGTGTCTTCTGTGGAGTTCATGTTTTACAGCCAAGCAGACCAAGTAAAGTGGCACAACTTTGGAGGACCATCAATACCCCACATAAGATGCCAAACAATATCATTTGAGCTTCATGTATCATTCCTCATCTGGGCAGCCCCTAATTTTCCTAGCCAGTAGGCTGTTCTCGCAGAAAAAGCACCATGTTTTGCAGGCCACCAGAACTTAGAATCATTTGGCAGATTCAGAGCTAAAGGGATTTGCATAATGTGGTTGCATACCTCTTCTGGGAAAAATTGTTGCAGCACCTCCATCTTCCATTCACCACATTGTTGATCAATTAAATCAACAACTCGTAGCTCTGGGTCGAAATTGGTGTCATGAGTAGGAATCACATTTCCAGGGATCCAAGAGTCAAGCCACACCATAATATCCCTTCCATTCCCTAACCTCCAACTAAGACCATCCAAAAGCAGAGCCTTGTTGCCCCATAAGCTCCTCCATGAGTATGATGGGTCATGACCACAGTAAGCCTCCAAAATTGAGCTATTTTTGAAGTATGGGGCCTTGAGTATTGCATGGAGTAACGGATTTGGGTTGTTGTAGAGTCTCCACATTTGTTTAGCTAGGAGGGCTTGATTAAACATTTAGAGATCTCTAAATCTCAAACCCCCCATCGATTTTGGTTTTACACAAAGAGTCCCAACTGTGCCAATGCATTTTCTTCGTAATCTCTGTAATCCCCCATAGTATGAATTATTTTGATGTAAAAGTAATAAGATTAATTATTAAGTTTTAATTTAAATCATAAATCTTTTTAAGTTAGTAGTCCAGTGCTTAAATTCTACTCAAGCCCAAACAAAAATACAAAACCCTCACCTCTCTTCCTCTCTTTCACGTGAAATTGAAAAAAAAAAACAAAAAACAAAACCAAACCCACAACTTCTTCTCCTCCCTCAATTCTCACGGGAAAAAAAAAAGAGAGAAAGAAGCCTAGCCACCGCACCACCACTCGGACCACCGCCGCGCCACCCTGCTGCACCGGCGTCTCCAGCCACCAGTTCGCCCCCCTTCTCTATCTTTCTTCCTCTTGTGTTTCTCTTATTTTATTTTTTTATTTTGATGAAAAGCTTCAATTTTTATTTGATTTCAATTCTAAATTATTGTTATTAGGCTTTGATAGTATGTTTAATTTATAAAAAATCGCACATCTTTCTTCCACTTCTTTTTATCCATCGCCTTCGGCCCTAAGACGGATCAAAGAAGAGTGGGGAACCTCTCGCTGGTTTTTGGAATTTGACATCAGGAAGTGGATCATGCATGTACGTGGAGGAAGAAGGCTATGGGGTTAGCCCAACATGAATAAGGGCTCTACTTAGTGGAAAAGCTACTCCGACCCTCTATGTTTGTTAGTTTACCTGCCCTGGCCTGGGAGACAGACTTTAAGCGCATCTGAACTACCCATAGTTACAGGGTTGCACTCAATAGTAAATCAATTCGCGCATGCGCTATAACGATAGGACCTTAAGGAACGACGCGTGCGGGTAGTCAGCCCACCGCGCCGCCAAAGATTCCGAAGCTCATATGGCAAGAAGGGGCCTTAGAGATTCCAGACATCTTAAAAGATTACAAATTTATGAGTTTTAGCATGTTTAAATTATTATATAAAATTTCAGATTATATATGTTGTATAATTTAGGGTTTAAACATTGATTTTTTTTTATTTATTTATTATTTATTTTTTTATGTTTTAGGGTTTGAAAACGTGCTAATCAAGTTATCTTATTATACTATGTTTAAACTTTGTTAAAGTATAATTATTTTGATCATATATAAATTTTCAGATTATTAAAGTTTCGATTTTTATGAGCAAGTTATGTTAATTTCATGTTTTTATGCTTCTAAGCCTACAAAATAATTATTGTGGGTATTTTATGATTAAAAAAGCTTTGAACTTTAAATTCTAACCTTAAAAATAATTTTCAGATTTCATACTTTTTATTTTGAAGCCTCTAATTGCATTGAATTGATATATTTTTGGGTTTTTAACACACTAACTTGCTATATAATGATTATTTCAAGTAATTATGCTTATGCGGTTATTTTATATACTTAAACCAAATTTTCAGATTGATTTACTTACTTTAAAGTTGCTGTAATTTGATATTAAACACTATATTTTCATAATTGTAACATATAAACTTATAGTTGGGATGTTATATTATTAACTTTGACTATTGGGGACAATTTAAAGGCTTTATTTTGATGATTTAAGAGGTTTTAAAGTAGTTTATTAGTATTGCTGTAAATTTATTTGCTTGGGTATTGATTTATTTCTAATTCTTTGGTTTAGGAGAGGACTTTGTAGAAGGCGACTTCTAGTTTTAAAGTGACGAACCGGATTGTTTACATAAGGTACGTACAAGTTACGAAACCTTGCTTGTAGGTGCATGTTTAAGGACGGATCGAGAACTTAGTATCATGTATAGGATTGACTAGGTTAAATTGTTTTGTTATACATTGTGAATTTCAAATGATGTGCACTAGTTTATAATGCAAGTATTATTTGTGCTCTAATTATGCAAGGTGCGCTTAGAGGCAAAGGTATGTGATTGGTGTAAAGATTAAATTATTACTCATTCATGATTATGCAAACATGATGAGTAAAGGAGGAATTCAAGTCTTATAAGACGAGGTTATGGTTTTGGGGTGCCTTTATGCACTCAAGGTGTTTATACACCGAGGTAGTAAAAGAAGAAATAATAAATGTTGTTTGTCACTAATAAATCAAGAATTTAAATTGGGAAATTGCTTTGTTTGATTGAATTGTGTTTGGAATGGTTGTATTGTAATGTATATGAGTCATCACCAAGTCTAAACCTGTAAATCACGTAAAGTATATGTACAAGATGGATGAGCAATAAAACTCTGAATTGGTGCACATCTGGAGTAATGACAATCAGGGGTTGGGGTACATGGGGTATTAGCCGTGTACTTTTATCGAGACCGTCTGATCTACGAGTCTCCCATTTCAAATATTATTTTTGTAAAACTAGGAGTTAGGTGAGATCTGATCATACTAATAACTACGGTCACGGAGTCGCGCCCGTGGTCGTTGGATGTTTATTGATGTTTCCAAAAGGAGGCATGAGGTTTTTCTTTTATTGATGTTCCAAATGGAACATGGGTTGGACAACCTTGTCTATTGCTAAATCCAATGAAATAAATAAATGAGTTAGTTAATATCAACTAGTGAGGTCTTAATAAATTTGATAATTGAGTCATGTGTTGAGTCTGTATTTAATGATGCTTATGCTTGATTATTAGTAGCATGTTCGGTATTTTCTTAATTTATTTCGCAGCTTGTATGTACTCTGCTTTGCCGATTGCGTGCTTTTGTGTACGTGTGTCTTTCTTTGGTCATGGCCTTCGCCTTTCAATGACCCTGTGACGATTCAATTTTTACACTTGTAATATTGGGGAGCAGATTAACCACATGTTCTTACACATGCAACATCTATTTCTAGATGGTGGGATCTTGAGTGGAGAGTTGGTTACTTTCTTATTTTATTTACTATTTACATTTTAAAGTTATTTAAACTCAACTTTGCTTTTATACTATTTATATTGGTTTCAGTTTTGAATAAGGGCCTTAAGAGTTCCAAGTTGTAAGATTTAATTTGGTTTTGGTTATTGGTTTTGAAACTTATATATATTTATTTTAGTTTTTCCGCTGCTATTTTCTGAAAAAGCCTTAACGTTTGAACACGTGGCGGTAGCACTCCAGTAATTCTCTTGGAATTGTTCATGTTATTCACAGGTTTTTAAGAGAGAATTATTGGGGTGTTACAGTGGCCCTGTTTGGTAGTAAGCTTATTGGGGATATATTAGCTTATTTGACTAACTTTAGCTGATTGACTAGTCAAACAAGCTAATACAAGTGTTTGGTAGTAAGCTTATTGAAAGAGCTTATTCCACTAAATAAGCTCTTTTTGAAAAAGCTCATTTTAGGAGCTTTTTCAATTAGCTTATTTATTAATTATTGTGAAATGACATTTATAACCTCATTTAATTTAAAATCCTATCTAAACTACCTACCCCACAATTATCTTATTGGTCATTTCACATACTCAATCACCTTTAAGCTATCAGCTATTTACCAAACACTTTTATATAATCAGTTAATACAATAAGTTAGTCAAATCAGTTAATAAAATCAGCTAGTCAAAATCAGCTTCAGCTTTCAGCTTTCAGCTTTCTCCCAAGCAGGGCCAGTCTCTGTAGACCCCCACCAAAATCGAGCAAGTAATGCATGAATCTCATCAATCAATGTCTCCGGAATTCTGAAAATACTCATCATATAAGTTGGTATCGCCTGGGCTACCGCCTTAATCAAAATTTCCTTTTCGGGTCTAGATAGGAGCTTCTCTTTCCACCCTTGGATTTTCCACCAAATTCTCTCACATGAATATGTACTTCGTAGTGTTACACTTTTTTTTTTAATTTTTTTTTTTTTACAAAAAGCTACCTTTAAATATTATATTTCTCCTCTCAATATTATATCTCTATTCTCTCATTGATCCCACCCAAACCCACTACTACTTTATTTATTTTATATTTATACTTCCTCTCACATAGTCACATTCACTAATTTTCAATCAACTATTAACCCCAACAACATTAATCAAAGTGGTGCAGATAAATAGTGTCAAAGTTGAAATGGGACTTGGGTTAATAGTCAATTTATGGACTCAGGGGTTATTTGACTAATAATTTAAATTAATTAATTTGGGTTAATAATATTAAATTAACCTAATTTATTTTATTAAATCAATTTGATAGGTTCATTTAGAGGATTTAAATTGAATATAAGGGTTAATAATAATAAATGGTTCGCGATTACTAACTCAAAAACCCAATACACATTATTAAACCCCAACCCTAGGAGTCCTCTCTATTTCATTTGGGAGGAAGAGGAAGCAAGGAGACTACATCAGAAAATAAAGAAAACCTATCATAATACTAAACATCTCCAAAGAAAACCTCTCAAAACCTAGAAGAAAAACAACAATCATCAAGCACACCATAAAGTTCATGCCTCTATAGAGATCAAGTCTTGTTGGTCCCCAATCAAAAATTCAAGTCAAATGTCTACATCAACAATCTTTGATCGAGATCAAGCCTCATCCTCATCAAGCGTCCCTCAATTAGAAACTCAAGTCAAAGTTCTACATCACGATCGAAAGAATTAAGTCAACTTGTGGATACAAATCAAAGTTTAAGTGGAAATCGAATCAGAGGAGCAAATTAGAGATTACACCCATGAATTATCAAATAAATAAAATAAACATTGTTGTTTCATTTGTTTTGAATTTATATTTGCAAATTTAATTAAAGTTTGTCTTTACAAAGAAAGTCTTAGTTTGAGACCTTTGAGTCAAATAAAAATTAAAAGTGTTCGGCTTGTTTTGAGCGGAATATCAACACCAAATTTTCATATATAATACAACTAAAAGTATGCACCTAAAAGAAAAGACCATACTTCTGTAGGGAATATTTTCAAGCCTTTAAAATCCCACTAGCTTGAACCCCACTGTGATCATACACTAAAGTACGTTGGCGTCCAAAAGGGAAGAAGATAGAGCAAAAGAGTCGCCAACAAGTTTTTTAGGAACTTGTAAACCATTCACAGGGTGAAGGTTACACCCCTTAACGATCCAAGAGATCGTCAACTCCATAAGGTCTAGAACCAAATAAGGGTTCGGGGATGAAGGTACAAATCCAACCTAAAAGAGATTGAACCTGCCCTAATAATAGGCCTCTACTTTATTCTGATCGTATTCATGTGCACTTTCTGACTAACATACAATCAATAAGATTAACCCTAAACTTGTTTATCTATGTTGGTTGAATATTAATGCACAAATAAACTATTATTGGCGATCACTTGAATTATAATCACAATTAACCCTAACAAGATCATTAATTATCTTATTAAGCATGATTACAAGTATCAAATTCCCTTTAAACATGCATAAAGGTGATCAAGCAATAAATAAATATCATCAAGCAACATAATAATAAATCAATATCATGAATAATAATATTATAATCATAATAATAATAATCATAATCATGTTCATGTTAATATTAAAGCATAATAGTAGCAAGATCCTAGGCATGATACTAACAAGATTAATAACAAACCCTAGCATGTCACTAAGCAATAAAAATCAAAGCTTTAGCCCTAACATGATACTAACAATCATAAATATTAGGAAGAGAATAAAAGGCATCGCATGAATCATATTTAATATTAAAAATACCCTAGACATGATACTAGGAATATCATAATAACAATGTAAACATGAATTCTACATCATAACATCAATAAATCAATTAAAGTACTTACTTTGATGCTTCGTACCTCTTTCTAATAACAAAATACACACGTTAGTAACTTCAAGGAAATTAATAAATCAAACAATTAAATTAAATAATTGAAAGAGAGATTTGGGACCAAACCCTCAGAAGTTAAAACCTTTCACGTCTAGGGCGAAGGCAACTTCGAATATGGCTAGGTGTTTCTAGATCTTGCGAATGCGGAATTTTGTATTAGAAAAGCAAAGTAAGAAAGAATGAATGAGGGAGAGATGAAAGAATGCTAATTAAAACTAATTGTTGAGGAAAACATGTGAATGAGGAGAATTGGTGAATGATAGATGTAGATGATATTTGATGAATGAAAACAGAGTTTTTAATACGATATTTATAGAGAAAATCAGCCAAAAAAGATAAATTAACAAAACAGAGTCTGACGCTCAGGAAACAGAGCTGGCGCCAACCCTGGCTAGTTGGCGCCAGACACCAGCCTTAGCGTCAGGCGCCAATGGCTAGCGCTAGGCGCCAGGCCTGGTTCCAGGCGCCAGGGCCTAGGGTTGGACGCCAAGCTTGATTTTAACGCGTTTTCGAAAATCCGATAAGTTTACCGTACTGGAGGATAAATAATATAATTTCTTCGAAAATGCTATTTGATTTTGATTTAAACTCTGAAAAGTCAACAAAGTCAACTTATCAATGCTAATTGAATTAGGAATGAAAAGAACCTTCTAGAAGAATCTAGAAGACTAAAACCATTCCTAATTGCATTAGGAATGATAAATCATATTAGGCCCTCCCCAAGATCATTGGGCCATATATAAAGCCCAAACCGGGCCTAGTTTGGTAATTTGGCCATAATTTCCTCAATATTCATCGGAATTGAGCTTATAATATATCGTTGGAAAGGTCTTTGCAAGCCCTATCCAACTACACTACTATTGAACCCATATCATGGACCAAACAAACTGGATTGGCTGTTTTCTTAAAATAAAGTTTTCAAAAACAGAAAGAAGAGAAAAGAAATTAAAAATTTCCGCATCACTAGACCTTTCCACACTTTCGTTTCATTCGATTATGATTCGACGTGAAAGGTACTCATCACTGAGTTTGGTTTTGGGGAGACACAAATGAGTGTCTACAACTTCGAATTTTGAGCATTTTTCAACCTCCAATAACCTTGTGTCATTAATTAATCTAATGATACTTAGGGCCTGTTCTCATTGACTGAACTCAGCTGAACTGAACTGAACTGAATTGAGCTGAACTGAACTGAACTGAGCTGAGCTGAACTGAACTGAATATTTTATAAGAGAAGGAAATTTGGAGCTGAGCTGAACTGAACTGAATTTCAACGTAAGAGAACAGACCCTTATTAGTATAAAATGTACTCATTTTTAAATGATACTCGTATTATCTTAATACCAACAAAGAATCGTACTAACAAAGCATTTTGCGTTTATTGACATTAATGACGAAGTACGTATCATGGTAATGTCATATAAGCATAATTTTATACCAATGAGCATTATTAGTCATTTATGACTCAAATCTATACATAGTATTTAAAAACTCTAACCACAAATTCATACTAAGCCACATGTCACCAATCACTCATATGCCACATGTCACCTCCTTTAATCTTTCAATAGAGTAAAATAAATAATGTTTTAAGTCTTTATGCATTCCAAGACTTGCAGATTTAAGTAATAAGAAAATGAAGAGTTTCATTTCTACCATGATAAACTAAAGTTAAACTAATTACAAAGACAATAAAATAATATTTTCATCTCCTAAACTTAAAATATAACTTAAATCAATAAGTCATTTCATACTACGCAATATCTATGTATATATATATACCTAACTAAAATCCAAAACAATATCGACACATATAACACAAATATATATGCAACACATTTCAACAAAAATAACCAGCCCGTGCATCGAACGGGCTAAAATACTAGTTATTATTAGAGGCATTTCCCCCAAAATTTCATTTACGTTCATACAATCCTATTACTCCACTCATTCATGAACTAATGTATATTATCTCCATCCCTATTTATTTTATTTTGTCCCTTTTGTAATATTTGGGTAATTTTTTAAAAAAAAATTTGACCATAAATTCCCATTAATTTATGGAATTCATAAAGTTTCGTACTTATAAAGTTATATAAAATCTTGTTGAATTTATCTCATCTCATTCTATATTTTAATAGTAATACTAAGCATTAAGTTTTTTTAATATTCTGGTATAAAAATAGAGCTATATATGTACTCCGCACTTTGTTATTTAAAATTGTAATTTGGGACGGAACGAAGGAGCATTGGGATCTAGGGCTGAGCAAAACTACTCGAAAAATCGAAAACCCGATCCGCAACCGTTTCGAAAATTAGGGTACCCAATACAATCTATATATCTATAATCTATAATTCTATATAATTATTAATCTATATCTATAAATAAACTAAAGTAGCAACCGCTGACGTCATTTTTTTCCCCAAAACTGTACACGTGTCGACTTATTATGAAAAATTTTCCCGCCCAATTGTATGGCTTATTTTAGAAAAAAAAATTATCATTTAAAGTTACATCACTAAACTATTATTTCCTAAAATAATGGGATTTGAATTGGTATAATTGTTTTTGTATTTATCCCAAGTTACTATACATTTTACATAAATCAATAATTTAAATTACAAGTAATAAAATAAATTGGAACGATTTCCCTACAAATTGTTTAAACCAAAATTAATTCCTACTTTGCACTGTTTTAAAAACTTATTCCCTACATAGTGTCCACGTAGGATCGGGTATTAGGTTTTTTTTTATTTTTTTTATTTTATATAAAGTATAAAACCACAATTAGTAATAATAGCGGTTTTACTTTTAACTCTTTAACACGTCTTCCCTGTCTTCCCATTTCCTCTCTCCTCGGTTCTCACAATCTCACTGAGAGTCAACAAATCAACAATGGTGGAGAGTATGCACTTGAACTGTGCAGCCCCAAAACGCAAATGTTGCCCACCAATTCAATTATTGCCGTTGGTATTAAAACAACAAAGATGCTATTTTCAAGCTTCTGCCTCAACCTCTTTATTCACTCTTGTTTTTTTTTTCAATTCAAACCTTTTTTTCTTCTTAGATCTTCTCTCCCTTCTTTTATTTGTTTTGATTTTCTGGGTAATTTCATACAATTATAAATTCGAATTCTGGGTAGTTTTGGTTTCAAAAAAAAAAAAATTTGGGTAGTTTTGTTTTGATATAATCTCCACTGAGTAATTTCATACAATTATGAACTCCCATGTAACTTTTTTTTTTACTTCCTGTTTTAATTTCATGGGAATACCTCTGCATTCAACCTCACAAAATAGTTTGCGATCGACCTAGAAAACCCCATCTTCAAAAAAAAAAAAAAAAAAAACCTTGAAGAAAGAACTGTTGTAGAAAAAAAGGAAAAAAAATAAAAATAAAACTAAGCTAAGAGCATTGCCACTAAAGGGCATTTTTTTGGTTTCCCAATCTCTCTCTAACCACTTTCTCACTCCTCCTCCCCATGGGTATTTTCTTGGTCATTTTTTTTTCTACACTAATGGTCAAAAATTATAATCCCCACCATTCTCTCTCCTATTTTTAACCCTATATCCCACCAATATTTATCTCTCCTACACATCATTAAATTTGTAATTTAGTATTTCTAAATTTTATTGTTAACAAAATTTTGTATTGATTAAATTATTTAATTATTTTTATTATTAATTTATGCAAAATGTATTTTTTAATAAAATAATAATATTTATTCTTTAAGTAATACTTATTCGATCTGTAAAAAATATAATAAAAATAAATAAATAAATAAATCATTTTAACTAAATTTTTTTATTGATTAAATTATGTATGAGTACAATATTAATTATTTTTATAATTATTCTATGCGAAATTTCATTTTTCATTAGTACAACATTAACGATTACAACATTGGAACATAATGATCGTACACCTATCATACAAACCAAATAAATTAACGATTACAAAACTATTTATTTGTACGATCGTATTTTTGCCAAATATGCTCAACTAAATCATCTTTCAAAGAAAAATGGGTTTGGCTATCACGCAGGGTAATTCTTCTTTGAATATACCCGTCAAAATCAACGTTTGGTGGTCGGCCAACGTTAAATTCGAAAGGCTCGTTGTTATTCACTGTGGCACTTGTACTCGGACCGGACCTTGCTCTATGAAGCTGAGGGCGATCTTCTTCATAATACCTTCTCAAAACTTTGGCACGAGTGTAATTGTGTCGTTCATCCTCGACAATCATGTTGTGCATAATGATACAAGCTTTCATTATGTCGCTCAAAATGTCTTCGTCGAAAGCAAGTGTGGGTTGTCGTAATATGGCAAACCTAGCCTGTAGAACTCCAAACGCACGTTCAACGTCTTTCTGAGCTGCAGCTTGTTTATCTGCAAATAACTTGTCCTTCTGGAGTTGAGGATATGTGATACCTTGTATAAATGTTGCCCAGTTCGGATATATACCATCTGTTAAGTAGTATCCCATGTTGTACTCATGGTCGTTTACCATAAAACTAATTGGTGGTGCCCGACCTTTCAAAACATCGTCAAACACCGGAGAGCGGTATAGGACGTTAAGATCATTACAAGAGCCGGGTATTCCAAAAAATGCATGCCAAATCCATAAATCTTGATCCGCAACAGCTTCGAGGATAAGGGTTGTGTTCTTGCTACGACCTGCGTATTGTGCTTTCCAAGCCATAGGACAGTTCTTCCACTCCCAGTGCATGCAGTCGATGCTACCGATCATGCCCGGGAATCCACGCTGCATTCCTACGCTGCTGGAAGAACGGATCGCCCTCAACCACTTTATTCATAATCCGACAGAATAAAGGTTTGTGCATTCGAAATCGACGACGAAACTGATTTTCGGAATACACAGAATTTATTGCGAAGTAATCATTGTACAATTGCAAATTCCCTTTCTCCCTTTCTCTATCTCCCCTACGCTGCGGGACAGTTTCATCTTCATTTACAATTTCGATCTCGGATGGAGGTGGTTGAGGAAGCATTATGTTAGGTAAGTGATTTGTGACAAATTCGTCAACTAGATTATCAAATTCTGCATATTGATCTGAATCAGAAGAATTTGAGCTTGAGGTTGAGCTTATGGAAAACATTTTCTGTGTTTGGTTTTTGAATGTTTTGGTGTTGTGGATCAATTTATGGATTTCACACCTTTAAATAAGAAAGCTTTTTAGTGCATGTCCTTCAACTGAGTGTGAAAAGACTACTCAATGTATAGTAAAAACAAAATACATGACTACTCAATTCTTAATAATCAATACCAATGCTTGTCATACGGTTCAAGTTATGTATGAAATGACTACTCATTGCTTGTATAAAACAAAAACTACAATTGGACTTGACTACTTTTTGGGATTTGACAGTTCAATGGTTGATAAAACCAACCACTTGACTCATAATTGTATAAGACAAAATCTACACACACTAGCTAGTACTTGACTCATAATTGAACAAAATATATGAAAATGTAATATAAATTGATTGATTTTTGGATAAAATTAATAATAAAAATTAATTCATTTCAACATAATAAACAAAATACTTGAAATCATAATGCATAATAAACTACTCTACTTTACACCATACACTTCTTGAATTAGTTCCTCCTTCCACGCTTCTTCAGCTGGTGTAAGTGGCGTCGTTTTTGACATAATGGCTTGCAACATATCAAATTTCATCTTCTTCTCTTGTAATTCGACCTGTTTGTTTTTCCTCTTTTCCTTTTCCCTTTCAAGGTCCAACCTTTGTTGCCGTAAATTTGCCTCAAAGCTTCTAACTTCAGTACAAGCCTGTATCTGTTCACCAATACTTAAAATTGCACTATCATGAGCAGTAGCTTTTCCCTTACGCTTAGCCTTTGCTTTTTTTACCCCGTCGGGTCTGGGTATACCTCCTGATGAAAACCCACCAACGGGAACATCTCCTTCAGCTTCACTGTCAGTTCTCGATCTCTTTCCACTTCCATTGCTATCCTCGGTGTCCCCTTCCGAACGCAGTTGACAATCCTGTCGTTCCTTTATTGACAATGCCCATCTGAGTTTCGGCCTCCACTTTGGGTCATTCTTTATCATTTCCCAAGCGTGGGGAAAAACAAAATTGTGTGGTGGTTTGGATGATATATGGAACAACTTCGAGGCCTTTTGAATTCGATCAACTTCGTTGAATCCACTTCCAGTTAACGGACCCGCTTCATCATAACAACTTGTCCATAACAGTACATCTGTCGCCATCCTTCTCCAACGGTTCTCCAAACTCTTCGCATTTCTAGGTGGTAGTATTTCTGGCTGCCTAGCTTGAACCATGTCGTACGCCACAGATATTTGTCGCCAAAGTTCAGCTGCTTTCATGCCCGTACCCACTATCGCATTTCCACTGTATTTTAAATATAGCCAATAAGAGCTTCATCTTCTGCGACTGACCAAATACGACTAGCTTTAGCGAGTTGTTGGTTGGAACCCACCGACATTCTTTGAGTCGACGGCGGGTATTGAGGTGTCTCAAGCACATTTTCTTCTTGGCTATCATCGTACTGAGAGTTACTTCCTTGGTAGACAGGAGGTGATTGCTCGTAATCAGTGTTTTCAGTTGGAATTTGTGGAGGTATTTGTTGTTGTGGAGGTATTTGTTGTTGTGGAGGATTTTGCAGAGAGGTGTTGCTCAATCTTTGTAGGAAAAGTTGAAATTGAGGTTGATTCATGAAATTCTCATCTAAATCATTACAATTTTGAGAAAGTATTGAGTAAAAGGGGTTATTGGGATCCATATCTATTTTTTTTATTAATTTCAAAAACTAACACAATAATAACAATAATAATAATAATAATAACACAAATAAAAAAAAAATAATAATAATAATATTAATAACAAAAATAATAATAACAACAATAATAATTTTAATAACAATACTGCTAAAATAATAGCAATAATAATTATACTTCCAATAATAATAATAATAATAACAATAATAATAATAATATTTATTTTAATAATAATTATAATAATAATATTATTATTATTAATAATAATAATAATAATACTAATATTAAAAGGATGTCTAATTATGAGGGAGAAATTGAGAGAAAATGTAAATATAACAAATTTATGTGAATTTTGGAAATATGAAAATATAGGCAAAATGGGTCTCTATTTGTAGGGAATTTTTTTTCTAGCCGTTGGTAATTTTTTTTTATTTTTTTATTTTAAAAGTACAAAATACCCGTTACAAAAATATAACCGTTGTAATAATCAGGAATTTCCTGATTGGTCCAAGCTACCTGACAGGACGCATGTCAACGCCTGATTGGGCGTGCTGACGCGCTTGTCAGGGCTGCAAGTAGTATTTTTTTTTGCTTTTCCTTTTCTCAAAACGCTGCGTTTTGAGTTGAAGCAAAGCACACGCTTCCTCAAAACGCTGCGTTTTGAGGTAAGGTGAGCAAAAAAAAAGTTAATGGCAGATATGCACGTGGGGCCCACTAGTTGTTGGTCTAATTTTAATTTTGCCCAAACTTTGATCATAAAATGATTTGCCCATGGACATTTTTTATTTAGCTCATTGATGGGGACTTTTTTTTTTTTGATTAAAACCCAAAAACTACCCATGGGCATTTTTCTCCCCATTGGTGGGAATGCTCTAATATCCAATCCTACGTGGACACTATCTAGGGAATAAGTTTTTATAACAATGCAAATTGGGAATTAATTTTGATTTAAACAATTTCTATGGAAATCGTTCAAATAAATTGATTACTACTAAAAGGTAGGAATATTAACGGATAGTTGCTTTTCCACTTCGAATTCATATTAATGATTGGCTTGCTTTTAAATAATGATTAATTATATTGTTGCGGTTGCTTCTTAATACAAGATTTTTGATTTTTTTCTTTTTCTTTTTTTTCAAATCAGAATATTTTTTTAATACAACTTTTTTTTTTTTTTTTTTTTTTTGTGTTTGTGTTTGTGTGTGTTTGTGTTTTTTCTTTTTTTTAAAAAAATCATCCACCTTAATATTTTGACATACTATTGAACATGTTGTTGATGATACTTTTTTTTTCTTTCAAAGATTGATAAATTGAATTTTGTAGCATTTCTCTATATTTGATAATTTGGGTGTTGTTTCATTTAATTTTAAGTTGGCCACTACAGGTCAATTATATTGAAAGAGTTGATTGCATTATTAGTAATATATCACTTAATATAACAACATAGGCTTAAGATATTATCTATGACAAAAATGTGAAAATATAAAAGTAAAATTAATATTAATTATCCAATTGATGTGTGAATTTGTCATGCATTACAAACTTAATACGGAGTACTATTTTAAGTAATATATTAATTAGTTATCTAACGTCTCACTCGAGAAGATTATTTGTAGAGTATATGCGAGTTCAATACTACGAAATATAATTTTATTTGTTAAAATTGTGCATTGCACGGGGCTAATCTAGTATATACTAAAGTAACAACCGCTGATGTCATCACTGCCTACGTGTCACTTTCTTATTTTATTTTTTCTCTCCAAAATACATGGATGATGTCATATTTTTCCTTTACAAGCTACCCTATTCAACATTACTTTGAAAATTAAATTCCATTTGAATTTTTAAATTTTTTGGTTTTCTATAGATATTATGTTATTGAGTTATTTATGATTTGTTAACAATAGTTAATAATATAATTTAATTGAAATTTCTTAATTAAATATGAAATTATGCACTTTTGGGAATTGTATATTCATATTTAATAAAAAATTAATTAGGAGTAAAAAAACCCTAGCCTCCTTTTCTCTCTTCTCTCTCCTAAACATAGTCTCCTTTGTTAATTTTAAGGGGCTTTCATCGGATTTCACCGGTGGAAAGCCCCAATCTTTATTTTCCTTTAAGCTTTTAATTTGTTTTAGGTTACAATAATGTCTCCCTCGAAAGAAATGGTTTATCTCCTTCGAAAGGCAAGGTTTTTTCGATCTCCTTCAAAAGACAAGATTTTTCGTACTCCTTGGAAAGACATGGTTTTATTTGTGCTTAATTTGGTCTCCGGTTGTGCGGGGCTACTATTGATTGTGGCTCGGATTCGGGTTACGGAATCAACACAAGAATTTACTTTCTCACAAAATTGCGAAGCGATGACGGATCCACTCAAAAAGTTGTATGAGACAACGAATCGAGAATATGCCGAATTGTTATATTTATGTATTTGGATTCTTAGCCCTTCCCCGATTAATTCTTGTTTGATTTTGTTAAATTCGTTTTCATTATCGTTCATTGTCAATTGTAGATGCCGTATGACTTACATTAATGAAATTTAGTGTCCTTTTAGGACTTTTTTTCAAAAAAAAAAAATTTAATTAGGAAAACGGAGGAAGTAGTTATTTTATTTAATTTCAATATGTGTTAAAAGTTTATAATTCAATTCTTATTATAAAACCGTGCAACCGCTGACATCATAATAAGAATTGTAAGAATATCTGGTGGCCGAATGTTGTCAACGTTCTGGTGTGATCATAGTCGATAGATGTGATTGGAGAGTGGAGTAATTAATAAAAAACCCATCTCTATTTCCCCTTTTTTTTTTTTTTTTAAATTTATTTTTTAATTAAAATCCAACTAAATCCACCACTGTTGCTGACTCAATCTCTCTCTCTCTCTCCTCCTCTTCTCGAATCCCTCTTCTCATACTGTAGTTTCAGAATGCAGTGAACTTGATTTGTTGCCTTTTCCTGGTAAGTAAGCTTGTAAAAATGGCGACTTTTATCAATATTTATGAAACCCTTAAATCTTTTTTCTGTAAAGTATAGATCCATTGTCATTTTTAATTCTTAAATTTTGTCATGATTTTATCAATTTTGTCATAGATTCTCGAGTATTACTTACATTAATGATGGGTTTATTTGATGAAGCTATTTGTCGAATTGGGTCTGTTAATCTTGATATAGTTACATGAAATCTTAACATTTAATTTTTTTCAAAAAATTTCAAAATTTATTAATTATTTTTGATGGGATTTTGATATTGGGTGAGATTACTTCTTTTGCTAGGTAAATTTGGTGGCACATACATTTGCAGCTGAATTCAATGGAGGGGTATGTGGAATACTCCATTTCATTTCTGTTTAAATCATATTGTATTCAATTATTCATCAAGCTTTGATTTCTGCAGTGTGGGATATTCATGATTTTTTTGGTGGGTATTTAATTTTTATTGTTGTATTAGGGAGAGTGAGCTAGAGCTTCTACAACGATATCGGCGTGACCGCCGTGTGCTTCTGAATTTTATGCTTTCCGGTAGCTTGATTAAGAAAGTTATACTTCCTCCTGGGGCTGTTTCATTAGATGATGTGGATCTAGATCAAGTCAGTGTTGATTATGTTCTTAACTGTGTTAGAAAAGGTGGGATGTTAAGCTTTGTTTGAACTCGAAACCCTAACTGTTGTATTAATTGTTTTGATGGGATGTTTGCTTATTTCATTGATGTTAATAATGTAGGTGAAATGCTTGAACTCTCTGAAGCTATCAGAGATTATCATGATGGTTCAGAGTTCCCTTTTATGGTGAGATAATGCTTAACTAATTTAAAGGTATCATGAGAGTACTTGTAAGGTCTGTCGTCGTGAAATAATTGTGGTTGTTATCTTTGCAGAATAATGGGGGGGCTAGTGATGAGTATTTTCTTGTTACAAACCATGAACTTTCTGGTTCACCCCCGAGACGAGCACCACCACCAGCACCATTAGTTGCCCCACCAACCATTCTTCCGAGTTTGTCAAAATCGGAGGTGGTTGATGACGAGTTGGAATCAAACTCAGAGCCTTCTATCCAAGATGCGTCTTCAAATGTTGATTTTCTGTCTAGAAGGAGTATGTCTCAGGCTGAATCTTTCAGTTCAAATCAAGCTAAAGAATTGACAGTTGATGACATTGAGGACTTTGAGGATGACGATGACTTGGAAGAAGTTGATAGCAGAAGAGTTTCAAGGCGAATGCCGAATGATGCGTCTGATCTTGTGGCTGTACTACCAAGTTTTGCTACAGGCAAGTATGGTTAGGCATTTATGTCATGCATGTTATTTTTATCTTATAAGTGGAGCCTGCATGCATTTAAGATCAATACTGACCATGCACGTAATGTTTGGGTCTAGTCCAGAGTCTTGACTAGAGTGCTGAATATTCTGAATATAGTGTTGCTACATCAGTGGTTTTCAGTTAAGATATTGTGTCATCTAGAATGGTTATTCAATATATGGCTTAGATTAGTAGTGGTTGATGCATGAGAAAGTTATAAAGGCTTGTTTTTGTAGATCTCTACTACCAAATCTCGAAGATTTGTGTATGCTCATACTTATGATGATAGTAAAAAAAAGCACCAAAAATATTTAATAATTAAAGAAAAGTTTCATCTAAACGAATCTTATGTTGATAGTAAAGAACTGTAAATGATTAGAACTGGATTGCCAGTGCTGAGTCAATGGAGTGACAGTAGTTGGATTTATAAAATTTCCTCCTGAATCAACTGCACCTACACCACAGCTTGGGCCATAATTGTTGAAGCTTGCTTTCTGAATTTACCTTCTGAGTACATGAACATTCAAAGTTCCTTCAACATTTGTGCAAGATCTTCAAAAAGAACACGTGGGAAAATCTTTCCAGGATTCTTGTAGAAATTTATACAAAATGAGTAGTAGACTAGTCGTCTTTGGAAATTCATCCTTGGCATTAAATGGTCTACACTACTCTCTCAACTTATGTAAGAAAACAGCCAAAGTGACAGCTAATGTATTTTGGGCTTGATATATGAAGCGGATTTGAGTTGTATGCTTTTAGAATGGTCAAAATTTATAGCCCGGTGAGATATTAATTGTTGCAAGTATAGTATAAATAGCATAAAAAGTAATAAATTGAAAAACCTAAATTGAAATAGATGTGCTTCACTAATAAACTTTCCGTTGATTCGCCGAAAAGAATATACCAACTTCATTTAATGAAGTTTTACTCACTTTCCATTTTGGTTTGTTCTTTAAAGTTCTATGATTTCTACCAACTTAGATCTTTCCTCTTACACGTAAACTCTCTATACTCCCTGAGTTTTCAAAAGTTCTACTTGCTTTCCATTTTGTGCTGTTTCAAAAAGTTCGACTCATTTCTACTTTGTTCCTTTTTTGACAAACTCCTATACTAGTTTATTACTCTTACCTCATAAATATATATATATACACACACACACACACACACACACACACACACACACACTCTCTCTCTCTCTCTCTCTCTCTCTCTCTCTCTCTTTTACTTTATCTATCTTTTTCTTATGCCCACCCATCTTTTTAATCCATTTCTCTTACTTTTTTCACTTTTTTTCTTAAACCTACCCATTTTATCCAAAGCATTCCTAGAAATAAGGTGGGTACAAGGGATGACAGCGGTCCCCCCACTTTTTTTTTTTTTTTTTTTTTTTTTGTAAAAAAAAGTTATAAGCAATTTGTGTGTAGAATAATGATAAAGAAGAACGGGTGGTCTAGTGGCTAAAGTGATCACCGTTGTTAATTTGAGGTCTTGGGTTCAATCCCTCTAACTAGTATTATTTAATGAAATCATGTTAAACTTTTAAATTACCTTAGCAATTTACATAATTTTTAAAATAATTGGTCAAATTACAAACCCAAATTATTGATTGTAATAGGGATTTTGGGCAAAAGTATCTGATCTTATTTATATATCTCAATTTAAAGTAAATTGTCTAAGAGTTTTTGTTAAATTATAGAACAACTTCCTTAATCCGTCCCCCATGATGAAAATCCTGGCTTCGCAACTGTAGTCAACCTTATGGAAATAGAAGGAGTATACTTTTTACGTACCTTTGGCCCACTCTCTCCCTCTTTTCCTTGAAATGTATTCAACTCCACTCTTTTTTTTTGTAAAAATACTAAAGGAAGCAAGTGGTCTTTAAAACTTTACTCTTTCTTATTGCATTATACTACGTATCTACAGTGGGTCAAAAAAAAAAAAAAAACTACGTATCTACAGGAATTTTATGGAACTTCAAAGAACAAAGGTATTATATAGATTTATCGTGTAAACTATGTTTGCCATTGTAAGATTTTGCTTTAAATATATTAAGGACTTAATTATGAAATTGGTTGCAGTGCATGACTATATTAAATACAACTAACGAATCATCTATTGTTCTTTGTCTGCTAGTGAAGTTGCACTCTGACAAATGCTTTTGTGCTACATACTCAATTTCCCACAAGTATATTTCAAATAATTATCTATTGCTGCATAAGGCTGATGATTCAAATTTATAAAATTTCTTTAGGAAGATGTTTTGTCATGATGGGAATGCTAATAATTTTAATTTTATGTTTACAGGTATCGCTGATGATGATCTTCGTGAAACTGCTTATGAGATCCTTTTAGCATGTGCTGGAGCTTCAGGGTATACTGTCAGTCATGGGCTGCACTTTATATTCATTTGATCATTATGTATTGTCAGATAATGCACATTAATATCAATGCATTCCTTCCCTTTCCTCTTCTAATGAATGAGCATCTTTCTCATTCTGCATCTCCCTGTATGTGACGAGTAGTGGTCTTATAGTACCATCAAAAGAAAAGAAGAAAGAGAAGAAGTCATCCAAATTACTGAAAAAGCTTGGGCGTAGTAAAACTGAGCCTGCTGCAGCTGAGCCCCAACGTGCACCTGGCTTGGTTGGTTTGTTAGAGACTATGCGGGTTCAAATGGAGGTAAGTCCATATAAAGGCTTTTAGTCTCCATCCATAATTGTTTCCATTTTGTTGACCCTGTTTCTAATCAAGAGGGCAGTTCTAGCAGTTTCCTTAATTGTTCTTGTAACTGCTATGCAGCTAAAATTCAATTGCGGTCCTTAAGGTGATACAGTGTAAAAGCCTTGAATACATATAGAAAAGATTATCTTATATAACCAAGAGATTTCTACTTAGTCCCTTGTGCTATTTTTGGATCTAAATCTACCTTGTGCGTTGTAAAATAATATACTAGTATGTAGTAGTGCTTTGGCCTTGTGGGTAGTTACTTCTAAAGTTCAAAATTTTTAAGAGTTGGTGAGGATAAAAATAAAGCTAATATGGTAAAAACATGGCATTATTTGGGATTCAGTATGTTAAATTAACTTGGACTAAAATATGGTTCATTAAAGGGGGTAGGGAAATAAGTGATATTTTAACTAGTCATATGTATTCCCCGGGTGTGGGTTGTCGGAATCTGGGTCGAAAATGCTGAATAAAATTGCTGCTCATTATATCCAAGTTAGCATGTTGGAGTGAGAGAGTAAGCTTGTTAAGAATATTTCAAACGGTGTTAGAATTAGATTAATCTGGCATCTGACATATCTCTGATTTTTAAGTTAGATAACATGCTAATGCCCTTTATACCTTTTATTTTGGCTTGTAAATTCAGATTTCAGAAGCTATGGATATCAGAACAAGACAGGGCTTGCTTAATGCTCTTGCTGGAAAGGCAGGAAAAAGAATGGACACCCTTTTGGTACCTTTGGAATTGCTATGCTGTATTTCGCGCACAGAGTTCCCTGACAAAAAGGCATATATACGGTGGCAGAAAAGACAGGTAACATCCTCTGTTTCTTTCACTTACCCTGCACGTGTTGTCATTTTCGTGTCTGTAGTTAATACTTGCCTCACGCTTTGTACTGGCACGAATCTGGACAAATTTATATATGCACAGGGTCCATGTCTTGGTTTATGGCTGACACCATGATGCCAGTTTCTTTCTACAATTAATATCCATGCTCGGTATAATTTTGTGTCAGTGTAGTTAAACATGTTGGAGGAAGGGCTCATTAATCATCCCGTTGTTGGTTTCGGAGAATCTGGACGGAAGGCCAATGAAGTGCGGATTCTTCTAGCTAAAATCGAGGAATCTGAGGTGGGTATTCTTTACGACTTTTCTCTGTGTCACCTTCCTATTATTGTTCTCTTGAGGTGGGTATTCAAATTGTTTTGTTTCCTTAATCCCCCAAGTTTAATGAATTGCTTTACTTTTGCTTCACATATATATTTGTATTTTTTTTTTCCAGTTCCTTCCAGCAACTACAGGAGAACTTCAAAGGTCGGAATGTTTAAAATCTCTTAGGGATGTTGCTAATACTCTTGCAGAAAGGGCAGCTCGTGGTGACTTAACTGGTGAAATTTGTCACTGGGCTGATGGCTATCATCTTAATGTTCGGCTGTATGAGAAGTTGCTGCTTAGTGTCTTTGATATTCTGGATGAAGGAAAGCTTACAGAGGTACATAATTTCCGCCTCAAAAAGAAAAAAAAAAGGAAAAATTCTGGGGATGCTGGGAATTGAAAACGAACATTTGGTATTCCTTGTAATTTTTATTTCATGATGATATACTAAGAAATCTCAGAATCGTGCTTTTAACTTATCAGCTTTATAAATGATTCTCAGTTGAATTTACCCTGTGCTCAATCCTGAGTTGCTGTGTATCACATTAACAATCAAACAGAAACAACTTTGGGGTTATGCTGCTTTTATGAAGAAGGTTTGGATGTATACAACCATACTCATGTAGAATCTTTGAGTTGAATGGAATAAATCTGCCGACCATTTGAGATAATTAATTGAATTCATTTCTTAGTACAATTCATCCATGATAGATGTAGGCTGTAGGCCTCCCTAGCCTTTCAAAGCATGTCACTTTATTACCTTTTAGTTTGCTAAAGGTTCATATGTTTAGGGTCCTCATGAAGTCACGAGTCAGCCTTTTCATATTCCTTTTTGGTTTGATCTTTTAAATTGGCTGGTATAATGCATATCTTTTTGAAAACATTTCTATTTATATAACCCATATATAATACAGGAAGTGGAAGAGATTCTTGAGCTTTTAAAGGCAACATGGCGTGTGTTGGGAATAACAGAGACCATCCACTATACATGTTATGCTTGGGTATTATTTCGTCAGGTATATGAATTATGATGCTCCTTTACCTTAAACTAATCGAAATATGCCTTTTAAATTTGCATTGCATTAAAAACCATTGATGATTGACAGACAATTAATAGAGTATACATGATGTATCCAGTCCTTCATCATTCTATCTTTGATCAACCTTGCTTAACATAACCAATTAGAATCGAGACAATTGCTTTTGGATGAAAGGATGATTTTAGCTGGCTTTTTGTCGGCTAATCGAAGTGATAAAACAGAATAAGTAGCTGAAGGAAATTGATTTCTAAAGAACAGATTATATTAATGCTTCGGTTGGAAGAATCATTCAGAGTGCTCTGTTCTCTTATCTGCCAAAATAGCAAACTCTATAAGTGTCCATTCTTATTTAAACAATGAGGAGAAGAAAGAAGCAATACTTCCTTTTTCTCATATATTTTCTGGAGATCTTTGTTGTCAGAGTTGGAGCTCTTCAAGTTTCTTATGGAACTTAGGATGAAAAGTGGTCTTGCTCTTCTGTCACAGTGTTTAATCTTAGTATTCTGTTCGACTGTAAGGTGTCCCCCAACTCCTCCCTGCTAGCATCAGTGTGATACCTACCTCTCCACCCTCCTTGTTTATGTGATGCTAATGTATGTATTTGACAGTAACCCGCCCTCCCCCCCACGAAAAAAAGGTCCTCTTCTTATCTTCCTTATAAAAAATTATCAATTACAAAATATGCTACTATTATTAATTCATTTTATAGCTTTTAGTTGGTGGGAATAGTTTTAGAGAAATTTAACTAAATTTTGTGCCTTGAATACGATAGGCAGGAACCCTTTGCACCTTGTTGCCCTTCGTAAAGTTTTTGGAAACTTGGCCTTTTAAAGTTCTAATTGAATTTAGAATTTGGAAAATGTTGTGGACTTTTTTTACAAGTTTTTTATTTTTATTTTATTTTTTATAATAGTTATAGGAAGTATGACGTGTGAAAACACCAGAAGAAGAATCACATGACCATCACCACCACTTTATAGTCTCACAAGTGTGCCTAGTGAAAAAAAAAAATAAAAATCGTGTTCATCCTACAAGTTTGCAAGCTTCTCTTAGTTACTCAACTCCCAATTAAATAGGGTTCTTCCTATAATAAAGATGTCCCAAGAAGTATTGCTCCCATAACGGCACAAGAAAGTCGAGTAGTTGCATGATGAATTATGGGATATTTGGTAAAAGCTTGGAAAAGAAATACAGAAAGGTGTTCCCTGCCGAAGCTTCTTCTAAGGTATTAGGTCAATAAATCTGTTACCCACGGGGATCCGCCGCTCAAATTAAAGCCATGAAAAAAGTGTAATTGGCTAAAGCGCAAAGATGACTGTGAAATAAACTATTGAGTTTTGAGAAAAATAAAAAGGTCAATAGTCATTTTTAGGTCAGAGTAAGTGCTGTATAGCACTCTGTTTGAATGCCTGGCCATATAATAATATGAATTATGAAGGGTGTCTTGTGTGTGTTTGTGTTTATGTTTTTTTTTTTTTTTAATTTTTTTTATATATGTGTGCTTTGTCTCCTCTTTTTGGCTGAATCTGTTGCACTTGTTAACCGTGGCCTGCTAGGTGTACAAACTTTTTCTTATGTTTTGTCTCTTTGTTTTCCTATGTATTCTTCTGTAGTTGTTCTATACTGCTATATCTGTTTGACATCTCTAGCAATACTTGCCAGTCCTTTATATTAATATATACTCATATATTCATTCAATTATTGCTTATTACTTATAGTCATTTGGGGTATTGGCGTATTGCATTACAGTATGTGATTACAAGTGAGAAAGGAATGCTTCAACACGCCATTAACCAGTTGAAGAGAATCCCTTTAAAAGAACAACGTGGCCCACAGGAGAGGTTGCACCTGAATAGCTTGCAATCAAAGACAGATTGTGAAACAGGATCCCAAAGTACATCTTTTCTTCAAGCATTCCTTGGGCCAATCCAGAGGTGGGCTAATAGACAGCTTGCAGACTATCACCTGCATTTTTCTGAGGTCAGTTACATACATGTATTGAGATCTTTTCTAATTAAACTGAGGCAATTGCTGAGCTTGTGGTGTGCCGTGTTCACTTATGATTTCAGTTAAAGTTAGATTTATATGTGGATTTGGGTCAGTCATCACTCTTTCAGCAAGGCTTTTAATTTGCTTATGTGTTTTTTTTTCTTTCTTTCTTTCTTTAGTTTTTAAATTAAGCTCAGTTTTGCTTGCTTGATTGCCTTTTTTTTTCGTGATACTTTAAGATTTAATATTGATTCAAAAAATCATGTATATGCTCTGAACTTTGTCTAAGGAACCTTAGTCAGAGCGCAGTTTGCAATTTGTCTGAATAACCATTTTATTTAATAGTCACTCATGTGTATTAACTGCTTGTGTTGTCACTTTGTGTGTATGTTTTGTTTTTAGATACTGGTTGAACAATACAAAATGTTGTTGGAATCTGGACCAAATTGTTATAACATGTAATTCAGATCAAAATCATGTACTACTATTTCTAACTGGGTTCCTTCTAGATATGCAATTGAATATGCTCAGGGAACTTTTTTTCTTCTAATCTTTTGGTTCAGCTGCATAGGTTTCGAGAAATTACAAATATGTCATTTTTGGATGTGCTACTATCTATCATTAAATTTGGATCATTGAACAATCCAGAAAGAGAGAGAGAGAGAGAGAGAGAGAGAGGGTAATTTCCTGTAGATTGTAGTGGGCTCAATATCAAAAGATCAGTCATTAAGAAAAAAAGAGGGGAAAATGCAGGATAAAATTTGATCATTTTAGGAAAGATTCAAAGTGGGTAAGATATAGAAAATAATAAACAAAGTGGGTAAACGTTTAATTAACAGAGGGATGACAAATTAGGTACAAGAATTGTCCTAATGAATCACACAAAGAAAGAACTCAATTAACCTGTATTGCAACAAGAATTCAACAGTAGCCATATCTTTACTTTTTTCTTACATGCATTTGGAGACGCTTTAACTATACTGAAATTAATGCTCACATGCTGATTCAAGCATGGGAATGAACATGCATGTAGATGTTGTGACAAATCAAACTTGTACACACTTAATAGTGTAGAAAGAGGACAGAGCATTATGTACCTGGATTTCTATCATCTAAAACACCTCCCAATTGAATTTCTCAAGCTTTGGAACCTTAAGTTAGTAACACACCTATGTATAGCAGACTAGCAGTCAATATTGTCAAAAAGTTGCGTGTGCACATTTAATCGGCATTGATGGGTGTTGCTTTTGCTTCGAGAATTGACAAATTGGAAAAGTTTCACTACTTCCTCATAACTTAAGTGGTTCTTTCAATATTTTCTTTTCTAGTTGTTACTTTAAAATGTTCTTTCCAAATCTATATGCTGCTTTTGTGACGAAACCAAGTGTGAATTGGTAAAGTTTTAGCTTTCAATACATGTAATGATTATATTAATGAATCATGAGTTTAGGACTGTTGATGTGGTATTATAATAGCCTATAAAAGATTTGTTGGTGTGAATTTGAATCACCTAATGCAGAATTCCTTTTAGTGAAATGACAAGTGAAAATCATTTAGAGAAAAGCCTTAATTTAATGGAACAGGCTTTGCTTGAATACATTGTTGCATCTAAATATTCATTTGATTAAACATATTTCCGAAGTACTAGACACTGCTATTTGTGATTTCACTTTGTGCTCAATGTTCCCTTTTGTTCTTGTTTCCATTTGCTTCTCCGAATTAGAAGTTGTTTTTTTTTTAATTTTTTTATATATATATATATATCTGATAGGATTCGCACAAGATGGAGAATATTGCAACTGTTGCAATGGTTTCTCGCAGACTACTTGTGGAGGAATCAGAATCTGTATGTTTCCTGTTTCCCTTCTTTATGTAAACAACTCTTAAAAGAAGTATGTCTTAGTCCTTTTCCTATGTCAGAATAATTCTTTTTATAAACAAGGCTAACATGTTCTTCCTTTCCCCCCCTTAAAAACTCATGCAGTCTACTATCAGCGATCAGGAACAGATTGAATCGTATGTAAACTCGTCAATTAAAAGTGTATTTGCCCGGGTAAGTCACTCAATTTGCTTAAGATGCCTATTGAAGATGCATGTTTGAGAATTTTATTTTCTGTATGATGGGCTGAAAAGTTTTGATTGGTATCATTTTAAGGGTAGACGATTTATGCATTATATGGGTACATTGGTATTATTATGAGGGTAATGATTCTAGCATATTGCAAATACAACTGAGGAATGCTAGTTGATAAAATAGCTCTCATAATGTAGTTTCTCTATGTATGATATCCAAAAATTACTGGAGGTTAAGGATCTTACTTGGCTCTTGTTTGGTTTAATCATGATGTTTTGTTTTATTTTTTATACTTCCTCCGTCCCGAAAGTTTTCCTCACTTTTCTTTTTGGTTGTTTTAGAAAGTTTGAATCACTTTTAATTCTTCCGTTTTTGTCATACCTTTTTTTACTACCTCACCCTTTTTACCCCACACTATTTTCACCTTTCCATTCCTATCTCTTATCTTATCCACCTTTTTATTACTCACCCTCCTTTTGCTCTATCTCTCATAATTTATACACTTACACCCACCCACTTTTTCCAAACATTTAAAAAAAAAAACCCTTACACCTACGCTTTATTCCTGTTAAAAATGGTCTTTCTTTAGATTTCATGGTCGGAGAGGAATGTCAGGTCAAATATTTTGCTTATATAAAACTATTTGGGAAAATTTGTGATAACTTGGGATAGGTGTCTGTGGCTTGCTTCTACTGATGTTATTCAGGGATAACATGTGACTAAGCTTTACTTGTTTTGTACATTGATTTTGTATAGAGAACTTTTCCTGCAGAGGTTAATAAGATTGTATGACCCTGCAGACGTTACATGCCGTTGACACAACTTCAGAAACAGTGCATGAACATCCATTGACGTTGCTTGCTGAAGAAATTAGGAAATTACTGAAGAAAGAGGCTACATTGTTTGTCCCAATTTTGTCTTCGTGTCATCCACAAGCACTTGTTGTTTCAACATCTCTTCTTCACAAGCTTTATGGAATGAAATTGGTAAGTTTATGTCTCTCTCTAGGATTTGTTTCTCGGTATTCTACCTCCATTCCTATTAATGTGGTTTTACAAAAGAGTAACGGCCTGTAATCATTTCTCTAGAAACCATTCCTTGATGGCGCTGAGCATTTGACTGAGGATATAGTATCTGTATTTCCAGCAGCTCATAGTCTTGAGCAGTATATTCTGGGCCTATTGACTTCTACTTTTGGTGAAGAGGTTTCTGAGACATACTGCAAAAAAATTGGGAGATATCAGGTGAGTAGATGCTGTTTACAGTACAATCATTTTTAGAATTGGTCAAAATATGTAGTGTTACTTGCTTGTGTAGTTGCCAATTGAGTGATTGACTTGCCTTCATTCATCAATTTTGTTAGTTGTCCATTTGTGTTTTGTTCTAATAATTGTCATGTTCTTAGAGAGAGGGAAGGTGTTTGATTTCTGGAATCAAGCATTTTTCAATCGTTTGATTGTGAGCTTCTTGTCCCTCTATAGTTTTGCTGTTAAGGTGGCTATTGATTTTGAATGGAGGGAATAATATAATAGAGTTGAACTCTAATTCATCTAAGTTGCTAGTGTATTACTGGGTGAAGATGCCTTTTATCTTTGTACTAACTAAAATCACTCTTTCTTTTTGAGTTTCATGACTGGAATCAGGCCTGTTGTGGATTTTCCATTTTTTTATTTTTTTTTTGGTCATATTCTTGGGTATGTTGAATCACTTTATTGGTTCTTCTTTCCTTTGTATAGATTGAAAGTTTATCTGGAACATTAGTAATGCGCTGGGTCAATGCACAGCTGCAAAGGATTCAGAATTGGGTTGAGCGTGCCATTCAACAGGAGGTAACTACATAGCTTTCTAATTTTTTTAAATGTTGGTATATTTCTTTCACTTATGATTGTAATCCATATATGTACTCTATGTTTGGGAACTCTAAGTTTATGAGGAAATCTGTTTGAAAGTGTAAATGTAAGGTAACCTTAATGTTAGGCTTTTAGCTTGTTGATCAAGAAAACTATTTATGAGTAAAAACTAAGGAATTATGTGTATTTGTGTAAACTCTCAATTATTTTAGCCTCCTTTGTTGCGCCTTCAAAAGTGATAAAAAGACTGGAAATCTAAGCAAATAAAAAAAAAAAAAATCATAATTTCATTTTTTTAGAAAAAAAGGATAAAGCACCGTGTTTATTTGGTTCATTTCCTTACCTCTAGTTACAGAAAATAAATCCCTTCTCTGTATATTATTACGTGATGAACAGCCAAGCGGAAACTAAAGATTTCTTTCATTTCACTTTTCTGCAGAATTAAATAGTTTAACTTTTCTGTAGTTTCATTAGATTGGTTGCCAAGCAGACTTCGCATGCAGCTATTTACTTATACTACGTTTTTTTTTTATTCTTACCTTCAGTAAATTAAGTATAGCAAGAATTTTCTCCTAGTTTGATATATAAGGTGACACTTTGGACGTAAAATAAAAGAAGGCTGACAAGCACAAGGTTTTGTAAAAGATAAAAGGTGATCCTCCATCACATTTATCATTCCTATGGATGCAAATACTTTGTAGCTGACTGTGCTGTCTAGTGTCTGCACATGGTAATTTCGAATTTTGAGGCCTTCCTATAGCCAATAATGTCAGACTTAAATTATATTTCACGTAAATCCTGTTCCTTAAATTCATCACTCTAAAGTTCATTGGTTTGAGTTTTGGCAGGGTAATTCAGTGTTTATAGTTGGGTTTCCTGTCCAGATAATTGCTCCCATGCAAAAGAATACACACTTTTTTATATTTTTAATTTTTAATTTTTAATTTTTGTAATATATCAATTTCTGTTTCTGTAGGAAAAAATTTCACTCATCAATTATTTATTTATTTTTTAAAATTAGGAAGCACTTTCACCAAGTGATGTGTTTCTTTTTCTGTAACTTTTTAAATATCCCATTTTCTTTCTTGTCTCGACCATGGATTATGATCTTTAATTCCTGTACTTCTACAGCGATGGGATCCAGTATCACCTCAGCAGCGCCATGGAACTTCAATTGTTGAAGTCTACAGGATTATTGAAGAGGTATTTTCATCATTATTTAGTAGTTACTTGGTGTTAATATGAAGCTTACTTTTTCTACGAATGGCAATTTTAAGGAATTGACATAACCAAACACCCAAACTCTCATCTTGATTTCTTTTTTTGGCCTCACTTCTTCGACATAGATAGGGTTGTTAGGCCCCCCATTTTGGGATAATGGTACCATAAAAACCTGTACAGTCGTAATTCAAATCTGGGGTATCGTCAACTATGAGGATGATAAATATTTGTCACTCCTAATGTTGTTTCAACATTGGCCTTGTCTATTGGCCATTTACATCCAAGTTGAAGAGGTCTTTAACTCTATTTTATTTATATTCTTCATGCAGACAGTGGACCAATTTTTTGATCTTAAAGTTCCAATGGGTTCTGGGGAGCTCAGTAGCTTATGTCGTGGTATTGACAATGCATTTCAAGGGTATTCTAATCTTATTGTCGCTAATTTGGGTAAGCATACATGCCTATATATGCAAATTTATGCTTGTTTTTTCTGGTTGTATTATAATGTTAGATTATTAGTAGTCTTGTTGGTCCTGAATCAACTCTACAAATTTGGCCTTTTAATATTAGTTCAACGTGTCATCTACCAATGAGAACAGAGGATGTTTCCTTTTTTAATCATGAAGCATAAGGTACCAGCCAGGAGGCACTATAGGTTGGGGGTGATTCTAATGGGATTTAATATGATGGAAATTTTAGTGAATACACAACTGTTGGCAGTGAGCTGATCCTATTTAGAAACTGCAGGGGCAATTTTCATAATACCTCGCTTTCTTATTTTCTAGTAACTATGTAACATTGTGTCTACTTTTACAAAGGTGTAAGTACATTATCAATTTACCTTTTCTCTGTATGTTTTCATCGTGCATGCTCTTCATTGGTGTCAATACTTCTGGTAAATTTTTTATTTTTATTGTTTGATTTGATGTATAGCCAGCAAAGAGGATCTCATGCCACCTGTGCCCATCCTCACACGATATCGGAAGGAAGCTGGTATTAAGGCCTTTGTGAAAAAAGAGCTTCTGGACCACCAAAAACTCCCTGAAGAGAGAAAATCTAGTGAGATCAGTGTTTTACCTACCCCAGTTTTGTGTGTTCAACTAAATACTCTTCATGTAAGTTGATCCTTTATTAAATTACTGAATTTTTATTTGAAGAAAATGTTCGGGTAGTGAAGTTGATCATTAAAAAAATGCCACTATATCTCTAGTTTCTACAATTTGATTTTCCAAAGTAGGGAAACATACTTTGGACAACATTATGGTGTTTGTTATTTATAGATTATTTCTAATGTTCAATACTGAGTTGTTGAGATAAGTTGATAACAATAACTCCACTAATATTGAAAGTAAAACTAAAGCATGAATAATTTACTTTTTAGGCCAATCAAGGATATGAAGTTTTGACAACATGACATTATTTGTTATCTTCTATAATATTCCAGATATCTATCATTTTACAGTATGGTTTCTTTCCTAGCAATCTGCATGATTAGTAACTTCAAATTTTTTTATTTTTTTTTCTCCCTTTTGTGTACCATTTTTTGTCAATTTTTCCAAATCTGGATTTCACTGAAGTGACGAAATCCTGAATGTTGTCAATATTCTAATTATAGTATATAACATTCAAATATGAAAATTGAAGTAATGATTGACTGCAATAAAAATAAAATAAAATAAATAAAAAGAGTTGGGAGATATCGTAATGATGATGTTTGCCTATTACTGAAATCTGACCAATGATACTCCCTCCAATCCTAAATCATAGGCCATGTTTGACTGGAAGTCTTTTGTAGAATTAAAAAATTGAGATGAGTTATTAATTTATTATAGACTTATAGTTATCCTTTTGTAACTTTTTACTTCCCATCTTGTGGAGTCGGTAGTCTTTCCTTGAACTTTTTTTATTTTTTACTTTAAGGTGTTAATAAAGGCAACATGGCAATTCTAAAATCATACAAGTTTATAGCTAATTAGTGGCATATTATTTTTATAATGCTCAAATTAGATGTGTGGCCAATAATAGGCAGAGAGAGTGGGCATTAAAAGTTGTATTACATGGAATTAAATATGCTCCCTCCTATTCCCTACGTGTTTCTGAAATTTGTGCCTTGGACAAATGAGACAGATATTATGAAAGAGATGAAATCCTTTTTAAGTATTAAAATATTGCATTCCTGGATTTCTCTTTTATGTTCTTTTTCCCCTAATATATGCTGATGTGGATCCTTCTACAATCACAGTATGCAGTTAGTCATCTTAGTAAGCTGGAAGACAGCATTTCAGAGCGATGGTTGAAGAAGAAGCCAACTGACAAGATTACCAGTATGTTTCATCACAATTTTCTATCTTTAGTTGCCCCATTGCTCAGATTATAGTTTGTAGCTGCTGAATAGGCAGCTCATAGATTAGTGGTGCCTTAGTTAGTGGGTCGATTTACTGCAGAGCCTTATGAAAGTTTACTATAATTCAGGAGTTATATTGTTGCAAACTTGACATTAAATCCTCTCAAATATCTTGACCTAATTTGGCCTTTAAATCTTTCTTACCATTAGAATTGCTTGTATGTGAAAATATGGAAGCTATGTGAGAAAATGACTTGTTTTAATTGGTGATCACTGCTATATGCACCATCTATCACTTGTATCTACATTATGTATATCTCCTGTGCAACTTCACCCATGTCTTAGATGGCTAAGCTTAGCAATTTTTTTAAAATTTATTTTGGGACTAACAGTGTATTTGAGGAAATCTGATATAAATTAACATTATATAATGCTTAGTATTTTCTTTGAAGCAATTGTAACATGAAACGTGCATCCAAGAAATAATGGATCAAGTCCCCCCACCCCTTGAAAAATATGCAGAGAGATTCTTCCAGTCAGCATTGTTCTAAAGCTTTTTTCTGTTTGTCCACTTTTTTGGATTTGCAGAGAAGAGTTTCAATGAAAATTCAAAAGGCTTGAACCAAAGTAACACTTTTGAGGGTAGCAGAAAAGATTTCAATGCTGCTATTGACAGAATCTGCGAATATACTGGTAAGACTGACTTGTATAAAAACACCTAATTGGCCTAATCTTCACAATTTATCTCCTTTTCTTTTTATCCCACCCTTCTCTACATATCTCCATGTAGCTTTTGACTTTGTTTCTCTTCTAATGTAACGTAGGTACCAAGATCATTTTTTGTGAGCTAAGGGAACCATTTATTGATAATTTGTACAAACCCAGTGTCTCTCAAACTAGATTGGAAGCATTAATTGAACCGCTTGACCTGGTAAGGATATAAAATTGCATTCTGTGCGTTATTATCTGTATGAGCTAAATGAGTGTAAAGTTTGTTCTTCATTGTCCAGCATTTGTGTCAGGGATTTTTTGGAATTGATTGCATTCCTGGTACTAAACCGTAGTCCTTTTTTGCAGGCACTAAATCAGTTATGTGTTATAATCATGGAGCCTCTACGTGATCGACTTGTGACTAGTCTTCTACAAGCATCTCTCGTCAGTTCCTCATTTATTATATTTGGGAAAGCAAAATGATTATTTTTTTTAAAAAATTCTTTTTATATTTCTTATTTTCTTAGGGTGTTTTATCTGCTTTGTAATATCATGTGTATTTTTTTTTCCCCTTTCTGAGTACCTTTATTATCTTTCAGGATGGTCTGATACGGGTATTGTTGGATGGAGGCCCATCTCGTATCTTTTCCCAAAGTGATGCCAAACTGATCGAAGAAGATTTAGATATTTTAAAGGTAGAGACAATGTCCCAACTGTACCAGATTTTTTGTTATATATGGAGTATTGAAAATCAAACAGTTTGATTTTTTGAAATGTGGTGGTTTGATCTGATTTTGTGTAAAGTTTTTTAAAATGCAATTGTCATTGTTTAGTGGTCCGAATGATGATTTAATACTTGCTTATCTGATATTTGCCTTTTTAAGAAAAAAATTGAAAATCTTATCATGTATAAGAACCCTCAATCAATTTATACTCATATGTGAAACAAGGTGAACCTAACAAGGTCTAATATGTTAATCAGAACCTCCTATGCATTGGTCTGGAAACTACAATCATTGTTTAACGAAAAGGCTTCTCATGTTGATTGAACTTTCAGCCTTATAAATCCGTTATATTTTTGCAGGAGTTTTTTATTTCTGGAGGAGATGGTCTTCCTCGAGGAGTTGTGGAAAATCTAGTGTCTCGTGCACGACATATAACACAATTGCTCGGATATGAGGTAAGTTGTAGTGATAAGATTAGTTCCATGTTGATGCCAATCAGATAATCATGGACTTGTTATATTCTTGAAGTATAGGAATATAGGATACTAGTACTTAAGGCTTGAATTTTTCTTTTACTCTCATTTTGGATAATAATAATATCTCTACTGCTTCCAGTTTTGACTAGTTAGGGGTAAGACCTTCTGTACCCTAACCTTCCCAAGTCCAGCAGCAGGGCAATTTGTTAATGGAGCTAGGCTAGCAAATTTGATCTTGTTTGGTAGGCATAGTTCATGGTGATTCATGTCAAACAAGTTTTAACATTCATTCTTTAAGCTGAGGTTCAGCATTATATAATGTGAGACGGATAAGAGTATACATCTTGACCTCACTAGACCACGTTAACGGCTGGAGTCATGCTGAGCTGTTATGGTGGTCATGGCCCTCTTGGTACTGCAGGAGAGGTTGGTGGCAAAGTTAGCATAAGAGTAGCAGATTGCTATGGAAAGAGGAACTTTTTTCTGAAAATTCCAATTGAATGAAAGATGTTCTTGCTAGTCTTACCCATTCAGACACTACTGATGCCTCTAAATTAAAGCTAAATCATCATATTAAACGTGTATTTTTATTTGATGCATCATGTGGATTGACATTTTCAGCCTCTTTGTCTTATAAACTGAAAAACCTAAGGTTTAGAAATTCTGGAGGGAGTGAGTACAGTCTATTGTAACCTCATGTTTGGTTTTTTGCTTGTCACTGTTTGCAGACCCGAGAATTGATTGAAGACTTGAAATCCACAAGTGGACACGGAGGACGAAGTAAACTAGGAACTGATACCGAGACCTTGCTTAGAATATTGTGCCATCGAGGTGATTGGGAGGCTTCCCAGTTTGTGAAGAAACAATTCAAGATACCCAAGTCAGCTTCTTAAGTGTATAAATGCAGTCATTACAATATATAGTACAAAAGAGAAATTGTGTCGACGTGTCGTGATTGTAGACTTGTAGAGAGATGTACTCTGATTTGAGATTTGCTGTGTAGCATGGAATATTGTCTTTGCAAGTCCTGTTGCCAAATTTTGTATTAATTCTATCTTTGTACATTCTGTTTGTGTCTTTGTCTTTCTTAGGGATGATCAGAAGTCAGTGACAATGAATCACTGAATAGATTTATTTGCCAAAACATCTTCACTATTTAAAAAGAAAGTTGTACAAAAACATCCTTAAGCATAAAAACATTCTGTCTTTGATAGGGGTGGGACTTCGGTTTGGCAGTTCGGGTTGAAACAGTTTCATTTAAACGGCGGGTCGGTTCAGTTCGGTTATGATTAGTCACAGGTCGGTTCGGTTTCGGTTTATTTTTGTACGGTTTAAATTCGGTTCAGGTCATAAACGATTCGGTTTATAAACAGTTCGGGTCATAATCAGATCGGTTAGACACAAGTCAGTTCAGGGGCGGGTTTACTCGGGTCAATGCTGGTTCGGTTTTTAAACGATTCGGTTCATAATCGGATCGGTTTGAAACAGGTCGGTTCAGGGGCGGTTTTACCGGGTCAACGTCGGTTCAGGTTCATATCGGTTCGGGTCATGAACGAATTATTTTGAAACGGGTCGGCTCAGGGGCGGGTTTACCCTAGTTAATGCTAGTTCGATTCATATCAGTTCGGTTTATACTCGGTTTGGTGCTCAAATCATTCGGGTTAGTTTGGTAATCGGTTAAATTGGATCGGGTTGAAAAGGTTCATTTCTTTAGCGAACTAGATAAAGTCGGTTTGATTCGGGTTGAAATTGAGTTCTAAAAAGTGGTTTTGACCAGTTAGCGCGTTTTGTTTTATATCAAGTTGGGACTAGTATTTCCATTTCATTAGCAGGTCAGTATAGGTTGGTGAAAAAAAAAATGGATCGAGTAGAAATTGGGTTTAAAGAGTTTTTGACCGATTAGCTGGTTTCGTTTTATATCAAGTTGGTATTTCGTCACTTTATTTTCAGACATCGGATTATATACAATTACACAAATCTTCATTTATTCAATTATTTTATATCATGTTAATATGTTATGTTTCAACTTTGGTTATACTCTTGTTGTTGTTTATTAGATATTATCATATTAGTCTATTATAAATTTATAATATATTATTGTTTCATTATCAAATATTATCAGGTTATCAGCTTCTTGTTGGATTGTTTTAGATATCGTGTCATGACCATATTTTTATGAGTTGCTACTTTGAATATGATAAATCGATTCAGATATCAGATTATATAAAATTACAGAAATTCTCATATTCTATATCATGTTAATGTGTTATGTTTCAAGTTTGGTTATAGTCTTGTTGTTGTTTATTAAATATTAGTCTATTACAAATTTATAAGGTATTAATGTATTATTGTTTCATTATTGATTATTATCAGGTTATCAACTTCTTGTTTTAAAGATCGCGTCATGACCATGATTTGATGAGTTGGTACTTTGAATACGATAAATCGATAATTGATATTGTAATAAACTAATAATTTAATGTTACAGAACTATATTTGGATATTTAATTAAAATCACAATTATTCAATTTCCCATTAGTCTAATAAAGTAATAATTGACAATTGTTTGTAACTATTCCATAATTTTGGTGTTAAAGTTATATTGCTGAATTACTTTGTTCTCTTACCCTCTCTGATCACCTTTTAAGATTACGTGCCTACAAGGCTGCAACATATATATGTTGCAACTTGCAAGTTAAAGAAAACGGATGGAGAAATAGAAGTATTCAATTAGATCGATCATCAACTGTTTTAAGTTTTAATAATCAGATACATTTATTTATTATCTATTCATACCAATGATAGTATGATACCAATCGTACCATACATTATTATTTATTACATATAATAACTAATATACATTAAATATGTCGTATTGAATCAATTTGAATTTCCAAACATTTCTGTTTCTTACAATTGATAAGTTACATAAAGTTAATCATTTTTTAAGAGTACAGTAGTGTTTTTATTAGTACGTAGCTATGAATAAAAAAAAACATACTATCCTAATCCATCATTCCACGATCCGTGTCACCGTCTTAAATTAAATATCAGCCATTGATTTGCATGTCATCTAACGGCCTATCATCGCACACATTCCAATTCATGATCCGTGTGTTTTCTTTTCCACTAATCAAATCACTCTTACCATTGTCTCTTTAGTACTCTTTGATTTCTCTTTCGTTTTCTCTCTCCTCTTCTGTAATATTATCAATTTTTTGAGCCATGGCTGCTAATATGCTCACTGCTCTCCCGTTTTCTCTCTCATCTCCTCTTCCATCTTCCTTTCTTCTTTTCCCTTCTTCCATCTATGTTCTCCTTCTTCCATCTCGTTTTCCGTCACCGTCCATCGGCACCACGCACGACGATTTTTATGGTCAAATTCGACCACGAAACTCTAGATCTAGTTGTTGCATGATCGAATTTGGCCTTTTAAAACCAAATTCGAGGCCAAATTCGGGATTAATATAATAATATATAAGGTATTTTCGTTCTTCCTTTTTTTTTTTCAGGTTGTGGGCGACGGAGGGGGCCAAGTTAGGGTGGGTTCGGCGGCGGTTAGAGTGGGTTCGGGTGGGAGGGGAGGGAGGATTTTTCAAGGGAGGGAGGGAGTTTTATGGTGGGTGAGTAGTTAGAGTGAGTTGGGGGGGGGGTTTCGAGGATGTTGGGTTTCGTGGGGATGGGTGGGGTGGGGTTACAGTGGGTTTGGGTTTTTTTTTTCCGATTTTTTTCGTATGGGGTAGGGTGGGGTGTGTTACGGTGACGGTGGTGGGTGAGGTTGGGGTTGAACCTGGTTTTTTTTTTTTTTTTTTTGTATAGTGACAATGGTGGGTGGGGTGGGTGGGGTGCGTTACGGTGATGGTGGTAGGTGGGGTGGGGTGGGGTATGGGTCTGGGTTTTATTATTTACGGTGACGGTGGTGGATGGGGTGGGTGGGGGTTTGGGTCTGGGTTTTTTTGTATTTACGGTGGGTGGTGGGGTGGGGTGGGTTATGATAATTATGGTGGGTGGGGGTGGTGTTAGGGTGTGTCTGGGTTGATGGTGGTGGGGTGGGGGTGGGTTACGGTAACGGTGGTGGGGTGGAGGTGGGTTACGGTAACGGTGGTGGGTGGGGGTAGTGTTAGGGTGGGTCTGGGGTGACGGTGGTGGGATGTGGTGGTGATAGGGTGAGTCTGGGGTGACGGCGGGGGTGGTGTTAGGGTGGGTTACGGTGGTGGGTAGGTGGAGGGTGTTGGATTGGGTGGGTGGCCAGATTTTTTATAATTTTTTTATTCAATTTATAACTCCTAATTTAGTAATGCAAGAATATAATTTTAATTTTATAATAGTAAAAAAATTTATAAATTTAAATTAATAATTATACGTACAAAAAATTGTACTGTTAAACTACATTAAACATCAAATGTATTCGTGGAATTCTAACAAATTGTTAAAGGCTGTAAATAGTCCAATTTGAATGGAACGGGTTGTAAACGGTTTGTTTTAAACAGTTTGTAATCGGATCGGTTTAAACGGGTTGCGGTTTGAAAATAGTTCGGTTTAAACGGCTTAACAGGTTACAACGGTTTGGTGTAAACGGTTAGCGGGTTGTAAATGGTTCGATTTAAACGGTTTTTTTTCCTACTATTCAAACGGTTTCGGTTTATAATCGGTTCGGTTTAAACAGTTAGCGGGTTAACATTAATCGGTTCAAACGGTTTCGGTTTATAAACGGTTTGGTTTGTTATCGGTTTACGGTTCGTAACGGGTTAACATTAATCGGTTTGGTTCGGTTTCGGTTTGACATTATACGGTTCAGATCGGTTTTCGGTTTAAAACTAGCGGTTTATAAACAGTTCGATCCGTGATGGTTCGGTTCGATAACGGACGGTTTTACGGTTCGGTTTGAAAAGTCCCACCCCTAGTCTTTGACATTGATTGCTTGTAATTGTTTGTAAAATAAGATACTTCTGTACAAGTTTCAACGATTAATAGGAGTGTGAGTTAAATTTGCTTTAGATAAAATGATGAACACCAACCAAAATTTTAAAACTCGAAAAAACGTACGACTGCAAAACATACAAGGCTAACAAATGCAATTGATAAAAAGTTGCCTAGGGAAGATATCATCTAATTCAACAATGATTTGAACCCAAACTAGCTCTCAACCCGATGGGAATCCAAAACAAATTACAACCCGATTTAACTTTCGATTAACCCAACTTATTATCGAGTTGATTTGTTGTGAGTTTGTGACCCTCAACTAATTGCTAACCCAATTAGATACCAACTCAAGTGTCAACTCGATTTATTTTTACCCAACTCGAATGTATGTTTGTTTAATTTTTTTTAAACAAAGATTAGTGCATTAATTAATTAATAAGGGATAAGATAATTTGCCCATGAGTATGAAGCCACGTCTCTTGAACTCTGATTTTACCAAATTTGATCTACACCAAACGACATCAAGAAATATAGTCTAACTTAGAAATTAGAATAGCCATAACTAGGGGTGTACAAAAATACTCGGACCAGAACCCATACCTGAACCGGACCGGGAGATTCAGGTCTGGTCCCGGTTTTTAAAAAATGGGTGGTTCCGGTGGCTTTTTCTCAATAATCATTGATATAAGCTTTAGTGTTGGTTGTATCAAATTGTTGCAGTAGAATATATTTATTGGAAAATATTTAAATATTCTCAATAGATATTTACACCACATAATTAACAATATGTAAATATTAACCGTAACTTTAACATTAGAAAGTTCACAAGGTATCTCAAATTATATCCAAAAGAAACAATAAAAAAATTTATTATACTACCTACATTTCTATTTGCAAAAAAGTGGAGTTAATACAAATTGAAGGTACTAACGTTTGCCAATAGTTGCAAAGAGAGTACTAACGTTTCAAACGTTGCAGATAGAGTACTCACCACATAATTGACCTTCTACAACAGGTTAACCAAACAAAAAAAAAAAATTAAAATTCTGACATTATTAAAGAGGTGACTAAAGTTTGCCATTGTTCAAGAAATCTATCAGTTAAATTATAGCTGGTACAACTCCAAAAAAACTGACTTCCATATATACTCATCTCCATAGCCATCTTCTCCACCTTGCATCTATTGAAAAAAAAAATCAGAAGAAGCAGTTACAAAAATTACAGGAAATATAAAGTGGTCTTAATTCATGTCTTCTCCTTAATTCATGTACAACTAAACATGGTCTTAATTCATCCATATTTTCTGCCACAATAAGCACTCTCTTAATAAGCATATCATAGCATTTGATTCATGATAAAATAAGTGCATAATAATAACAACACAACAAAGAGGAATGGCTTCATTCATACATATACATTTGTTCCATTACAAAATGGCTATATAAGCCAAGCCATCCATTTCAACCTAAGCATTGTCATGGTAGTGACAAATCCCAAAAGATTATAAATGATTTGTCACATTAACAACAAAAACCTACTTAACCATGACAATGCACTCCTACAATTCATATCTTAAAACTTAAAAAAAAAAAAATAAGAACAAGCTTAAATCTAGCAGCTCCTAACCCCAAAAGCCATCTAGCTGCACATACCCCCCACCCAACCTAACAACAACAACCTACACATCCTCCTTGAAGAGCAGAGGGAAGCCATCAAAATAGACTGTCATGTCATTGTTGATCCAGGCATGAAAGTCACGACCATCATTGTAGATGAGGTCGTTGAGGATCCACTCGTTGACAGAGGCCCTGGGACCGAAAAAGGGTTGGAGTCGGGCTAGGTGGCGGGTCTTCCACCATAGACGCCATTTCCTGCAGACCTTCTTCACATTATCCCGACTACCCTAGTCCAGCTTGGAGAAGACATGGACCACAAGCAAATCGGGGTTGCTGAAAATTGGGTGAGAAACGGAAAGAGCGTCCATACCTAGGTAAATTAATGGAGTTAGACAAGGTATTTTCCATGGAAAAACCTACTCTGTTTCAGTAAGCCAAAACCCTAGACATAATTCTCAAGAAATTTTACCCAACAATAACACAATTCAATTTTGATAATCACCCACATCAACAGAATTACGCAAACAAAATACAAGATCATGATAACTAAAACAAGAAAAATCACTTTCAAACAAAATTCGCCCAAAAAAAAAAACAGAACAAGCATACAACACCATCAATGGCGAAATTAAGAAGGTGAAGACAAAAAAAGGGAATATACCTTGAGTAGATTGAAGCTCAGCCAACTTTGCTTTCTTGCAGGAAGATGGACAATTACACTCCCACATTAATGGCGATTTTCTTGAAGAGGAAGTACGAGTTTTTTTTTTTGGAATGAAATGCTCTGGTTTTTATCTGAAAATGAAAGTAATGAGGAAGCCAATGGGGTGAAAGAGTGAATAAAAAGGCTTTTCACCTTCCAAAAATCGCGTCATTGTCAGTGTAATGATGGCTTTTCACTTCCCAAAGTACAGCTGAGTGGACAATTAAGCTTTTTTTTTATTTTTTTTAAAGGGAAATAGGAAGTAACCGGTTATAAGCAATTGCAACCGGATTATTAACCTGGAATAGTGGATTCAGTACCCTCTTTGCAACGTTTGAAACGTTAGTACTCTCTTTGCAACTATTGGCAAACGTTAGTACCTTCAATTTGTATTAACTCCAAAAAAGTGTTATATGTGAGACATTAAAAAATCTTTTATTGCAAATAATAAGAGAGTAAGGTAGTACTTGTATTATTACTTAAAATACCGTGAAAAAATCGAGGCAACTTTTTTTGACGTAGTTGGTTACTATGGCCACACTTCTTGTTACGACAATTGGTAGCACGAGGTGAAAGTCGGGCGTAACACTTGCGACATATCTTTTTTTTTAAGTTGCATTCGTACGCCAATTTTCTTAATTTAGCAGAAATCAATAAATAATGAAAACCACTAACTAGTCTAGAGGTAAGTTGGAGGGTTGTGTCCTTGTTGACGTTGTAATCTGCTAAGGTACGTTCGTAGCAATCCTCGTAATCGTCCTTGTTATCGACTAGCTCTTTGTCGCCCATTATAAGACGTTGTTGGTCCATCGGAATCCCTTCTTTCACCTCGATCGTCGATTTGAGATCGACAATGGTGTTGCTAGGTTTTACCTCAAGCTAATTTAACTACATACCTATCTAGAGGTTCCATTTAAGATTTTGACAAATATTTGCATTTTTGAATTTTGATAATGATACCTCTGTTCTTTTTGTTTTCTTGGTGTGATGAGGGAAATGTTCATATGGTGATATGGATATTATATATACATGAGAAAATGCTTGGACTCCAAGGTCTTTATTTATAGTAAATTTTGTGTTTTTAGAAAAATGAAATTATTTACTTCGGGATCAAGCTAATTTAACTACATACCTATCTAGAGAATTTTAATTTTTTTTTTTAAAAAAAAAAAATTATGTTAATTAAGGAGAATGACTTACGATAATTTTAAAAATTTATGGTAAGGAGAATGACTTTGATCATATCTCAACCCACTCTTAGGTTCTGTTTGGCAAAAGTAGCGGTAACGGGTAGCTTTTAGCGGTCGAGTATCGAGTAGCTGTTAAGGTAACGAGTAGCTGTCAATAGTAGTGGATAGAGATTAGCTGTTAAACTAATGGTTTATAGTATGAGTGTTTGTTAAAAGTAGCGATCGCAATACTAAAATATATCAAAATTGATATAAATATTATATAAAAAGTAATTAAAATTTGCCAATCGCTACCCGCTACTTCTAAACGCTACAATTTTTAATGTTTGAAAAAAGCTACCTAAACACTACCTATATCGCTAAGAGCACTCACATCAATGAGCATTTATTTTTTCTCATGAGCAAAAATGGTGAGCAAATTTGGTAGAAATTGTACAACACCAATGAGGATAATGAAAAATGCTCGTGAGCATTTCAGAATTTGCTCATAGGATAAGCAAATTTCATGATGAACAGTAATCTCGTGGGCCCAGCATTCATCTAAAATTGATGAGCAAAAATGGTTGAAATGTTACTATATCAATAACCAATATAAAATAGGAAAAATTAGAAAAAATAATCCCAACTTTCATCAATTTTGGTAGAATAATCCCAACTTTTGATTATTCTGGAATAATCCGAACTTTATGGGGTCTTCATTTTCTTCAGTCCCAAACCGGTCAACGAGAGTCAACAACCTTTAATAAGAGGTCACATGACACGTGTCAGCTTGTCATTGGTCCAAAAAAATTAAATTAAAAAAAAATCAGAAATCAGAAAAAAAAAAAATCCCTCCCAACCACCACGTTCCCCCCACCTAAACCACCCCCTCCACCACCCCTTCCCCCAGCCCCCACCCCGAAATTACCCCCCACTCAGCCGGAAAACTCCCCCCACCCCCCAACCACCATTCCCCACCCACCGAAACACCTCCCCCTCCCTTCCCCCGCCCACGAAACCCTTCCCCCTCCATTCCCCCACCCCGTAAAACCCTCCCCTCCTTCCCCACCCCGTAAAAACTACCCCCTCCCCTTCCCCCACCCTCGATAACGGCCGGAAACGGCAAGAGGGCTTAATTTCCGACCGTTTTCGAGGGTGGGGGAAGGGGAGGGGAGTTTTTACGGGGTCGGGGAAGGGAGGGGGGAAGGGTTTACGGGGTGGGGGAAGGGGAGGGGGGAGGGTTTCGTGGGTGGGGAAGGGAGGGGGAGGTGTTTCGACGGTGGGGAGTGGTGGTCGGGGGGTAAGGGGGGTTTTTCCGGCAGGGTGGGGGTAGTTTCGGGGTGGGGGCTGGGGAGGGGCTGGTGGGAGGGGGTGGTTTCGGTGGGGGAACGGGTAGTTTGGGGGGGGATTTTTTATTTTTTATTTTTGATTTTTAATTTTTAATTTATTTTATTTTTTAAATTTATTTTTTTTGACCAAAGACAAGCTGACACATGGCTTTTAAAAACAGAAAAAAAAAATTAACCTTCTCAACAGGTAACCGGTCATTAGGACTGAAGAAAATAAAGACCCCCAAAGTTCGAATTATTCTAGAATAATCCAAAGTTGGGATTATTCTACCAAAATTGATCAATTTTTTCTAATTTTTCCAATAAAATATGCTCATGATTAAATTTTCTCCCGCAAGTACGCAACCAAGGTAAAAGGAAAAAAAAAGCCCCTCGTTTGCATCAAAAAAAAAAAAAAAAAAAAAAAAAAAAAAAGAGCCCCTCATTTCCTGGGTTTATCTGGGGTTTTCCATTGAAGTTCTAAGAAACCCGACAATGGCGGCGACAGTAACAGCAGCACCCAACAACAACGCCGCAGCAACGGTGGTGGAATGGCACCAACGACCTCCCAATCCCAAAAATCCCATCGTCTTCTTCGACATCACCATTGGTTCTATTCCTGCTGGTCGCATCAAAATGGAGCTTTTTGCTGATATTTGCCCTAAAACTGCTGAGAATTTTAGGTTACCCATCTTTTGCAATTATTTGATTTTAGCTCAAAATTATCTTCTTTTTGATGGGTTTGTTCTGGGTTCAATTTATTGATTGTGGTATTTTGTGCTTTTCAATTGCTTAATTTTTATCAATTTGTGAAGATTTCGTTGCATAGACTAGATAAGCAAGCTTGAAAACCTAGTATTTTTGCGATAAACTCTTTCTTTTGAACTTCTTAGTAAAGTTGAACTACTTGGCTATGAACAAAGATTTAACAGTTAAATAATTAAACATTTAATATCATTGTTTACGTATTGTACTGCATTGCCTAGGATCATAATTTTGTTGATACTTATTTAGTTATTTTGGTGTGACTTCTCTGATCATTGTTCGTTCCTTGATTTACAGGCAGTTTTGTACCGGCGAATACAGGTATTTTCTGATGGATTAAATCAATGCTTGTTAATTTTGGGACTGTTTTAAGGGGTTATGGCCTTATGGGTACTGAAGGGGTGCAGCCTTTGAAAATAACATTTAATTGCTTCATTTCGTACGCTTTCTGCTTTGATTAAATCTGCTTGCATTGTCTGTTTGAGTTTGCAGGAAAAATGGATTGCCTGTTGGTTATAAGGGATGTCAGTTTCACAGAGTGATTAAGGATTTTATGATTCAAGCTGGTGATTTTTTGAAGGTATGTCAGCTTCTTGGTTCATTAAAGCATTGTTTTCGATGCGGTATCCTACCATCTCCCCTCTTCCAAAAGGCGCACACACACACACACACACAAAGATGAGTGGGGGAATTAAAGAAATTAGAAATGTGGCTAATGACTTCCATCGTATGTGATAGTGTGTAATCTGAATATGAAGGAACATTGATGTTGATGCTAGATAACGAATGTGTTATACTGGAAAACAAATTTCTTAAGAGATCAAGTGTTTTTACCCAAGAAACTGTTGCTTTTTACCTTTCTGGCTGAGTAAGAACTGTTATTTCTTATATTTGGTCTTCTTATAACTTTCTTATGCTGAAAAGAAAATTTTCTAATTCAAGAAGTTATATAATGGTCATGAGTCCTCCTTAATCTCCTCCATTGAATACCTAACCTACAGTTGCACAAACCAAAATAAAAGGGTTATCCCTTCTGATTATGCCTTTATCATACGAGGAGATAACTAATGAATATTAAGGTTGTTCCTTCTGATATTGCCTTATCATACGAGGAGATAACTTTGACTTGCATACCATCTCTGTGCAATGATATTGAAACTAGCATGGCATATTTCTGTTATTTGCTAAAGTTTTCTTTTAAATGAGAGACCATATCTATTGCAGAATGGTGTGTTTGCTCTTCTTTGACTATATGTCTCCTTTAAATCTTGTGAAGGTTCTTTGTTGTATTGTAGTGTATAGCATCTTTCTTTTTCTCTTCTGGTAAGGTTTTGACGTTACTGATTTCTCCTAGGGCGATGGTAGTGGATGTGTTTCCATCTATGGGACCAAGTTTGAGGATGAAAATTTCATTGCAAAACACACTGGCCCTGGTTTGTTGTCAATGGTATTATTCTTCTTTCCTTCTTTTAAGCTTTTGAATTCTTTTCTTTCTCAATTACAATCGTTAAAAGAATATCACATGTATCTTTAAATGGGCTCCAATTCTCTCTCATACAATGATATGCATTTTATTATGGATTTCTCCTAGCTCCTTGCTAGTCCAGCCTATCTTTCATGTATACTAGTAATTGCCTTAGTTTCACTTGGTTATCTGCATGAAATTATAATTTTTTGTTGGTAAGCTCATGGTGTGTGTCAATTCATATTTTTTATTTCAAAATTATGGTTTTCCACAACTCCACTTCACATGGGTTATGTTACAAAATACTTTTACTTTAGAAAGCTACGACTGGGAATAAATGGATGATGTGGCTAAATAAAACCATTTCAAATCCATCGCAAGACATTGCATACAGAAATTAGTAGGAGATGTTTTGAGACTTGTAGCAGTGATTAATTTGACTTCTTGCTGATCTATGAGTTTTGGAATCAGGGGAGGGGGGGGGGGGGGAGACAAACTGATTATAGTTCTTTTTTGGAGGTGAAGGAGGTGGGGAGTGTGCTGTTGTCTTGGTGTGAATTGGTTGTGGTGCTATCTAGGGATTTAAACATCCTGGTCTTATACTCTAGAGTTGACCTTCATATGTCTATGGAACCTCCTCTGCTGTATGTTTTTTGGAATGTCCCTAAACGAATAGTGAGCCTTTTCAACTTGATATGCAATAATATGAGGCGAGGCTTTTCACTTTCTTCTTGTAACGACAAGTTTAGATGGGGAAGAATATAGTCTTCTTAAGTGTGCCTCATCTGTATAAAACTTCATTGTCATGTTGCTGAATGTGTGTGTGTGTGTGTGTGTTTTGGGATTGTCAGGAATCGCATCCTTTATCATTGATTCTAAGGCAGAGAACATCCTTGATTTCTTGTTGACAATCTGGCTCTTACCTGTTTATTACATTGTAAATCACTGATATACTCAGATTTGTATTTCAATTGATTGTTTCTTTTACCTTGGCTACAGGCTAATAGTGGACCAAATACTAATGGATGCCAGGTAATATTTCTGTACCCTTTCTTTTTTGCTGCACTCTTTGTTATATATATACTAAATGCCTCTCATGGAGTTGTATACTTGTATGCAAATATGAGCGAGGAAAATAAAGGTTCCTTTATTTGTAAAATTATTCTGTTCATGGGCCCATGGCTATCTTTGATGAGTCATTTCTATGTTTTTTTTTTTAATAATGGACAACTTTTGCCAGCGATCACTAGATATTTGGCTACTGTAATTATGTTGTTGGATAAATTAAAAGAGGTCTGGTTCTTGTAACTGTATTCCACATTGGATTACTTCTATAAACCCTTGAATGCCCAGTCATTTACAGGACATAAGATAAAGATTTTAGATAAATTGAATCATCCAAATGTTTGATAAAAGGGTAAGGGATAACTAGGATCAGTTGGATTTGACTTTTAGATAAGCTGATCTATGATTGACGAGGACAGTTGTTTTCATTACCGGAGTATCTCGATTTTGACCATATTTTCCTCTCTCTATGGTGAGCCATGGAGGATTTCTATTAGACGCCTTGCTCTAATTCTCATTGGTCTGGTTAATTATTTGTAGTCAAGATCCTGTAATAATAATGAGCATATTTCATGCAGGCTCACATTCATATCCTTGAATAGTCCCCCCCCCCTCCCTCCCCCTCTCTCTCTCTCAGCAGCTGAACTGATATGATTTTTTTTTTTTTTTTTTTTTTTTTTTTTTTTTTTTTTTTTTTTGTGTTATTGCAGTTCTTCGTGACCTGTGCAAAATGTGATTGGCTTGACAATAAGCATGTGGTTTTTGGGGTAAGCTTCCTGCTCTCCTTAAAAGCTTAAACCCTCAACCTTTCTTTGTATGCGTGTAGATCGGTGTTCATAGCAGTATGGCACATTGGTGTTTCAGTCAACATGATTAAAAGTTATAACTGATCTCTCGAATTTGAATTATCAATTTTCCAGTCAGCCTGCATGCTGCTAAAAGCTGAATTAAGTTTTCCAAAAGCAAGAGAAGATGAAACCGTTTGTGCTCCATGTTCTTACATGTTTGTTAAACTTTTTTTAACTTGGTTGAACTTCAGATGTCATTTACTGTGGGCTTAATTCAATTGGTGTCCATTAAATTGTGTCCATCAGTATGATAGTTTTTCATGGTGATGCTTTTAAAGCTTAGAGCTCAAGTAGCGGTTTTCACATGTTCTCTTGTGGAATTTCAAGTGATTTTAGAAACATACTACTTTGTACTGTATGTTTTCTTTTATGAGTCTGTCCAACAGCTTGGCCTCCTAGTTTTTAAAGTCTTGATCTCTCTAAGTAGTGTCCCTTTACTTTTCATCCCTTTCCCTTCTTTTTTTCTTATTCGCCAAAAGGGAACAAGCAGTGATTTATGTTTTTAAAATAACTTCTGACTGGAATGTTTTGAAATTTCAACTCTATTGTTTCCTTTAGATCCTTTTCTGAATTGTTTTGTTGACTTACTGTATGACTCCCTTCCCTTGCAGAGAGTGCTAGGAGATGGCCTTTTGGTTGTCAGGAAAATTGAGAATGTTGCCACTGGACCAAACAACCGTCCTAAACTTCCATGTGCTATCGCTGAATGTGGAGAAATGTAGAGCATTGGAGTTATATGCTGGCTATTGTAATCTGCTGACCTGGATACTATGTTCATATAAGAATGGAAAACTACCCTAGTTGACAATGTTTAGGATCAATCAACATGGGACTATGGGAGTATCAATATTACTTCTGCGAGCTTCGATTTTCTGTCAGGATTAGGTTCACTCTTTGCTAATCTTCGATGTAAAACATTAAACACTTCCCAGGAAGGACATTGAATATACTTGCTGAGCTGCATAAGAAATAATGCTAAAAGTTATGTTTTGTAGTTCTTGCGATCTTGCAGAAAAAGAAAAAAAAAAGAAAAAGAAGCAATATTATAGAGTTTTTATTTGTCCAAAAGAAGCAAGCATAGAATGATAAAGGCTTCATAATGCTATGTCTCACATTGTGCTTGTTTCAGCCATGGCCTCCTGATTTCAGCTGTGTCAATATTACAGAATTGCTGTACCGGGAACTGTAACAACTGTGAACCAAAGACCTGCTGTGGTCTTGAAAAATTTTGGAAGGGACATTTATATTGACATGAGTGAGCATTCTAAAATACGGTAATTGCAATAATAGATGGTCAAAGTTACTCCGTAATACATAGTAGTTGTCAAAAAAAAAAAAAGTTAATACGTAGTATAAAATTACTACTGTTATACTTTATAAAACTATAATCCAATAATATACATTAAGATAAATCTAATATCTTACTTACTCCATTGTTTTATATAATATAATAATAAAAGATGGTTGAAGTTCAAATGTGTTAATTATTTTGCGACGGAATCAAGCATAAGGTATTGAATGACGACAAACGTATATCCATTTTATGCATTTCAATTTACAACAAATTTCATTTTAATTGAATTATTCTGAAAGATGAAAAATGTGATTAATCTAAATTCATAGGCAAATTTAGAAATTCTCCCAAATTTATAATTAAAAAATAAAAAATAATGCATTCTGAACCAAACGACGTCGTACCCATGAAATTAATAACCAAACGACGTCGTATACTTCTGAATAGAAGACTACAGGAAATAAGAAAAGTGAGACCCAGAATCTGAAACTCTGAGTCAATCTAACCCAGTACCCCTCCCACCATTCTTCTTCTCTCTCATTCTCTCTCCTCCGACATTGTTGTTTTCGAGCTCCAAAAATGGCGGCGATTTGGAGAGCAAAGGTACCCCCAAACTCAGCCAATCTCGAAGAAGCTCGTAAAAGAGTCTTCGACTTCTTCAAATTAGCCTGCCGAGCACTTCCTACTGTCATGGATATCTACAATCTCGACGATGTCGCCACCATCTCTCAGCTTCGCTCCACCATTGCTTCTCAGATCCGAAAGAATTCTCATGTTAAAGATCCTAAGGTTATTTTTCAATTATTTGATTTTCATCTTCGTTTTTGTGTAATTAGGGTTTATTTTGATGTTATTATATCGTTTGTTACATTGATTGTGCTGTTTTGTTTGATTGTTTGAAGATTCTCGTGCTTTTAGGGGTTTAGGGTTTGTTAAAGAATTGACATTGGTTGTTAGCTAGTGATTTCAATTTTAGGGATTGAGTATGATCAAATGTGATTAGTTAATGGGGTTGGAATGCTCTTAAGATGTTGGAAGATTGAATGATTGCCTGAAGTATACGTCTTTTTAAATATTCGTATGTTTTTAGGGATTGAAATTAACCAATTAGAGGCTTGTGTTTTGCCATCTTTTGGATATAGTGTTTTGCTGCAAAATGTTGGCAGTTTCATCTTTTGCAAATGCTTATAAGTTATGATTTCTAGTGTTGAAGATTGTTTGTTAGCTATTAGGGATGATTGTATAACCAAATAGCTTTTGGAAATAGAGAACGTCGAAGTTAGGGGGTGTTTGGTTCAAGCATATTAGGTATAAGGTATGGGTTTGTAATGGCCAAAACCCATACATTGTGTTTGTTTCTAGAAATTTCATTTTTCAAACCCTCAAGGTATGGGTTTTTGAAACCCAAGGAAGGAGGTGGGTATGGCTCAAACCCATACCTTTATTTTAAAATTAAAAAGAAATTGTCATTCCTAGATAAAAACCAAACACATGAAATCAAGCATCAAGTTCTAACCCCGTACCACCTAGGTTTCATTCCTCATTCCAAACCCATACCATTGTTTGAACCAAACGCCCCCTTAGTTGTCGCTTGTTAGGCTTTAATGAAAATAAACTTTTTTCCTTCCATTCAAACACTTTAAGGCAATGAGAATTGAGGTCAATTTAAGCTTCTTTTTTTTTTTTTTTTTTTTTTTTCCGGGTTTTCAACAATGCTAATCTGAAAAACTTAATTTAGGGAACTACATCAATATATACTCCTCAAAAGTAGTGTTTAGAGGTGCATATAGTGTTTCCACCTTAATGATTAGAATATAGAATTTCCTTCTCTTTTGCTTTTAGCCTTTTGAAATAGCAATTTCTCAGGTGATTCAGGCCTACAACTCTTAAGCATCAGGTGACAGGACACTTGTATTGTAATTTTTTTTTAATTTGTGAACCTAGTGCTTTTGTAGCCCTTTTCTCTATTTATATATTTTTTTTCTTAATGCAACTATAGAGAATTACTGTGATATGGGGATTGTTGATATTAGCAACTACTCTACCAAATACATATAATAGATTGCTTTCTAAGAACTTTGGCATGGGGACTGGCCGACTGGGAAGTCATATCATTGAACTTTTGAAGCTAAACTTTGAGGAACTTAATTCCTATAACGGACCAACGCCCTTATCTCGTGGTTAGATGCTTTGTTTCTTCATGGCCAACTTTGTTACTAATTGAGGAGGAATGTTAATGATCTAGAGGGGGTGTTATCCTTGGAAGCGTCACAACTTGATGGTTGTGTGATTTGAGTGACTCTGACACTACTTGAGTGGAATTATCCCAATTTCGAATAGGTAATTTTAAGGACTTTGAGATGGGTTAGGTTGAGTTATAATTTAAGGTCATTTCCTGCCTTCCTGGATTTAGGGTCTATTTAAGGGAACAATTGACAATATAAATTCAGGAGATTTCATTGAGGTGATACACAATGTAAGTGGGGGCCCAAACACATTGGCTTGTATGGCAAGATTTGCATAGTTTAAGGTTAGTAAGGTGAAGTTGCTCTCTCTAAGGCTGAAGAAAAATGAATTTTGAACCTTTGCTATGATGCAGTAAAATATCTGATAATATCTAAAGAGCTGAGGGTCTGGCTATTCTTGTGTTCACTTATGGTTAGTACAAGTGGATGACCTCAATATGGATTTCCCGAGGAAAAAAGGAGGAAGGATTATGTGTTATATCTGAGTTTAGACAAGGTGTTCGAAAACACGTGTGTTTTCCATTAGGAATTTAAAGCGCATGAAGATTTGTGTTAAAGCATATGACATCATTTTCTCTCCATTTGGTAAGCAAACTGGCAAATCTATTGTTTTAGTGAATTGAGGCTTTGAAAGGGGCTTACATCACAAAGTACTTCATCAGTGGTAATTGCTTTGATTTGAGTTCAATGGCAACATTGGTAACCTTGTTATAAGTTCTGTCACATTTTAGAAAATCTAGTGGCACTGGTTTTTTAGGCCAAAACAGAAAAAGGGGCCTTTCCTCGATATCATCCATAGTTAGTTTATTTTCATATGCAATCAATACCTAGAGTTGGTCATCCTCATATTAAATTTTTTCTTGAGTAAGAAAGTTTGCATTGCCTGGTTTTTGTAGTCTTGGATACTTAGCTCCATGTCATTATCATATTTGACCTGATATTAGTATTTATATCTTTTAGACTGTTACTAGTGCATATTCTCCTAAAGTCCTAAGTTGAAAGCCTTGCATGATTGGAATTTGGAACAATGACAAAATACCACTTTGTGCTTGTTCACTATGGAAGCCTCTTGAACCTGTCTACAGTAACTTTCCTCTACAGGTTTTCACCTAGACCTTGAAGATTTTGTCACAGCCATAGCTTCCAATTAATTTTTTGTGATGATTTTTAATCTTACTCAACCTTCGTTAATGTCATTCTCAGTACTTACTCTATCATTTTCCCAAAGTATCAGCCATTTCCGTTTCTGTCTTGACATCCACCGTGCTCTTGAAAAAGTTGAAAGATTTAAGTTAGGTCACTGGTGTAAAGCTTTTGAATAGAATCAGAATGGTATTGAACATAGGCTCAACCGCTCAAGTATATGGATGTGGTCACGCTTGTGTCATATTTTCAGTTAGAGATATAGAGTGATGAGATTGATGGCTTTTTATGTATGAGTGGGAGAGAAAGAGTTTACGTGTTGTCAGTCTGATCACACCATTGGATTAGATTGATGGCTTTTTATGAATGAGGGGGAGAGAAAGAGTTTACATGTTATGAGGAAGATTGATGCATGGCTTTTTATGATTGGGCAACAGATATGCCAAACAGATGAGGGTACAGCTTTGTTGCTGATTTGTCATAAAAGTGAAGCAATTGAATGTGAGTGAAGAAAATCATGAATACCTTGGATGTCAACAACGGAAGCATTTTTGTCTTGTTTGACCAATTAGTATTATTAGTTTTTTCAGTCAACTAGTAGTGACTTGTCGCTAAAGATTTATGATAAAACCAGTTGTCGATATGCAGTATGTGGCTTGGAAGTCTATGTTTTACCCTGGAGAATTTGGTTGTATGAACTGTAGTAGACTTTTGTTAGAGCTGGTTCAAATTTCCATTTTTTTTGTGGTTAGCTATTAGTATAAAAAATGTCTAGTTTTGGGGCAAAATAGTAAATGTAGTATACATCGTGTGAAATAGGTCTAGCAACATGAAACCAAAGAATAAGTTGTTCCAATATACTTTGAAAAATGTCAAACAACTAAAATCCAAAGAGAATTAGTTGCTCCAGTCAGAGTTTCATTGTAGCTGATTGACCCATCGAAAAAGCCACTTACCAGCTTAATTTTTTTGATTTGACCAAATTAACAAGCTAAAAGCCAAAGACCAACAAAAAGCTGGCTAAAAGTCATACGGGTATTTCTAATAAACCCCAAGCTGTATTATATGGAAAGGCTGATAAATATCTTTCATGTTTTAAACCTGCTTTGTCTCCCTTACAAGTTTCATATATCTGCAGGTGATCGACATGTTAATCTTTAAAGGGATGGAGGAACTGGAAAACATTGTTGAACATTCAAAGCAGCGTCATCACATGATTGGCCAATATGTTGTGGGACACCATGGACTTGTTCAGGAATTGGGTACCAAAGAGCAAGGTTTCTCCCCATTCCTTAAGAATTTCTACAAAAGTAACTACTTCTGAGCCATTTTCGTCGTTGCTCATTAAAGAATGCATCCAGTTGTGGACATTCCAAATAAGAACAATGTTGTAGTAAAATTTGTTACTGCTGAGAATATGAATTCTGTTTTTGGCTCTCCTTGTATTATGCATTAGATGCTTGATCTCAGTTGCTTTTCTTCAAATGATCATGGCATCGATATTACAAGAAAGAAAGTGTAATTTTTTGCCAATTATTTTTGTTTTACCCCTTTTTCTTTGAAACCTTGGATTCTGGATAAAAATCAAGCACCTAGAAAGTATCAGAGTGTAAGACAGAAGTTAGTGCGTGGTGCAAATAATTATACCTCATGATTGACAGAGCATTTTAATACCACCTCCATTTCTTTTAGTTGATATGTTTTGGTCTTATACACAATACACTTTGATCATATAATATAATTTATATGTAAAAGAAAATATTTTTATTTTTTAATAAATGGTAAACTATGGGGAGGGTCCTCTACCCTATCACAGGAAAGGGGGCTGTGAGGAATCAAACTCCCATCACTTTGTTGGGTGGGGGAATGGAGGGACTCTTCTCATTGACTCTTCCTCAGAAAATATTTTTATGTGGGTGTGGGTACTAGTTGGATTTATCAGAATATATAATTATTTTAAATTATCAAAATTTTCTAATTTTGTCTCATCAGTGGTTAAAGATAGCAATAGGTCAGTAGTCAATTTATGCATTGGCAAACATAATGCTCGTATGTAAATAAATGTGTCAACATAAATGAAATACGGAGAAGACATAAAATCTTAGGACACAAATTTATTGTCTTTTCGTGATGGGTTTCAACTTAAAAGGAATTGATATAATAAGTTGATCTAATAGGAAAGTTGGTTACATAGACTAGACTAATAATATGAAAGTATTCAGAACATATGAAAGAAATACTACTATGTACATGATCGTTGGAACTTGGAACATAAGGAATATTCACATTCACTTCATATTTCATACCAATGTATCAAGTTGTTTAGTTGACCATAGAAAGTTAAAGTTCTAACTTTTTGAAAAGTTTCATTTACCTATATAGTAGAAGTTCCTATAATTTCCAATTTTCTTTGATTTTGTCAACCAAAAAATTATGCTTCTGAGAGTTCCACTTCATAAAAAAGTTCACTTCCTATGCATTTTTACGTCAAACAAACTGGCGCTATGGTTTGAACTTTGAAGAGGAGGTCAATCAAGGCGAAGAGGGACGGGGTTGTAGTGGTTGCTGATAAAATCAGGCAACGACGTGAAGGTAAGAAGAAGAGGGACTGAAGTAAGTTGTAAATTGCCACAATTTACTCAATGAATTGACAAACCAATCTAAGCAAAATTCTTTAACAATCATCCTACATATGGGTCATCTAAAATGTAATTTCAAACATAAGCAGACAAGTAAAAGTTCAAAATTATTTTGTCAATTTGACAATTTTTTTGTTTTGGCTGAGCAAATATGAACGCAACTTTGGATACACTCTGAAAACGTTTTTTAACACGGCCAAACTACAAATGCATCACATAAAATTTAGTATATCAAATTTGGTGTGAACACTTTCATTTTCTCAAATAATTTACCCATGATAATCAATACATCAACAGAACTACAAGCCAATTTTAAATATTCCATCACTGATCTCCTTGAAGCGGAAAACAATGATAGAAACTCACAACTTTCTAATCAGTAAATATGGTACAACAGTGTTGGTCATGGTGTTGATAATACACAGGCAATGACTTGTGGGCCGATGAACGAATGGGGTTGGCATGCTGATCTCTCAAATAAACCCGCGCCAGCCATTTAACAAAGCTACTCCTGATTAACGAGTTAAAAGGTTGTCATTCTCTTGGACGGGCAAGCCAAAGGGAACTCAAAGCACGCAACCTGGAGAAATAATCATGAATTGCTAAAAGTGCACGAGCTGACTGTCGTGTCGTCAATATCCGGTGCATTTGTTGTAGCGTTTGTTGGCGTAAGTTATCAGCCTGCCAGAAAACAGAAAAATCACATGTTTAGGGAATATGTTACCATGTAAGTTACCAAGCGACTACAACAGGAATACTGACACAAGATTCAAGGATCATATGCTGTAGCTAAGAATCAAAGAATTGTACATATACTTGGTATAATTAGTCAAAAAATCGGATAAATGCTGGAAAGGTAGCAGAGAGCTAGAAGCTGATAAGAATTGCTAACTAGCTGTAAGCTAAAAGCTGATAAATGCAAGGATATGTTTGGTAAAACTTGCTGTTGAACGAACTGAAAATTGCTAGACAACATTCAGTAATGATTATTTTTACTTGTATCACTAGCCAGTCTTAGCAATAGAAACCACAGGAAAAGGGGGGGAAATTTTTTGACAAATCTGAAATTTACTTGAAGTTAGAGGCAGTAGTTTGACGTTTTGTCCAGCTTTAGCCTGCTTAATTTAAGTTAAGCACCTTGGCAAGCACCTTGTCCAGCTTTATTAGCCTGCTTAATTTAAGTTAAGCACCTGCTAATTTAAGTTAAGCCTGCTTAATTTAGCTGAAAATTCAGCTACCTAATAATGTACGCCGGCTGAAGTTTCATGCCAATCAGGCAAACAAAGCCATAGTTAAGTTGAGAAATCATCAAAGGAATGCAAGTGAGAATGACAAAAACAAAAAAAAAAAAAAGATGTTTCCCTTTAATTTGAGGATGTGTTGTAAACTATGGTCAGCTAGAAGATACAGCTTGGGTTCAGGCATAACAATTGCTTGGACCAGCAAGCTTCGTGTCCGAGTCAACCCTCAGTTTTTTTTTTAAAAAAAAAAAAAGAAAAAGAAAAAAACCCAAAGAATGTACTTCGTATATTGTTTTCTTTTCTAACAACAGTTGACATAACAGAGACAAAGCAAGTTTTATCTGAACCTAATAGAAATTTTATAGCTCTTTTCTAACACCCCCCCCCCCCCTCCTTCTGTCTCCCATCACCCCACCCTGCATCCAACATATGGAGTACATGCACCACACCACACCAGAAGGGGGAAAAGGTTGAAATAGACAGGTTCTTTCTGTACTGAGTACAAGCGAAACTTATAGTTCCAACTTGAAGAAGTTACCTGGCGAATAAATCCTTCAAGGGTACCAAGTTTTCCCATAGCCATGGCCATTTGACCCATATAATTTGCAACATTTCCAGATGAACCTGATGAACCAAGATTACCACTCGACAAAGTTTCTGCCAGTGACTGCTGCAGGGCCTCCATTCCCTGAGACAATGCATCTTCAGCCTGTTGTGAAGACTGCTGCAAGTTCTGAATGTTAATTACTTGTTGTTCGGTCAGAGGTTCCAGCTGGTTTACAAGAAGCTGCAGAGTAGAGCTTCAATTAAATATGTAATATCATAAAATTGTAATCAAGCAAATCACAGCATCTGTAGCAGAATGTACAATACAGTCCACCTATGTATCAAATTGAAACTAAGACAATTCATCGAACATCTGAAATCAGCAACACAATAACAGAATCAATGGGACCAAAGTAGTAGTGCAAAAGGCTCCAAAATTAATGACAATAATAATTAGCAACAGTTTGCTCAGCCTCTAAGATCATGCTTTGACAATTTTCTGCTACTTTGACTACTAAATGATAAGAATCAAGGAACAGCATAACTGAAGATACAAATCACACAATATACTACATACTTTGAATCAGTGACCAAAAAACATGTTCATAAAATGAAGTTAGATGTCGATCTATAATTCTCTGGATGTCCCTCTTAGCTACAATTAATATAGATACAATTCCCGAGGATGCCTCACCTTAAGAAGCTCAGATGAACGGAAGCCTCCTAGCCACAGAAAGCACCTCTCCGCAGGCGTTTTCCACATACCCGACAAAAGATGAAAAACATCATTCTTGGCAGCATTGGACTTGAGCCTAAAAATATCATCATAATGTGCCACGACACTATCAACAATGACACGAAGTTCAGCATCACCAGCATGAGCATTAACTGCTGCTCTTAATTCATTGATCTGACGGTTTTGCTCTTCCAGCCAGCGAGCATGTTCTACATCAAAGGCCATTGCTCCAGCTGATGACAGACATTGACAAGGTCAGTTGTTTTTTATAATAGTGAATATGACCATGAATCTCTGAGATCCCTTCTATCAAGTAAAAAAAAAATACAAAATAAACAGCTTATTTTCCGGTTTTATTTTAACACGCACCATGGGAAATAGATGAAAAAGAATAATGTAATATGGATCCTAAGGCTTCCACACAAGTAGAAAGAACATCATTACGCAAGCTGAAGAAAGATAATGAATCATACACTGATATGTTATGGTTCAACTGCCAGGGAGTCACTCACCCAGACAAGGTCCCCTATGTTACTCTAGAGTGATTAAGCTGGCAATATACTTCTATGCTAAAATAAAAAATAAAGTGTATTTCTATGCACTTAATCAGAATCTTCTAGCATTTCGCACATGAGTGGGTATTACATTGGCTTTCTACAATGATCCACTAAATAGTCACTAATTGTTTACAGATAAAGTAGATAGAAAGAACGCATTGATGATTAATAAGGCATTAATAAGTGTGGTTCAAACTTTTCCAATAGGGACAACTCATCCAAGAAAAATACTTCCTGCAACAAATCCTGAGAGAAGTTGGGACCCAAATTGGGATTTGAACCACAGAGATTCATGATACATTTCCATAAATTAATAATTGCAATGCAACAATAATGCATAACTCATTAGAATAAATTCATTCTACATCAACTAGTTGAGCGTGTTGTGATCATTATATAACTTTTGATGTTTTACCTACTTATACTGATATAGCTCTACTTTTTCGGACTAAGTTAAGGCAAAAGTTTAAAGGGATTAAATGATTAATACATATGAGACATCACACCCAAAATTGGAGGGCCTGCCTGGTAATTTGCCAAATCAGATATCATGTGAGGATGACTGATAAAACTGAAAGAGTTGTGGCACCAGTCATTTTATTGAAGCATAACATTTTGACACTAATCCAGGGAACACCCTCTAGAGAGGCTGAAACAAGAACATATATTAAGAGAGATGAACTTTACCATTTCCACCACTTGAATGGGCTTGATCCCCTGAGCTTGAGATAAAAATTCCCTAAAAATGCAAAGGAAGCACAACCAAAAAAAAGAGGGGAGTTTTTCAGTATCTATAAGAAAAAGATATGAGCTACTGTCAACTAGTGTGAAGATTTCAGCATCAACGAGAAATAAAGTAGACAACCAGATCTAACCTGTTGTCGTGCTCGTTGGAGCTCCTGCTCGAGTTGAGTAAGCTTTAATCTGCTACTCTCCAGCTGTTGCACATATGCCTACTTCCAACAAAGAAAAAAGAGAGGGAGGAGAGAAAAATTTATAAAAGAACGTGAGAAAAAGGTCAAAAAAATAAAATGACATTGAGCTAAAATTTTGTATCAGCTTTGTGACTCTTGTTTACACATCGAATCCTTCTCTAACAATAAAAGCTTAAAAGTAAGAAAACGTTCAAGATTTAACAAGCCTCAAAGCACATAAGCAACAATAAATAGATAGCTTACTTTTTTTCTCAGCCGACTTTTCCTTGCTGCCTCACGATTCTGAGCAAGCCTTCGTAGAGTCTACAAATGTAATTTTAAAAAGGTGTCACAAAAATAAAGGCATGTGAAGTTAGATTGCATGGAAAAAGAGTAGTGGTCAGCTTTTTACCTTCTGATCTTTAGTCTCCTTGGATCTGTCACTCGAATCAGAAGCTGCATGAGCCGATGTAACTATATCAAACTGCATAGTTAGCAACCACAGCGTTAAGCCACATGCCATGAGTTACATCAATATATATAGCTATCCAATGATGAGTCTGATCATCACATAGAAACTTGAACTTCCCCAAATTAAATTAAAGTTATTAGAAGAAAGCTTATAAACCCATTAGGCCTCTAGCAACGGGATTCTCTATATCAGAAGGAATATGAAAAATTACCCTCTTGTTTCTTTCATCTGTGTCTGCATCCGTTGAAATATCTGTTCTTGGACTACCGTCTGCCATGTTAGACTCTCCCCAATTTTCCAAACTACCACTAGAAAAAGAAACCAGATTCTTATGTAGACTGGATTGCGATTGCGTAGCAGATGGATTTATATATAGTAAACCTGGTGATGCCTGTAGGATAGAGAATATTTTATTTAAACAAAGACTAAAGACACATATTTTAAGCTACAAAATAAGCACAGGGATGCATAAATACAGAAAATTTATCAACAGAGTTCTGACAGTGTATCAGAATAAAATACATGGGCAATGCAGAACACTTTCCGATGCTCGGACACGCATTACTTGAAAAGAGGAAAAAAGGCTAAGGGCAATCAGTATATGCACAAATTCACCTTCTTAATAGAGATGCTATGAAAAGGATCAGATGGAACAACTTGACCCCCAACTGATATGGTTGAGCTAATCACAGAGTCTGCAACAAAGCACATTCACTGAATGAAAAAGTGAGCAACAAAATTTTCAATTCTCAAGCAATTATCATAGGGTTGTTCTTCTGTGGATCTTATCCATTACTGTGACTAAGATTTCCATGAAGAATCCTATACTCAAAACAAAAGGGCATATATTTGTGTGTATATTATATGATGTCAAATTTCGAATGTGACTTACAATGTACCAAACATGACAAAGCAAATGAAACTATGATTCAGAATAGAATATTAGTTCACAAGTGCTTCAAGGAAAGACAAAAGGGGAAGAAGAAAAAAAGATAAAATCACACCAAAGGTCGCCATTATGTAAACATAAAACAATGAGGTAATAAGATAATATTATTATACAGCATAACTTCGAGATCATACACTGATAGTTTCAAATATGAGAGTGGACAGTATCAGCAAGAAAAAATATAGGTTACAAGGTATATCACCAACTAGTCCATTGATCCTGCCCCTCATCAGTTAGTTTCAACATGAACAATCCATTGATGTACTCAAGTACAGTACTTCTCCATTTCTTCTCAGCAGAGAGAAAACAACTAGCAACTCGAAACAAAACAAACGGGGCAAACAAAGAAGGTTATTTTTACCAAACACAATTTGACTTATAGAGTGTTAGTACTTCCTGGAAATAGTTAACACAATAAATGCTGCCCAAAAATTTTATGTGGCACGAGTAGGAGGTAAAAATCGAACATGTGGCTTCCTTTTCTGAATAAATAAAGTATGAGTATGAACATGTGATTGGCTTCTCATTTGACTAGAAAAGAGCAAGATAGATAGTTAACCACATCTTGTATCCTAGAAAGGCTTTCAAAACAATGAACCCTATAATTCTAACTTAGACATGCAAGTTTAAAGTGGTTAATCGATAGAGTAAGGAAGGTAACAGCTTACTTCTAAGACCTACAGTATTTTCCACCAGGAACCCATTTGTTTGCTCCAAAAGTCCAAAATCAGAAACTCGACAGGAAATAGAGCTTGCTTCACTGTAGTCACAATGATGAAATTAGTCGATTTTAGAAATAGAAGTGAAAACTACATGTTACCATTCTATTTTTTATTTTAATATTTTTGGGAGGGAGCTTCAAGTTACCAATTAGACCAACAACTAACACACATTGAAGTCAACAGGCAAGTTAGATTAATTATCTCAAAAATCACTCAATGATATAAGCAAGAGATATCGTCCTTGATACTAGGTGTCAAAGAACCATGTTGAGGATGGTTTTAGCTCATCACCACTAGGGCTAGCTCTCTCCATACTATGACCGATTCAGGCAGCCATTATATGAAATTGTATACTTGAATGGAAGCCTTTGTACCAACCAGAAAACAAAACAATAAACTTTTGCATCTACCACAACTTAATGATGGTAATAACTGAAAGATTGAACGAAGCAGGAATGCTGTCAAAAATCTTGATCCACGAAAATCAAGGATAGCAAATAGATACAATTATGAATGTCCACAAAATAAGTTTGAGCTATGTTTTGACGAGTTGAACAGGACACAAGTTTGATCATCATTTGCCTTGAATATAATGAATTTTGTTGCTGTCAAACAAAATTATTGAATCTCTCAAGAGTCTATAGTCATGATAACACTTACATGGAAGGAAATATTCCATATTTTTCTCACAAGAAACTATTGAAAAATAAACGTCCTACAGAATCTAGTTAATCATCTAACAGCTTACACCATAACATGAAACAGAACTGTAAAACAAGCAAGATACACTACTAAACCACCCTGAGAAGCCAATGAATCACTCATATTTATGGAACAAAGATATAGCATAGCAACTCCGTGATAGTCAACTCATATACGACGAAAAAATTTAGGAGTAGCAGTGTAGACACTGCCAATTAAGTACAAAGGACAAGCCAATCATGAGCCATGAATGCCACTTTCGGCAATGTGTAAATCATAAGTTTCCCAATTAGAATTGAGATTTCCTCCAACCATACAAGAGCAACAAATAATTTCACACAAGACTTGTATTTAAAGCAAAGAGCGGGTAATAAAATCAATACTAAAAAGTGCTAATAATCAAGGAGGTAAGGATGATGAATGAATTTACAGTGTATTAGATATTGGTGTCGGAGGATCAAAACTCGGCATCCCGTTTGAAGCCGCCTTTTCAGCTTGCACTCCAACCCTCACTGTTTGGCTCCTCATGAACAACCATCATCACCACCTCCACAACCTCTATCAATTCAGGAATAGTAACCTCCAAATAACCAAATAAATAGTACAACTCCTTTGAAATGAGACAATCTTTAGCGCCCAACAATCCAGAAATGAACCAAAAACTGCCCAAATGAAGAAGATAAAGTGATCACCCCCAAAATCAAACTAGAATCAATCAAAATCCCAAAAAACTAATATACCCAGTTCCTAAATCCCAAACCCACAATTTTAGCAAGCAAAAAACCCTAATTTATCAATACAATCAGATCAAAAACCACAGGAAGCTTAAGTTTTGGTCTGAAACAACTTACAATTAAGCAATTTTAAGAGAAAATACTTAAAACCCAATTCAGAAAACAGCAATAAAAGAGAGATTAAGTATAAAGATTCAAAATTTATTGAGAATTACCACCAACAATTTCGAACAAAACCCAACACAATTTTACCCAAGAACACCCAAAATCTGAAGCTGGAATTCAGTAAAATTGAAATTTGAGCAAAACCCAGAAGCTTAAACTATTCCAAAAGTAAACCCAGAAGAAGAAAAGGGAAGAAAGATGAAAAAAATTAGAGCTGCCCAAGTGACGCAAGAGGCAAGAAGACTAGGAGAAATTCACAGTCTTCTGCTTTGACTTTTATGTAAAATTGTAAAAAAAAAAAAAAAATAATAATAATAATTAAACAAAAATAAAACCCAAAATGAAGAAAATAAATTATAATTCCACCAAGCAAAATCTGTGAATACAGCTAAGCTTAACGCAACCCACACCTGGGATTCTGATACTTTACTATATTTGTTGGATTAAGTTGAGAGAAGAGGTGAAGAAGAGGAAGGGAGAGTTGGAAACGTTTGGATCCTTCTAATCTCAATGCGTCTTCTAGTGCCTAACATCCACATTTCAAGGACTCGTTACTCATGTTTAAAGTACACTTTCAACATGTGTTTTGATGTTGGATTCGACTTATCTTGTTCGAACTTATTAACTTATTTGTTCGACTATTTAGCTAAGTAGTTAAATTTATTACTTTATTAAGTACCTATTTATTATCTAAGTGAATATTTATTTACTTTTAAAATGATTAGATCGTCCTTTTTCGCTAGAATTTGTTCGTCACTAATATCTAATCTGTGGTTTATACAATAATACTTCACATTAGGAAATTATGCATTAATGAGAATATAAGATATCACATTTGATAGATTTTTTTTTTCCTAAAAAAGAATAATTCAAATTTGGTTAAATCATATCAGAATACCAAATCGAGTAAGAGAAACGTGATCTTAAAATAAGTTCGAATAAGATCTACCGAGTAAGCGAGTATTAAATTATTGTAAGTTTAGATATAGTTTAAATAAGGTGATAACATACAACCTAATATAATATGGAGTATTAGTGACCCTCCCTTCGTTTTCCTAAGCTCTATTCAATTCTAAACTAAGGAAAAGTGAAAATGGACACTTGCGCTTTTGCATTAAAAAAAAGGAATAGAAATTTAAATAAGATTTGGTCTCACAAAGTAAGGTTTGCGGATGTTAAAAAACAAATACGAAGTTTAGGAAGTTAAAAATAATACTCCCTCTATCCCATACTTCGTATTATTTAGGAAGTTGGGAATCTTGGGATGAATAGTTTAAGAGAACTTTGGGTGACACCGGTGTGTTCTATTCACCTGATTTTTACTTATTTGATCTTATCTGAACTTACCAGAACTTATCTAAACTTATTAGAACTTATTTTAATTGTAATTTGAACTTAGGCAACCCTTATCAAAACTTATTTTTCCTAAACTAAACTTATCAAAACTTAATTTATAAGTGAAAATACGGTGAACGGGACAATGATACATTTGTTTATTCTAAAAAATTCCTTTTGATTTTCTATGTGGCTAAAATTGTTTCTCAAAAAACAATGAGCCATGGAAGAGTATAGGAAAATAGTTTTTAATAAGTGGAATCATGGTATATTTGGTAACCTGTCAATTATTATGGGACGGACAAAATGGGAACTGTGTCAGTTATTTTGGGATAGAGGAAGTAGTGAGTAGAATTACAACTTTAAAAATAGAGGTAGTATTACTTTATATCATTGTGTTATGTTTATATGCAAAGTTCACAATATTTGTATAAAATATGCAAAATTAATATATAAACAAATATTTTTAAGGTATAAATGATCGTGACTATTCTTTTTTTTTTTTTTTAATCAAAGCCCGAAGGCAATTAGCTTTCATTCATAGGGAGCTCGTGCTCTATAATAGAAATAATACAACTAGGAAAATTCAAAAACCAAATACGATAACTAGAGTCTCGTGGCAAGCAATGAGCAAGCTCATGAGCCACTTTATTTCCCTCCCTACGAACAAAACTCCACGACACATACTCTAGCAAACTGCTCACATGATATATATCATCCAAAATAAGGTGTAGGCTACCTCCCCTTGTGATGAAAAATGTTCGTGACTATTCTTAAGGAATTAGCTTCGTGATCTTTTAAGGTATAAATGTTCGTGACTATTCTTAAGAATTAGCTTAGTGATGAAAAATAAGTAATTAAATATTTTAGAGCGTAAAAATTGTTAAAACACTAATAAATAAGTTATTAAAAAAAAAAAAAGAAGAAGAAGTTATCACAAACTTTTGAGACATATACATAGAACCGTAGGAACTAGTTAGCATGTATCCATTAATGTCAACAATCTATAATCTATAACTATTTCTAAAGTAATTATCGCTGACATCATTGATGACCATGTGTTTAATTCTCATTAAAAAAAAAAAAAAAATCCCGCCAAATCTATTAGCAACCTCGTTATTTTATTTTTCAAGATAAATAAAGGTTTGTAATGATAAATTAATACGAGTAGTAAAATAAAAAGGGTAATGCTATATGTAGTCCTAAGGGTTATATATAAGCATTAAATAACCTTTGAAAATTGTATAAAGTTAGAAATTCATGACAAAAACACGCGAAAATTAGTGTAATTACTAATTAGTATTTATATTTTTATAATTTCTTAACTTTTTACGATTTTCAAGTGTAAATTTAATGCTTACATGTAGCCGGCTATGCGTAGCATTTTCCAAATAAAAATTGGCGGTTAGATTGCTCCGTATTTCATTTTCCTATAAACTGTATCTTTCCTCCCCGCTACGTCCATTTTTAATTTTTTTTGTGATTGTATCATTGTAACAGCTAGTCAACCGAACAATCATACCTAAATTATCTTTTTTCACAGCTAACAGCTTATTGACAGCTAACAGCTATCTCCACAGCTCACAGCTATCTCCACAGCTACGGCTACCTTCACAGGTATATTTTGCCGAACATGCCCTAAGTTATAAAAGTTAACTAGTGTGTAGCACGGGCGTTGCAACATGTTGCTACTTTAATTATTCCTTGTGATTATATGTATTTGATATTTAAGGTTTTTTTTTTCTTCAAATAATCAGACCTTATGATTATCCATTATATACATTTATTTTTATATTCATAACATAAAAGATAATTAGCTTAGATGGTTAAAAAATCATCATTTTATAATTATATTACATATTAATTTGCACTATGTAAAATTGTAAATAATTACTCATCGAGTATATCTCTCAGCTCACTTATGTTTACAAGAATTGACTTGATATGAGCCATATTTAGGGGTGTTCATAAATCGGTCCGGATCGAAAAAATGGACTGGACTGGACTGAATTAATCGGTCCGGTCTTCGGGTCTTGAAATTCATTTTTCTGGTCCAATACCCTATAAAAACCGGTTTTGGACCGGACCGGTTTTTTTATTAAAAATATGTGTGAAACCTTAAATAATTGTTAAAATTATCCTTAATAAGCTTAGAAAACTTTAACTTTATAAGCTTTTTTGCACTAAGCATACAAAAAAAAGACGTAAAAATGACGTTACAATATAGTTTTTCCAATACTTTTTTTGTGTGTTCCTAAACTTTATAAAAAATTTAGTATTCTTTTTAAAAAAAAATTTAAATCGGTCCAAAGCGGTCCGGTCCGGGTTTTGGACCGATTCTTTCGGTCGGGTCCGGATTTAGTCCTAGCTTAATCGGTCCGGTCTTCGATTCTTAAAATTCTAATTTTCGGCCTTCGGTTCAATCCGGGTCGGTCCGGTCCCGGACCGATGAACAGCCCTAGCCATATTCATTATGACTTTAAATTTTAAAACAATGGAATATATTATCTTATATTATTAAGTGAAAGTGGAAATCACGTCTAACTAACATAGAGTATAAATACAGTATGTACTATGTAATTACGTATGTATAATGTATCTTCTAACAACTAAGTACAGCTATCTCGTTAATTAATTATTTAACCTATAATTCTATACATATATGCATGGATGTTCCAACCCAACTTTCCATGAACATAACCAAAAATGAGTCCATTCACAAATTGTAAGGTGGTGTTCATAGCCATGGCAATGCTCGTGATGACCTCCGTCGTCTCAGCCGCCCGTTCTTTAGGCACTGATGTTCAATTTGAGACCGGTGGAATGGACGTCTACAAGTGAACTATTTTATGGTCTTACTTCTTATGGTCATTTGTCTCAACCTCCAACTTTAGCGCCCGAACAACCATCAAATTAAACCGGATGTTCATAATGGTTCGTGCATGCTTTTATATATTTAGTGTAGCTAAAGTGGTTAAGTGGGTTGGGTTATTCTTGGAGTTCACTAAACACATACACTGGTTAGACGACTTTGAATTCCCTAAAAAAATAAAAAATAAAAAAGAAAAGTTAGCTTTTAACTTTTTAATAAAGAATGGTACTTTTTTTTTATTATTATTTATTTATTGATGGTAGTTATTTTTAAGACCTGTACAAAATTATTCGAGAATCCGAAAATCTAATAATCCGATCTGCAATCGATCCGAATTTTTGGATATCCGATCCGAGTTTTCATTTCGGATCGGATATCCGATCCGAAAAGACGGACATCAAATGCGGATTTGGATATTAATTTTCAAAATTTTGGATATCCGATATCCGAAAGATATCCGAAATATATAAACATATATAAAATAGTGAAATATATACGAAGTATAAGATTTTTAAATTGTTCATACAAAAAATAATCTTGTATTGTTAACTTATTATAATATTCTTAATATATTTGATGATAATATTTATTGCAAATTAAAAGGACTACTATTTTAGTAAAATATGTTGTACAACTTAGCGATAAAAAAACGGTAAAATTACTGAAATTTACAAAGTAATCATAACAATTTTACTTAATATTGGATAATGGATATCCGAAGCATCCGATCCGAAAAGTTTGGATATCCAAATATCGGATATTCGGATATCCGAAATTTTCAATAGGATTTGGATATCAATTTTTGATATTCGAGTATTTGGATATCCGATCCAAAATCACATTTCGGATCGGATATCCGATCTGAAATCACATTTCGGATCGGATATCCGATCTGAAAT